>NC_142065.1:63906253-64222586 GCF_059756535.1 Pantherophis guttatus
TATTTCTAGTGTTTCTTACATAAAGAGGTGGTTTCAAGGAAACTTACTAGTAAAAAAGATACTTGCATTGTTAGTAGTAGTATGTTTCAGAACTGTGGTTATGTGCTTAAAAATAAGGCTTAATAAATGGCAATGAAAATCCAGAACTAGAAAGCGGGACTTAATCAGGAATTCTAAAATTTACATGGGTGTTCACAATAGATCATTCAGTGCAGGTTGTCCTCAATTTATGACCACAATTGAGCCAAAAATTCCTGTTGCTAAGTGAAACATTTATTAAATGAATTTTGCCCATTTTACGACCTTTCTTGCCACAGTTGTTAAGAGATTCACTGCAGTTGTTAAGTTAGCAACACGGTTGTTAAGTGAATCTGGCTTCCCAGTTGACTTTATCGGGTTACAAAAGATCACATGACCCTGAGACTCCATAACTGTCATAAATGAGCCAGTTGTCAAGTCACATGACTACAGGGATGCTGCATTGGTCATAAGTGTGAAAAACAATCATAAGACACTTTTTTCAGGGCGTTGTAGCATTGAATGGTCATTAGATGAACTGTTAAGTTCAACGACTACCTGTATTTTGATACTTGGGATTTCTGGGGGTATAATTGCATTTTTTCTAGCAGACAACTATAAAGATTACCTGAATTTTGGAAAAAATGGCCACTAGAGGGTGATATTGGCATGGTTTAGTGAAATCTAAAATTGCTTGAGCCTACCCTTTTAATCAATGTAAATTCCAAGCTTAAAACATGATTTGATGAATATTTGTTTCCTCCATCTTCTGTTCTGAATATGCATTACTTATAGAGATAGATTTAACAAGATATATATACCTTAAAAGCAATAATACAAACACGAGTCAGTTTTATATAATCTGTGAAAATTTGAAAAAAGAATGTGAAGGTACACTAATTGTGTCCTTGTAATTGAGTTCAGATTTCTCTTTTATTGGGAAAAAAAATCTTCCAAACTCTTGTTTTTATGCTGCTGTCTCAAGCATGATCCACACATTTTATACTTTTTTTTTCAGAAATACCTTTCAAAAGAATTTCTTATACTGATATTGACCACATGATGGGTTATCCTGCCATTGTCCTCGATTCTCCCTTCTTCTTCATCCTTGTCAGATGTTCCTATACATTCAAACTACTATTGTTTTTTCTTTCTCATTTTTTTGGTTCACACCAGTGAGTCTCCACTTTCACTTTCCATCACCTGGGACACTATTAGCTTACTGCCACTTCTAAGACTCTTTATGAAGTCTTACACTTCATAACATAAAGTCTTTACATTTATGAAGCAGAGAAAATGATGTTATTAATTCTATTTTCTATTAAAGCTGCTATTCATTTTGAGAAACGTAGTTCTGTTAAATTCTTGCAGCCAAAATAACAACAGATTTAGTATAGCACATTCCTTCTGGGTATAAGCCAATTACATTACCTTCATGCAGAAGAAAAACTGGAAAACTGGAATGTCAAATGATAAATGGTTTGAATTACAGCATTTTGGAAAGAAGGCAGAGAAATTGTGTATAGAATTGTATGAGTTCTAAGTCAAAAGATAGTTCTCATTGACAGAATGAAGTAAAAAAAAAAGAGAGAGAGCACACTAGTTTCCAATTTTTAATTCTTTCTTGTAAAATTGAAAATATAAAACCTGCTCAGCAAAGTGAAAACGTTTATGTACATGAGGTCTGTGAATTTTAAAGAAGTCCTTTTATAGTCAAGAAAACATCCCATGAATTAACTGTGATTAAAGGGACCAGCAGTCTTAAATTGAAAACATACTTCTTAAAAAATCTTTACAAGCATATTTTATAATTTAAATTTATATTTTACTCAAAAGGACTTACACATCAAGCAGTTTTAAATGGTCCTCCTTCTCCCTTAAGAGAATCAGTTTCAAAGTGCCACAACAAAGGAATAGATACCAACAATTACACAGTATATTCCTTTATAAAATAGATTGGTAAATGTGAGCAGTTGACTTAAATGAACACATAAAAGGTTGCAGATTAAATACAGTCAAGGTAGGTCAACAACAATTCTGTAAATACAAAAGGCATTATAAGTATGGTAGACAAAGTAACAATTTAAGATAAGACTTAGGTATCTGTATAAATGGGAGGAATATGATTTAAACAGTGATCAAAAGTGCCATTTTGGAAAAATCCACTATTCTCTTCAGTTCCATTGATAACTTCTTCTGATATGCACTCTGCTTCAGAAATGACTTCATAGCCTGGAAATATGGTAAGCATATGAGACATAGTAACTATGAGATAGCAAGAACAATCTGAATTGTAGACTCAGACTAAATATGATGCTCTACTGTAAGGTGTTTTTTTTTTCTTGTTTCTTTTTTTAATACAAAAAAGCCTCCTAAGTTGTTTAGCAAGGAAGGGGTAGAAGTTGCTTGACTCTTCTGCTTCCTTCCATCTGTCTACTGCAAATTTCCCTCTTTCCTTTGGTTATCAGGAAGAAGGATGTGCAAAATAAATAAATAAACAGGTGTCCAACAGCTTGGTGAGCTGA
Source organism: Pantherophis guttatus (assembly GCF_059756535.1). NCBI lineage: Eukaryota > Metazoa > Chordata > Lepidosauria > Squamata > Colubridae > Pantherophis > Pantherophis guttatus. The sequence goes on from NC_142065.1 coordinate 63,908,797, forward strand.
AATATTTGTTTTATGTTTCCCAGAATTCCCACTGCCATAACTAATTGTGATAGTTGGGAACTTTGAATATTGCACTCCCAAACACATCTGAAGGACATCGGATGATGAGGGATGCTGCCCTAGAACTTTAAAACTAATGGTTGCTTCAGTTTACACAGAAAACAGCATTTAGCTTCTAGGAATGTGTAATTATGATAAGAATGGATATTTCTTTCTACAGTGTCATTCAATCTGTTAACATGTTCAGTAACCATTCAACTTAAATGTCTACACATGTCAAGACTTTGGTAATCATTCTGAACTACTAAGCATTGGTCATACATCAAACAAGACATCATACTATTAGAAACTAGTGATAGTTTCTTATGTTCTGGATCAAGGCATGGAAACAGAAGCTTTCTAAAATGGAATTGTAGTGACTAGACTTTTTATTTTGTTGTTGTTGTTCGTTAAGTCTCTGAAAAATAACCAGTAACAGCAAAGCATTGTTGTTAGAAGACTGTCCTTTTTCAGTTTGGATTGTTTATTAGTGAACCGTTGCCTCTGTATTTCACAACTTCATAGCCCTGCAGCTTTACTTGTAACAATCAAACATTTCTGAAGAACAATGTCTGTTTCTCATTAAATTCCTTCTTTTGAAAGATTTAATTGTTAAATTTTCTCTTCCTTTATACCTGTAGAAACCAAGCATATACATACATACATACATACATACATACATACATACATACATACATACATGAGACTGAACAACTTCTGCTTTTTTCTGTTTTAAGAAGAAAATCTCCTGCTTCAGCAGGAAGTTGATTAGAAGACCTCCAAGGTCCCTTCTAACTCTGTTATTCTGTTGTACTTAAGAATGTGCTGTAAAGGAGCTAAGAGTATCAGCATTTTAATTGTAACATCTTATTCCTAGGCTACAATTTACAAGACATTTAATGACAGAATTATAGCCAAAAATTGATGCTCTAACGTAAGCCAGTGAAGTAAAGATGTGGGAAGGACAGAAGGAGGAAAGCACACCTTTGAAGATAAAAGGTGAAGATGGGGTTGAGGAAAGTATGTGGTTCTGGGATTTTTTCCTGTTTGCCATAATTTCCATGAGATTCAAGTTCAGGGGAGATTCTAAGCAGATAGCTACTGAAGTAAGAGCCACTGAACTAGGAGCCTGTTTAACTTCAGTTCTGGAAAGCATTAAAAATTCCACATTAATAAATTTGAAAATAAATTCAAGCACTCTTCTCTTTTTAGAAACTTTTACCATTCAAATTGTCAAGAGGATTTAGTTAAAAGAATACCCTAGACACTACTATAAACCATCCAAAGCTCTAAAATGGAAGTATCACTTACTGGCCATTTATATATATATAGCAGTGCTCTGTTGCTGTACGCAGCTGTCCTAATAAATATACTCTTATGTAACATTTGGTACTATTAAGAATCCAGGGGAAAAAAAGAGAACAGCTAAAATAGTCTCAGTGTGTCTTATGAGGGCAAATGATCATATATGGATGTTAAAAGTTGCTTTTAAGACCCCATTTTATGGAACTTTGTTTTCATTTATGATAATGGCAACAGTACTTTTATATGGTCAAAGGTGGAAAGACGTACAAATATCTACAATGGAAGAATGGATGGTGAAAATGGTGGAATTCATGGAAATGGTGAAATTGCAACAAACAATTGAAAACACTTTAACAAATTTGATTTCTACCTGGAAATCATTTTTCAACTTTTGTGGCAAATTGAAAGAAATGAAAAACTGATTTGGGGATTTGATTATTAGAATTACATGGGATTATGTAAACAAATATTAATTTTAGAGTAAGAGTTTCATATATTTTTACTTACATCGGTATTAAAGAAACTCAGAAGTCATTCTTTTTCTATTTTTTATTTCTCTTATTATTGCAATAATATTATAATATAATTAATAAGATTTATAATATATACTTTTTTGTTTTTCTTTCTATTTGTCTTGCACTTTTACTTTGTTTCATTCCTGAGCTTTTTCTTTTTTCAAATCTTTTTTCTCTTTATCTTTTAAGTTTGTGGGGCTTTTTTGAAAATTTAAACACAAACATACATACATACATACATACATACATACATACATACATACATACACACACACACACACACAAACACCAAATTCCTCTTCAATGACCCCACACAAATTATCAAAGGAAATTAATATGAGAATTTATCTTTTCAAAAGGAATAACAATAAGCAGAGAAAGAACAGGGCAGTGCTAATATTCAAAGCTACCCTGATATGCACAGATTGTTTCTCTGTCTGTAGTGAGATTATATTGGGGTTAACTGATTTATGATTGATGGAAAAAACTGATTTTGTGATAATTTTTCATCAAAGTTTTCATTCTACTAAAGAGAAACTCAAGTGAATCATTCCTGAATATTGGTGATAGTTTTGAGAAAGCTAGAAAACAGTTGAGAAAGGGAAAACTGTTTTTGTTCAATGCATTTTCATTATAACCTGTACACTAAAATATTTAATCAAACTATCCTTTTATAAAATTGACAGGATAGTATATGAATGCGACGTTTGATTAATATTAAAGATCAACATTTCCATTTTATGAATGTTACAGTAAATATCCTAAAAAATTGCATGTTTATTTCTGTAAAAGGCATGCAGTCAGGCTATAGAACCAAGCAAGTCTTTAACCACTTTTGCTATTCTTTGTTGTGCATTCCAGTAATATTAGGCTGGAGCAAATGTGCCATACTAATGCAATGGTATCACAACATCTGTCTGATTCAACTAAATCGTCCTTCTCTCACGTACTCTAAAATACATGTATTTGTTGCAACCTCAAATAAAACCCCTATTGTTTAGAAGGAGACAATTAAATAACTGCACTTCAGAATCTGGGGAAAAAAATGTGACTTATCTTGTGTCTAAAATTTTAGATCCTCTACCTGTAATGTTTTTGTAAGGGGGAAAGTCCAACAAAAATGATAGGAATACAGTCTAAATCAATTACCTGTTGAAGCTACAGGTGTACTGAGTATGTGATATCCATTTTGTCGCAGAGGGTTACAGCAATGAGATTCCCCTGATAGCACATCATTACTGTAAGATGAGTCCATTGTTCTGTAGCAATCTCCGTAGTGGAAGCAATTTTGTATAGAGTGAAAGCTACCTTGGTAACCTGCAAACAGAGAGCGTTCAGACATTTAGAAGAATGCAACCGGCTTCTTTCTGAAATTGATGCTCATTCAATAACTGATGCTAAGCAAAAGCCAGATTCAAAGTCTGGCATCTGGCAAACACCCATTTCCTGATTTGGTTTAATAGGATAACAAATGAGTCAAGAAGCATATATTGCCCTTGATCAGCTCTGCCCTAATGGGCCACTATTGCCTAGCAAAGTTTTTAGCTGAATGAACAGGGATGTTTTTACTCCATTAATACCAAATGTTTTTCCGTCTTGCAGTGCAATGACTTTTCAGGCCAGGATTGTCTAATATGGTCAACTTCATCTCTGTTGGGGTCTCTCTCTCTCTCTCTCTCTCTCTCTCTCTCTCTCTCTCTCTCTCTCTCTCTCTCTCTCTCTCTCTATATATATATATATATATATATATATATATATATATATATATAAGGTTTTTGCAGGTGTTTGTATATAGGTCTTTGGCTTCATGCTTCTTTAAACCCCTCCAATCCATACATGAAGCAAACTGACACCCACCATGAATGTGCAATCACACATTGCTCCTAGAAGCACGAAGCCGAAAACATCAGCCTGAAGATGACGAATGAGACTTCGTTGAAATGTCGCCAAGACACTTCCAATTTTACACGGGAGAAAACCCGAATAACCAAAGACCTACATATACTGTATATATATATATATAAAATGGAACAGCAATTTTGGTTTCAAATTATTTCTCTTTTTAACAGTCCTTTCCTTAAATTACTGCACTTCATCCAATATTATTTGAAGTTAAGGCTCACAGGCTCTCACATTTACCATAACTATTATCTTCTCAGCTTGTCTGGTTCTAAATTTTACCTATTGGTAGCATTTGCAGTCATAATGGACTGTTTAAAAGGTACAATACAGAAACTGAACAGCTGGATGAGATTTTTTTTTCTTCAAGAACCATCTTTGGCAGTTACAATAGCTGGGTTATAAATTGGCTTTGCCAATTACAGTGTTTTAGAGTGATTACAATTTACCCTATGGAGAAAAGACAATCCAGTGAAACCTTTTTTTTGTTGTTGTTGTTGTTGTTGTTGTTGTTTTATGATAGCATGTCTACAGTGAGATTTTTGTACAAAGGTATCTATCTACTCCTTAAAAGAATATTCCTTTTGCATATTCTTAAAGGATTTTTTTCATTTTGTTTCTTTTTATTTTCAGGCTATCCAAGCAACTCCCCTTGGTTGTTCTTGTCCTGAAAACATAGCTCCCAACCAACTGTAAGAACAATTCAATTTGGTTAACTCTTCAAGTTAACTCTTCTTCTGTCTTCAGAATTAATACCAATGATGAGTGATGTCACAGTACAGAAGTGAGCTTTCAAATGAGCCTTGCCTGCACTTAACCTAGTTATTTCCATCATCAACAATGAACTTTTTGTTTTTGTTATTCCATTTGTTTTTAACTGTTCACAATTTGTTGAGCCTATTTGCCCAAGTATGTACCTTTCAAAATGCAACAGATGGTAACAGTAGGAGCTTAAAGTGAGGTTCAAATCCTATAACTATAGTGCAATTAACTACCACATGTGGTTTTGTACAAAATTCTGAGGAGATTTCTAAAAGATACACATTTAAATTCCTAACGGGCTAAAAAAATGTGAACCATTCCCTTAAGCTGTGTACAATAAAATATCTATCCCCTGCCACATTTCCTTGCAAAGAAAATTCACAAAACATTTTTATTTGTGTTAAGAAATGTAGTACATTTTGGCAGGCGCAGCTAAGCTGACATTCACACTGCCACCAGCACTAGGTCCACCACATGGATTGCAGGCATTCCTTCAGTTTCTCAGATTTAAATAAAATCTGTGGCAGCTAATTTCTAAAGAAGAATTTCCTAAACATGCTGTCGGTTTAAATGATCACTGTTAAATGTTTTATGTGGAATAAAATATAGAAATACAACAGTTAATAAAGGAATCAACTATGTTCCAAACATAACATTCAGCTATAATTTTGCTATATGTGATACATAAAAAAGCTGTAGTTAACCACATCATAAAGTATGCTGGGTGCTCCTATTTCCCTCAAGCCTCAGCCAAAAAATCTGAAGCACTTTTAAACGAATGATATAATGAGAAAAAGTACTGGAATATGCCTCCTAAATGCCAATTCGTTTGTGTCATTCCTTTTAATCTATGAATATAAATAAGTCAAACTCGTCAAATTATATAAAGTTTCTATGCAAATATATCATGTAAGATATAAATAGATGTACTATTTTATTTGATGGCAAAATTCTTTCAATTTATAATAATATCCATCTGGATCTTACTGTAGTTGAAGTCATAAATTCTACTGGAGTTTTGTTCTCATCTCACCCATTGTCTATGCATTCATATCCCTAACATATCCAGAGATTGTTTGGGTTACTGTACCAAAAACAGAGTAGAAATACAAATACAACTTTTGATTTACAATGACTTTATAATTGATTTTGCAGTTGGATGACTGTTCTTTATAATTTTTAGGCTTAAATTGAGTATGTATGTCTACTAGCAGACACTGATTAAAAATTATTCAGCTTAAGAACTGAATTTAAAAGTATTAACAGAAACAGAGTGACATTACCACAAATGGCATTTAAAATAACATGTTGGTGTTTTTCTGAGTTGACAATTACTTCTTTTAAAAAACCCTATAACAAAAAACAATTAGGGAAGTGCTGTCTTTTCCAAAAGCCTCAATTCAGGGTATTTTTTTCTTTTGTTGCAGTCACAAGCAACTAAATTTTATCCTTGACGTTCCATAGTTATTAGCTTTTAGTGATGCAGGTGCCTTCTCAACCTGGCACCTTTCAAATGTGTTGGAGATAATTTCTATTATCGCAACGAAGCTGTTGGAATGGTAAACATGCCAGATTGAGATAATGAGTTTTGTTTATTATTAATTTTTTTAGCTTTCATTTATTATAGCAACAAAAAATGTGTTGCAACAACTTCAATTTTCTCTTTTTTAAATATAGCTTAGTTATCTTTTCATTGACAAAATGTAGTTTATTAATGTAAAAATGTATTATAGCCTCAGGCTTTCAAATGTGGATATGTCAAGAGTTTGAATTACCTTACCAAAACAAAGGCAAAGCTTTTCAAACTTGATTTCATTCTTTCAATGGGCAAGTGAGGAAGAGAAACAGAAGTTCATGCAGGTTGCAGTTGGAAAAGAAGCCTTAAGACTGTCCTCAACTAAAGGTAGTCCTCAATTTACAACCACAATTGAAACCATAATCTGTGTTGTTGAGAGAAGCAGTCGTTAAGTGAGATGCTAGATGACTGCTTTGCTCAATAACCACGATTCTGGCATTCCTGTGGTTGTGGTTGTTAAGCAAATATCTGGGTTGTTAAGCAGCCTCTGGCAGGTGGGAGGAAGCTCTTGGCATAGAAAATTTTGATAAAGCATTTTTTCCAAGGCTGTCATCGCTTTGAAACATTGTTAAATTATAGGTCATTGAGGACTACCTGTAAATCAAAACAATCTGAAATCTTTCTGTTTCTTAGCTTTCTGCAAGTTTAGTTCTAATCTGGTGCTGAAAGATTTCTTATACAAAAAGAAGTTTAATTGGTTACTAGTATTTTCTCCAAAAATTGATTGTTGATTTTATAAAGTTTTTCCCACAATAACAAAGGTAAATCAAAGGTTAAGAACTAGCTGTATTTCCAGCCACAATTTAACTACTGAATATTGATTCAGTAGTTAAATTGTGGCTGGAAATACAGCTAGTACAGTAGTTTCTTACATGCTAAAGTAATTGTTTAAACTGGTTCCCTATGCAGAAAAAGTGGAGTACAAAATTGATTCATGTAACCGATGAAGGACAACGAACATAATTAAAATCATACTAACATTATTCCAACAGTAATTAGGTATTATTATTGAGCTAGATATATAATGTCTGTTCCCACAAATTTCTGGCATACTCCAGAAAATTACCAATATTTCTGATAAAATCTGAAGCTTTTGAACAAATCCATCAACCATCTATGGTTTGCCTGAGTTGCAAACACTTGAACTAGGAAATTTCTCTAGTCAACCAAGCTTGAGGTCAACTAGATTTCTGTAGTTGTGCTCATATTGCACACCTATCCCAGGTTAATTTTACGATATACTCAATCAAATTCTCTGACACACTGAACACTTGTTATATACTGAATTAAAATATTCTTGGCTTGTTAATTGCTCAAGACGTCATGCACCTACTCCCCTATTTTAGCTAATACCTTGTACAGACCTATCTAACAGTTACTAAATCTGTCCAAAAACAGGCTAAAAAGCAGGTTCACAAAAAAGAAATAAATTAGAAATGGTATACTCAAACAAGGATTTTTGCCATTTGTGATAAATCTGGAAATGCAGACTCCTTTTCAAATGCTAAATGGGTGGATGGATGGATGGATGGATAGATAGATTAGATAGCTAGATAGCTAGATAGCTAGCTAGCTAGCTAGCTAGATAGATAGATAGACAGACAGACAGACAGACAGACAGACAGACAGACAGACAGACAGCAATGAACTGTAGCATTCAAGAAAACATCCTTGAAAAATTGAAGACATCACTGGTTGCTTACTTTTTCATTATTTTTCCTCCTCAGCATATAAACAGCTACTGCACTTGAATGTGTCAAAATGTGTACTTCATTTGCACTACATTATCTCACAAAGAGTGGCTACTTTCCAGTAAAAATGGTTTACTATTTTTATTACAAAATAGAAAATACATTTTCCATTTACTATTATACCAATGAGAGGCGTGAGGTTAAGATGCTGGGAAGTCATCTGGAAAGTCGACTGCCCAGATTCGAGACCTAAGTGATGCACGATGTAGTGAGCTCCTATTATTTGCCCCAGGTAGAGTAGATTAATGAGTACCACTTCAGTGGAAAGATAACAGTGTTCTGTGCGCCTCGATATATAGTCATGCTAGCCACATGATCAAAGAAGCATCTTCGGACATGACTGGACAAGAGAAATCTTTACTTTTACTTTTATTTTTTATTTTTATTTTTTGCTTTAATTTATATGCCGCCCTTCTCCGGAGACTCAGGGCGGCTTACAATGCATTAAGCAATAGCCTTCATACTTTTGTATATTTATACAAAGTCAGCTTATTGTCCCCACAAACTGGGTCCTCATTTTACCTACCTTTGAAAGGATGGAAGGCTGAGTCAACCTTGAGCCTGGTGAGATTTGAACTTGCAGTAATTGCAAGCAGCAGATGTTAATAACAGTGCTTTAGTCCATTGTACTACAGGCTCTTTCTAACCTGGTGCTCATCAGCTTGAATGACATCTCCAATAATTGAAGCACAGCTCCCATAATCAGCCGAAGCCCATAGCATTTGGGATTATATAAATTGCTGTCGAATGCCAACTTTCATTTCAATTCAGGCATTATGAGAAACACCGAGGATCCGCTGAAAACAGTAAGCTCATGTTGCTTTCCTGCTCATGATGATAATACAACAGGCTATACAGTCTAAAGTCATTACATTTCCCATGTCTCCATTTTTTATCCAGATTATAAAATGGCAAAGATGGATCTTGCCTGACATAATAATGTCAAGGCACGGTATAACTTTCAATATACTTTAGTTGTTATGGTTAATTTGGCTCCGAGAGTGGATTAGTTTATGCATTTTACATTTCTTTATGCATGTTGCATCCTTCTATAAATATACAGTACGGGATTACCTTGTGGCCCCTGCTGCGTAGATTGGTTTGGAAACGGCACATATAATTTATTTGCTGAGAAATGATGCCCGTTTGGAGACTGGTTGTGTGATGGTGATGAGCTGTGTTTCTGAAGGAGGGAAGGAGCAACTACAGCTTTCAGTGGGCTAGCAAGAGTATTTGGAACAATCCTGGAACCAGAAAAGAGAAAGAAAAAAAAAAGCGATGATCAGTTGGCTTTCATCTCATCGTTGGGGCTCCATAAATGACAGCTTTTTTAAAAAAAAATAAATTTTATTAATTATAAGTAGATTGTAAAGTACATGATAATTAAAAATTCTTCCATAAGGCATTGACTTGAACATTTTCCAGGAGATACATAAATAGAGATTACCATTTTAATGACATATTTCTAGCAGGACTGCATTTTTATAGGATAAAAAAACGTTTATTATATTTTATTTTACTGTAATTCTGTCTGTATGGAATTCACAGCTATCATCTGTGTAACCCATTAAACCATTATTTCTCTTTTCATATTCTTCAAGTGGCTCAGCATGTGCCTAATGCTGTTCTTCATATGGAAGCAGGACTATTTAAAATTGAAGCCTTATATATGTATTCACGTCTTCAAATTTTGACTAAGGCTTGTTATTTTTCCTACAGTTTTATTCCAACAGGTGTCAGTTGACCGCTTTATCCTGAAATGAGAAAAAGCCTTTATCATTATGGCTACTCTCATGCACAAATGATACAGGTCCTCAACTCACAACTGCAATTAGGATCAGAATTCTGGTCGTAAGTCAGGCACCCACATTACTGGAGCCAATTTTCTGACCGTTTTTATAATGGTCATTAAGTGAATCACGTAGTTGTTAAGTTACTCATATCGTAAGTGGGAAGCCATTCTCCCAAACATGTTTGGGTGTTTTTGATAGAAACAAGCAAAAAAATGTGAACATGGGGGGGGGGGGGATGACATTTTGAAACAGCCAGAAGTGCTTTACATGCCATAAATCACTCTTTGGTGAAGCCGTTGTAACTCCAAATGGTCATTAAACAACTGGCTGTAAGTCAAGGACTACCTGTAATTGGGGTATGATTTCATCAGAAAGAATCTCATGTAACAAATCTTTGCTATGCAGCATCAAACTGAACATAGCCTTATTTTTACTGGTTTTTTATTAGTCAACCAACTTTGATAAGGCGTCTAGATAACTTAATCTGATCACCACCAAATTCCAAAGAGTTTTGATGTTCATACACTGTAATGCCCTGGAAACTTTTTCTTGAAGAGAAACTCCACAAAATCTCATATTGTAAGCACATTTATTACAGTACATTAGGAGCCACTGAAGCAATACCCTGTGGTTCTTGCTGAGATCCACAACACAAATGCTCAATATCTAAGTTGCAGCAATTTTTTACATTTCAATTATGTTTTAGCCAATCAAGAGATTTATGCTCTCTTGTAATGGTACCAGGTTTGTTTAATAGCAAAGTTCAACAGGATCCCAGTAGGAACAGTGTGACTTGATGAAAGAAATTCCAAGTTTAGTAGTAGTAGCAGTAAGAGTAGTAATAATAGTTAACCCTTTTATTTATCTGTTTTTAACCATATTTACATCTATTTTTTCACTTAAACCTTTGTGTTAATACAGATAGTCCTTAATTTACAACAGTTCATTTAGTGACCATTCAAAGCTACAACACGGAAAAAAGTGACTTGTGACCATTTTTTACACTTAACAACCTTTGCAGTATCTCCATGGTCATGTGAACAAAATTCAGAAACTTGGCAACTGACTCATATTTATGATGGTTGCAGTGTCTAGGGCATGGGTCCTCAAACTACGGCCCGTGGGCCATATGTGGCCCGCTGAAGCCATTAATCCGGCCCGCGCAGGACCACGAAGTTGCCCCACTCACATCTCCCCACCCACCTTTCAGCAGGGCGCAGGACTTGCCTTCAGAAGCCCTGCGGGCTGGAACTGAAAGGTAAGCCCAACAATTTTGGCTTGTAGAATGCTGCTGGGGTGTGTGTGTGTGTGTGAAAGGAGGCCAAAAAACGGGCAAAATAGGCCCATTTTTGGCCAAAAAACAAGCTATTTTTGCCTGGTTTTAACCTGCAGAATGCTTCTGGAGGTGGGGGGGGGTGAAAGGAGGTCAAAAAACAAGCAAAAACGGCTCATTTTTTACCTTCCCCCCGCCTCCAGAAGATAGAGAGAGGGAGAGAGAGAAAGAAAGAGAGAGAGAGAAAGAGGGGAGAGAGACAGAAAGAGAGGGAGAGGGGGAGAGAGACAGAAAGAGAGAAGGAGAGAGAGAAAGAGAGAGGGAGAGAAAGAGAGAGAGAGAAAGAGAGAGAGGGGAAGAGAGAGAGAAGGAAAGAAAGAGGGGGAGATAGAGACAGAAAGAAAGAAGGAGAGAGATAAAAAAAAAGAGAGAGAGAGAGACAGAGAGAGATTTCTCAAGCTCCTTGGGGCTGAGAAGAATTGCTGCAAAACTGAGTTTCCTGAAGTGGACCACTAGACTCCTAAACAACTGAAAAAAACGATCTAGTAAAAAGAAAAGGCAACCAAAAGAGCAACATGCAAACAACAGCAAAACACCCCCAGGAGCAAAACAAATTAAAGTTTAATTTGTGTGCATTGTTCAATGGACTGTTAAATTGGCCACGCCACCTAGTTACATGAGCTAGCCACGCCCACCTAGTCACATGGCCACCTAGCCATGCCCACCCGGCCGATCTGGCTCCTCCAAAAGTCTGAGGGACCGTGAATTGGTCCCTGTTTAAAAAGTTTGAGGACCCCTGGTCTAGGATCATGTAATTATCTTTTTCAACCATCTGATAAGCAAAGTCAATGGGGGAGCCAGATTCACTTAACAACTATGGCAAGAAAGGTTGCAAAATGGAGCAAAATTCACTTAACAAATGTCTTGCTTAGAAACAGAAGTTTTGGGCTCAATTGTGGTCTTAAATTGAGGAGTACCTGTAGTGTCAGTGCTCAAAGTAGTTTACCTAAGGTATGAAAAAATAATCTTTGCTGGCTGTGTTCAATTTACCATCCATTTAAAATAACATAAATGAAAGAAAAAAATAATTAAAACAAAATTCCATTTTGTTTTAATTATTTTATTTTACCTTCCATTTATTTTATGTCCATGTTTTTTTAATATGATCAACAACCGAAGTAAAGTTCTTTAACTAATAATTTTATAAAAACAAAGTGTTTCCTCCATTCACATAGGGAAAAAAGTACTGTATATCTGAACTCTGGCAAGTATGCTTAACACTGTTGTAATCAAAGAGACTCGGGACTATTACAAGTGGGCACATATGGAAAAAAACAGACTGAAATGTGCTTATTCTGGATAGAATTGTTTACGGGCCAGGAAACAATGGGAAAAAGTCAAGGCTGTTGTTGGTGGCTGAAGGGAGGCAGGGAGAGCATAGGAGGCCTCAAAAAGAATGGGGGTAAATAGGTGGGGTAAGACTACACAACAAGGAAGACTCAGTATACATCACTTCATTTCTGATTTTCTATATTAGCCTGTGGTTACCAATCTAAGACTTTATGAACTCTATACACTCAATAGCTGTGGCTAATTTTGAGCCTCTTTTTGTCTTTCAAATGGATTAGAAATCAGTGTAAAACATTTCATTTCCTGGGATCATTGCAGTTAGCGACAGGCGTATTTCAGACCCACACAAACTGAAACATCTTGGATTTTATCCTTGCCTTTGTCTGACTTGAAATGGTTCAGCAGAGCTAATGGAATAGTTTGTTCTGGTCTGAAACAAAACAGATTCTCCATTTCATGCACATCACGAGGTCCATGGTCCAAAGGATTTTTTTTGTGCTGCACACACTGCTACCTACACAAGAACCATCGGTATATTCAATATGCTCTGAAACAAGGGAAATATTATGTTGTATTCCCAATAATTAGCATGCTTTCCCACAGTTGGAATTTTTAGTGCCTCCAAATTTGAATGGTTATATGAAAGTTTGTTGTCATGCAGGATGCCACTGCCAACCTAAATCCTATGCATAATACAACGATCCCAGATTGCTGTAGAGTTTACACATTAATATAGCATGGTAAATCCTTCAGAAGAGCAGAAAAAAAACTAAGCCATCATTATTTTATGATTTAATAGGGGTTTATTTGTAATTCAGTTTCTTTTCCAGTAAAAGAGATGAGGAAGATAAATAAAGAGGTGGAGGTGATGATCATCAGGATTGGAAGGAGGCTAAACAAATATTTAAACTTGTCACCATGATCCTTGATCTCATTAAGAGGCATTCCCCTAGCCCCCAAATTCGCTTTGAAGACTTTCTTCCCTCCTTACACCTGTTCCCCTTTAGACTGGGTCTACACTTCTTTTGAATGGAATAGAATAGAATAGAATTCTTTATTGGCCAAGTGTGATTTGACACACAGGGAATTTGTCTCTGGTGCATAAGCTTTCAATGTACTTACAAACCACCAAGTAATATAATCATAAGATATCAATAGGAGAAGTACTAGGAAAGGTGAGAAGGATTGACAGTAATACAGCCCTACTATAGGGCTAAATATCCTTAGACATAAGACAGTCCTGTGGGAATTAGGTATTTAGCAGAATGATGGCACAAGGAAAAAAAACCTGTCTCTGTGTCTAGTTGTTTTGGTATTCAGTGCTCTCTAGCGGCATCCCAAGGGGAGGAGTTGAAACAGTTGATGTCCAGGATGTGAGGGGTCTGCAGATATTTTCTCAGCCCTCTTTCTGACCCATGCAGTAAAGGATCCTCACTGGAAGACAGGCTTTTATTATTTTTGAGCGATGGCTCTGCAGTGTTAGAGGATAAAGGCTGCAATGGGTGGAGGTCATTGAGATCTGTATTACTGGAAATCCAAGGGTCAGCAGTCCTTTTCCTTGCTTCATATCCTTCTTCTTCACCCTATAAACACTATTCTGAGGGAGTCCCAAAGCAATGCATTGTGTTATGCCAATGGCAAGTGCCTACAGGTGAAGATGTTATAGCCACCCCACAATTTGTCAATCTGATTGACCTCCCACAATGGCAGAGCCATCTTGAAACACAGTGAAACTATAATAATATAGTTGCTATAATAGTGGCTGCCATCTCAATCTTCCACTCAAGTAGCTACTTTATTTTGCTAATAGCAGGGATGATCCAAACCTCTCAGGTTGCTTTATTGGCTCTTCAAAGCTTTTTAGGATGCACGGGGGCAGTTTTTTGTTTTAGTATTTTTCTTCCTAATAAATTAGAATGTAGGGAACAACATATTTTTATTTTCTTTATTAAATTTTATGCCGTCCGTAAGACACTCATATACACGTAGACCTCGACTTACAAACACAACTGAGTTCCAAAATTTTGTTGCTTGAGTTTTGTCCCATTTTACGATCTTTTTTGCCACAATTGTTAAGTGAATCACTGCAATTGTTAAGTTAGTAACGTGGTTGTTAAGTGAATCTGGCTCCCTCATTGACTTTGCTTGTTAAAAGGTCACAAAATATGATCACATGACCTCGGAACATTGCAACTGTCATAAATATGAGTCAGTTGCCAAGCATCTGAATTTTGATCATGGGGATACTGCAATGGTCATAAGTGTGAAAAATGGTCATAAGTCACTTTTTTCAATGACCTTGTAACTCTGAACAGTCAGTAAACAAACATTGTTAAATCGAGGACTACCTGTATACATATCTTCATATGTTGTTATAGGTATGCTGTACTTTTTATGTTTTGCAGCATATTTTACTGCTGGAGTTTTAAAATGCAGCCAAGAGTCTCCATGAATCTACTTTATGCAAATGTCATAATAAAATAAAAAATATGTATGCAAGCCCCAAAATGTGCCCTCACATGTGTGCAGCGTGCACACACATGGATTTTAAGGTATGTGATTTTCACGCTTCACTACCAAGTTGGTCCCTTTTAATATGTTCCTGACAACAGAAAATACAACACAGCCTGCGTAATTGGTAACTACTTTGAAAGGATATAAAATTGAATGACAAAAATCTACTTCTCTTTTACTTATACTTGGGGGTACAATACAACCACAACAGAGACATGGATGTTTCCAATATGAACACTGTCTCACTTTGTTGTTGTTTGGGAAGAAAAGCTTTGACAGTGAAATTCTTCTCTTAGACAATGGATCTCAATATTTCTTCCATCCATCGCAGCAGGAAGAAGATCAGATCCAGAGTTCATCCCATCTGTACTTTATCTCAAATAAATTCCTGTATGGTTTGTGATGTGGTGCTTGCCTGTAACTTCAAACCACTTTATCAAGGAGTGTGGTTACTTACTAAATGCTTACACAAAAGAAAAACAATAGTCCTATAAAATAGTAGAAAAAAATAGCAAATTCATGTATTGTGCTTCATCACATACTGGTATGTTACACTTTCATGTGTGTTTGATATAATATGAACAATCTATTGTGGCAAAAGCTTATTTTGGTGAAGGAAATATGCACCATACAGAATCTCGTACTACAACTTTTCAAAGAACCCAAACAATGTTATTGTGTATCTCAATCAGGATATGGACAAAACCACTAAATTAAGCAATGGTTTCTAACATATGGCTTGATCTAACTTAATTAATATGGTCCCAGCAATTGTGCTGTAGAGTCTGTTTTATAAGAAGCACATACAAAATGTAGAAGGATACACATTCCTATTGTGCATATGCTTTGGAAGCACACAAGTGAACATTTACATTCAATCCAAACTCATGTGAAATTAATTCCTGAAACATAGGTTGCTAGAAGAACTGAAGAAGATTCTTGGATGAGAAGCAAAATGTTTTCAAGGAAAAAAATCAAGGAAGTCTGGTTGCCTTTTGAAAAGCACCTTTGGGACAACCATGACCTGAATGGTTGAGATAGGCCAGAAGAAAATCACAGGATCTGAAATTATCAGACAAATTCAAGCCCATTATCTGACAAATAACCAAAAGTCACTGGTTATTTGAAAGCTAGTTTATAACTAATATTAACATTAGACTTTCTATAAGACATGAATTGATAAGAAATAGTTGATGAGCAATTTTGGAACCACTTATACACCCAGCCCACAGCTAGTTCGCCAATCAGCATGTCAAGGACACATTGTCAAATCATCCTTCCCTGGCAATTGTAACCAAACATTCCTTTTAAACTTGAGTTGGTTCCTAGGGTTGTCTGCTTAGTCATATGAAAAGTATCATTCAGAAAACATAAACATTACAGTATAAAAATGAAAATTATCAAGAGGTTTAATGTATCTTGTGTAACATTATCCCCTGATGTATCAGTTTTTATTTCAGATTTCTGTAATGAACAAACGGGATGAACATTTTCACAGAATATTAGTGCTACCTTGAGCCCCTTAGATGAAAGATAGATTATTACAATCAATCAATCCTGAAGAAAAGTCTCTATACTCTACAGGATTGGTGTATGATAGCACCTGCAAGATAGTTATTTATGGACAGTTTTTATAACTGTGATGCCTTGTGGAAGGTTACATTAAGATGTATGTAGTTCAGATTTGAACAGAGGCCAACATTTTTGGAGTGCTACCCACTCTGCTGTTCTAATGGTGTGTGGAAATGGCCTTAGGAGATAGGGAGAAACGCCCCAGCCAGAGGGATGGTTAGGCAAGGTAGCTTAGTGAAGGGGACATGGCAAATGTGTCCCTCCCTAATTTCTTGGGCTGTAAGGGTGACAGGAGCAAAATGTATTCATGTCAGCCATGTAAGGTAGTCCAAACAGGAAGTATGACCAGATGGATTAATTTTACTTTATTGTAAGTTTACATTAACAATGTTTGATCGAGGATTCAGGAATTAAGTATTGTCTATTTTGATTGTTTTGCCAATCATCTCACTGAATTTTTCAATGTTTTTTTCCAGATCTTTCTTCCAGGTAGTTCTTGACTTATGACCACAATTGAGCCCAAATTTATGTTTCTAAGTGAAACATTTCTTAAGTGAATTTTGCCACATTTTACGACCTTTCTTGCCCCAGCTGTTAAGTGAATCATCACAGTTGTTAAGTTAGCCACATGGTTGTAAAGTGAATCTGACTTCCCAATTGACTTTGATTATCAGAAGCTGACCACATGACCCTGGGACACCATAAATGTCACAAATGCGAGCCAGTTGTCAAGTCACATAGGGATACTGCAATGGTTGTAAGTGTGAAAAATAGTCATAAGTGACTTTGAACAGTCACTAAATGAGCTGTTGTAAGTTGAGGACTTCCTGTATTCTCTGTAAACTGCAAAGAGTTTTATTGAACTGAGTGGTATAGTCATATCAATCAAGCAATCAAGCAATCAAGATTTACGCCACTTCTCCCTCCAATTTTTAGGTAAAACAATGTTCTATGAACAAGCAGTATACAGAGAATTAAAAGTCTACTCTGTAAATGATGAAATGTAAATCAGGTGAATTACGAAGACTTCAATGTAGCTATAAGCTCTAGATATCAAAGGTAAGTGGAAAGAAAGTAAGAAAAAAGGCCAGGAAAGAAAAAGAAAACCCTCACACCTTAACACTGATTTTCATCTCTTCCCGTAATATTAAAAACGAAGTGCAAAGCTCTCCTAATTAGGTTTTTGTAGAGTGCTTGGTTTCTTTCTATGCATTTTGTTTCTAGGTCTAGCCTTAGGGGAATTTCTGTCAACATAAGCTCAGAAAATAGTTTTACCATAGACTTTCTAGAGAAAAAGAAAAAAAAAATCTGAAGTTTGGTGAACTTTACTACTAATCAGTCCCAGGTGCTTTTGCCTCATTTTACAGAATATGCAGCATTCCTTTTAATAGCATGTTACTAAATCAGTCTCTGTCATTTTCTCTTCCAAATATTCTATTTATTTATTTTTTGCATTACATTACTGTAAGTAAGAAACAAACATACTGTTGGGTTGTATCATATACCTTCAATTGGAGTTCACACTCTGGGCAGTTGATATCTTTGGTAGTTCCCCCACATCATTCTTATAGTCATAGATTTAGTTGGACCAAAATCTATCTGTTAGCCTGTCTTTGTCTTTTTGTCTTTGTCTTTCTGTCTCTCCCGCCCTCCCTCCCCCCTTCCTTTTCCACTTTTACAGGAATTCTAATGCAGGAATTCATTGACTTAAAAACTGGACTTTCTCCTATTCTGGAGTGTGGAAGTTAAGGGTCAAAATTGGTGCTATTTGTGCTTAAGAATCCTGTTTCATTCCTTACTATCCGTCAGTATCTGAACTGTCTTACCTTCATGACATCATCCCCTGCAGCTGGAAGCAAAAATAAACCAGATAAAACAAGTGTTTCTCCCTCATGAATGTGAAGAAAAGGCTCAATGCTTCAGAAATTGGGCACACCCATATATATTTTGCAGAGATATTTATTTTTCTGGAGTTATTTTGTTCTTTTTTAAAAAAATAGTATCGAAACAAAAAGAGGTCCAAACTTAGTTTCTAAACCTGCCAGGTTTAATGTCTAACTAAAAAGTATTCTTTTTAGTTAGAGATTGTAACATCAAATTGGATATCCAGTATTAAGCATAATCAACTGTGAATATTCTAAACTAAGATAAGCAATGTCGATTTAATATTTGTGGTTATGGGAGGGCAGGTTTCATCTCCACATTAGAGAAATTTCAAAATTTTTCAACAATGCATAAAATTAGATGGAAGTTCGAAAGAGCTTAGGGTATTTTGAGTTTAGAAATTTTGAGTTTGCTTAAGGTAAAAATAAAGGTTCCCCTCGCACATATGACTCTAGGGGGCGGTGCTCATCTCCATTTCAAAGCCAAAGAGCCAGCACTGTCCGAAGACATCTCTGTGGTCATGTGGCCGGCATGACAAAACACCAAAGGTGCATGGAACACTATTCCCTTCCCACCAAAGGTGGTCCCTATTTTTCTACTTGCATTTTTTATGTGCTTTCTAACTGCTAGGTTGGCAGAAGCTGGGACAAGTAACAGAAGCTCACCCCGTTAGGTGGCACTAGGGATTCGAACCGCTGAACTGCCGACCTTTCAGTCGACAAGTTCAGCGTCTTAGCCACTGAGCCACTGCGTCCCTTTCTTACTTTGCTTATTAGACTACAACTCAGAATTGGACTGGTTGGAAATTATCAAAGATAATATAATATCAGATAATATCAGATTTGGGAAGGCTAGCTAGATCAGATATTTTGAGCCTGAGGGCCACACAGGATGGACTTTGTAATGCTTGTAACATAATTTTTATAGTTGCTATAATTAATTAAAATTACTTTGTACAACACAATAAATACACTGTTTGTGTGTGCATGTTATCTGTGTATATGTGTCAATTTTAGTTCCATAAATCTTACTTATTTTTAATCTTTTTGAGAGCTTAGCTTATAAAAAACCAACATTCTACCAGAGAAATCATTATTTATAAAACTTCAAACTTTTTATATCAAACTTCATAACTGCCCATCTCCCTCATATAGGGTTATATACTGTTATATTCAAGAATCCTATTAGTGAGGCATGAGTTACACTCTGCCAGACAAAAGATAAAAGTTTTATCTATTTCCCAAATGCTAACATAACTCTAGGCCAAATCCTATTTTAGGTATTCATTTTTTCCTCACTGATTGCAAGATTGCTCCTCAACATTCACAGAAATGAAAAAGAATTCCCATGTGTTTTGAATTTAGCAAAGAGGATTCCATACTGTGTCAGTTTCTTATGTTCTGAGCAAGTTCTGTGTCCGTTCTTCTCTCATAAACAGTAAAAGCCTAACTGCTGGATCCCACACCCAATTATGGTATCACACTAATCCTACCAAATGTTCTTTATTTTAAATCTATCCCTTAAAGCTTTGCACTAAACTCAGATAACAAAAAAGTACTATACACATGGGATCCATCAATTTTCCCTATCCATGTAAAGATTCTTGCCTATTCCACTAATGACTTAAATGCTGATTCAGTTGAAGCTTTTAACAAGCTCCAGTTGTCATTTTGTTCTTTCACACATACGTCTATCACACTTGACAGAAATATGCTTTTCTTTGAGTCCCTATAATTTGACAATATTATCATCTTGTAACATTTTTTCCTCTTGAATGGTTGTTAACTAGAAATCTGAAGTGCCTCACAGACAAAATGCACCAAATATTTAACTTCATTCTAAAGCAAAATTGGAACTGGTATAGATGTTTCTCTATAAGCTTTATTTATACAAGGCTATTAGAGGCAAAAGCAAATAGGCTTTGAAAAAACTCAGTTCTTTTTTCTTATGCAGAAATAAGTCCTATTTAATTTTAGGAGACTTTGCTCCAGGGAAATGTACCAGCTTATATCTACTTTCTTTT
This sequence comes from Pantherophis guttatus, assembly GCF_059756535.1. Lineage (NCBI taxonomy): Eukaryota > Metazoa > Chordata > Lepidosauria > Squamata > Colubridae > Pantherophis > Pantherophis guttatus. Next base: position 63,929,053 of record NC_142065.1, read on the forward strand.
TTAAGTGAAAATCTATCATGAGATTTTTTTTTTTATCATGTTGTCCTCCAAACAAGAGATTCTAGATATAAATGATCATATAAAAAATACTGAAATACATACATACATACATACATACATACATACATACATACATACATAAAATATGCCATCATTTAATGTTGAAGGCAGGACAAGAAGCAATGTATGGAAAACTAATCAAGGAGAGAAGCAACCTAGATTTAAGGAGAAATTTCCTGACAGTTAGAACAATTAACCAGTGGAACGATTTGCCTCGAGAAGTTGTGGATGCTCCAACACTGGAGGTTTTTAAGAAGAGATTAGTTTAGGGTTTTTAAGAAGAAAATAGTTTAGGGTTTCCTGGTTATGCAGGGGGTTGGACTAGAAGATCTCCAAGGTCCCTTCCAACTCTATTATTCTGTTATTAATATTATTTGTTTTTGCAATTATGTTTATGAGGAATATTTTCCTTTAAGATGGCTGCACACTATGGCATAAGTTATGAATAACTTTGCAGGTAGAGGTTTTCATTTTGCTAAAGATGGTAATTCTACTCTTCTATGAAGAATGAAGTAGTGCTACAAATAACCATTTAGCTTGTCGAGATGAATCACAATGGGCAAGCGCTGAGAAACATGAAATATTGTTTTAGTGCATACATTGGGGCACATATTTAACCATACCTAGGTACCACACCCATCTTCTTTAGCTTCAATTTTTAATTGAAGGGCAGGTAGTCCTTGATGTACAACCACAATTGAGTCCAAAATTTCCGTTGCTAAGCAAAACAGCTGTTACGTGAATTTCGCCCCATTTTACTACCTTTCTTGCCATGGTTATTAAGTGAATCTGGCTTTCCCATTGACTTTGCTTGTCAGAAGGTCACAAAAGGTGATCACATGACCCTGGGACACTGGCCAAGCATCTGAATTTTGATCATGTGACCATGGAGATGCTGCAACCATCGTAAGTGTGAAAAACGGTCATAATATCTTTTCAATACCTTGTAACTTCACTAAATTAATGATTGCAAGTTGAGGACTACAGGTTTTCCACACAGACACATTTTCAGGCTCTACAGATCAAACTGGCCAAGTGCAAGTGATGTTAATATAGCACATTGCTACCTGGAACTTTAAAAGCAATAACAAAAAACTCTAACTTGACAAACACTACTTTTTATATGTCAAACTGCTCCTAAATAAAACATAGTTTAATTAATATTAATATAAATTGGTATAAAGTTACCTGATCTCTATGCGTCACATGCTTCTTTATTAAAGGGAAATAAATACTTCTCATATGTAGCCAGGGTAAATATATTTGGTAATGAAGTCAGATTTTGTTAGATCATTTTCAAGTAAATTAAATATTTTTTTGTCAAACTATGTAAACGTCTTAAAAACCTTTTGGGAAAACTGAGTGCTGCCCTTGTTACTGACTTTGGCAAAGAACAAAATAACAAGGGCCTTTTTTGTTGTTGCTTTTAAAAAAAGAAGGCTTTAAATCAAATTCTTAGCCTTTCTGTCAAACATGAGTAGATTTCTTGTGCTCAGCATCTTGTGGTGTTTGGCTTCTTTCATATTTGATGATTTAGTCATTACAGTTTGTGATAGCAATCGTTTTGCTCTGTCCCAAAGACTTAAGCTCAGGAATTCAACCCTGTCATCACTTTGGCTCATGGTGCACAAATTTTGTACATTCCGTATACTTCAACAACAAGTCTTGAGGGGTGATAAATGAGGCAAATGTTGTAGCTTACCAAAAGGGTAAAGCAGGTAGAAAACGATGGCCACAGATCGAATCTGTGCAGTAATCAGTACACATTTTTATCTAATGGAGCATATATCTACTACAGATTGTCCTCACTTACTGACCACTCATTCAGCAACCATTCAAAATTAACAATGGCACCAAAAAAGGGAGATGTACAACAATGAATGAAGTTGTGGCTGTTGTAGCATCCTTGTAGTCACATGATCGCAATTTGTGTGCTTGGCAACTGGGGCACATCCACGATGGCCCAGTGTCACACAATCACGTGATGGCCATTTGCGACCTTCGCAGCCAGCTTCCAACAAGCAAAGTCAATGGGGAAGCCAACAGGAAGTTATATTTCACTTAACAATTGTACCACTTAGCAACAGAGTTCCCAACTGTAGTCTGTAAGTGAGGACACCCTGTATTAACAAAAATACAACATTCCAATAACCTGAATGAATACAGTCCCCTAAAAAGATTGCAGAAAACTCTGAAAAGGGACATCAGCTTTGTGTTAGCAAGTAATAGTATTGGTTTTCTGTGTGATTATTTCAAGTGCATTTTCTGCCACAAAATATTCTCCTGTGGTTTTAGACAGCTCAAAGCAATCTGAGTGTTACAGTATTTATTTTGGCATTTTTTATTGTTGTTAATAACAGTATTCAACAGTGTATCAAATAGTGTTTCTAGTCTCTGTAGATGTACAATGTACGCAATAAAATACAGTAAATCACTAAAAGAACACTACTCTGCAAGATAAAATTAGTACAATAATGCAAATATAAAGTGTAGTCATCATCAGAGAAGAACAAGGCCTAAAATAAGATCTTATAAAAGTTATCTTAACCTAGAAAGAATATATCTACATACTAGATTAGTTTGAAATCCTGGAAATAGAAAAATAACTGCACATGCTGTCAAAGCAATAGTAATGAGAACACATGGAACAAATTTCACTCGTGAACAATCCAGATTCAATCCTATTGCCTAAGTCATTATTCCTACTATTGAAGCATGAATATTGTAGTATTACTTCAGGAAAGGTTTTTATAAATGACTTTGGAGTTTGGGTAGATATCTGTGAGAGGGTGCATTGAATCACCTGAGATTCCAAAGCAGTTTGTTTTGTAAATTCAAGCCACAATTTTGAATTAGGCTAGTAAAAAGGTAGAAAAGATTTAAGTGAGAGGTGGCTGCAAAATTCGAATGAAGTTTCTCAAGATTATATTTTACACTAGATAATGATAGGTTATCTTCAAAAGCATACCCATGTACATTATATCCATAGACGTGGAACATGAATCGTGGTGGATTATCCACTTCCAGACAGAATTAGGGTCAGTGGTGGGATTCAAGTAATTTAACAACCGGTTCTCTGCCCTAATTATTTCTTCCAACAACCAGTTTGCCAAACTGCTCAGAAAGTTAACAACCGGTTCTCCTGAAGGGGTGCGAACTGGCTGAATTCCACCACTGATTAGGATGTGATACCAACTGATAAAAAGCCATGCCACAGAATCCATTAGAGCTTCTTCTAGCAGTTATGAATTCAGAAAGAGTCCCAGAATCCCTAATCTTCAGAAGTCCTTCAGAAAAGATTCAATCCTTTAATTTGCTATAAAAAACTATTCTGGTGGTATATTTAAGATTTGTCTGAACACCATTCTACTTAGCTTACTTCAACAAATGACAACAGCTAAGTATCAATTAAAGAGAGAATTAATATACTATTCACTACTATACCTTTCCACAACACTGCAATTCCTTGATTTAAGGTATTCCCAAATACAAAACTGCAGGATTATAGAGAATGCCTTGTCCTGAAAACAACTGGCGGTTTATTTCAAAATTCAGCACGGGAAATGTGGGCCTGTGTAAGCAGAATCTATTGCAAAACTCATTATGATGGAAAAACACCACCAATTCTGTTGCTAAAACAAATCTTGTCATAGTGAGATCATTATAACATTATAAACTAGTGGCATATAATGTTATCATATACACACTATAATCTGAAATAAAATATTTTCCAATTTAATAAACTTGCATGCACTCCAAAAATTGAGAGGCCAGTAGTATAATTTTATATATTTCTTATTGCATTTAGAACAATTCACTCTACCATCAATATGATTACTAGATTTTTAAAAATCTCATTAAAAAGTATTCAAATTAAAATATGCTAGTGTGTGTTTTGTCAGTTTTCAGACATTCCTAGTTTTCAGACAAATAAATTCTGAATTAATTAAATATTAAACTTGCTTCTGAAAAAAAAGCATAGTTAAAAGCACATTGACACTATTTGCTTTCTTTTTCTTTCTTTCTTTCTTTCTTTCTTTCTTTCTTTCTTTCTTTCTTTCTTTCTTTCTTTCTTTCCTTCCTTTTCTTTTTTTGATTTATATGCCGCCCTTCTCTGGAGACTCAGGGCGGCTTACAATGCGTTAAGCAATAGCCTTCATACTATTGTATATTTTATACAAAGTCAGCTTATTGCCCCACAAACTGGGTCCTCATTTTATCTACCTTAGAAAGGATGAAAGGCTGAGTCAACCTTGAGCCTGGTGAGAATTGAACTCACAGTAATTGCAGGCAGCTGGAAGCTAAATACTACCTTTAGTATTAGCAGCATTAGTCTGCTGCGCCACTCAGGCTCCTTTCTTAGATTAGCATGTTCTTCCACTGAATGTTTAGCAATATCTCTCTCTGTCCAAATTCAATCCAGTAACAGTCAAAGCCAATAAATATTAAATTTGTTCCTGGCTGAAGCTTAAGGAGGAACATCCAATAAAAAGTGAAATCACTTGGCTTGTTTCATATGCCTTTGACACAATAGAGATTACATCAATGGAAAGGAATAAATCAATCAGTAATATATAACTAAGAAAAAGATTCTTGAAATAAAGGATTTCCTTAAGAAGGATCAAAATCAGTATCATGACAATGGGAAGGGAAAACCAGAGGCGATAATGAAGACCTGAGGAAGCAAGTGGAGAAAGAAAAACAGAAACGGACAAAAAATCCCCACCCCCTATTTGTATTCCCAATATCCTACTCCCTCAAGTGGAATGTTACAACAGAAAGAATTCTAGTCTTTACTGATCCTTGGCAAGTCACAAACTCTGAGCTGTAGTCCCATGTTCAGATTGTTTTCTAAGGAAGGAACATCAACCGATTTATATTTATAGGAAGGCCATAATATACATGGGTGTTTGCATGAATACACACACTTTTTAAAATAACTTGACATACTACTTCATAAAATAATTTACAAGGTCATAAAGAGTATATCTGAAAAACAAGAATTCCTTCTGTTGACTAGAAGTGAATTAATCACTTAATCTAGTACTCCATGATATGGTAAGCAGATGAAGTTATTTTAAAAAGTGTCTGTGTGTGCATGTATGTAATGGCCTTCTGATAAATATAAATCAGTCAATCTTCCTTCCTCAGATAACAGTCTGAATGTGAAGCTGGGACTATAACTCTGATTAAATGATTAGTTCCCTCATAACTGATAGAAGGCAAGATCTTTGAGCTATGATCCAAAATGGTACTTGCAATTCTGTAAAGACTGGCGTTTTATCCTTGCTAACAACATTTAACACTCCATTGCTTAACAAGTTGGAACCCAAGCATAATTAGGCAATATCAGAACAGACTCAGAAGCAAAACCTTTTCCTTTAAATAATGTTTAGGGAACAACTACAAGTTCCACATTTGAAACAGTTTCTTCCAGTTTTTATTTACTTCTCAAAACTAAAAATTATTGCAGCGTGTGATTCAGGTTTTTTATGAGAGAAAAGTCAAAATGGAACAAAAGCTGGGTGGCCAAAAGAACAAGCCTTTATAATTGCAGTATGGGAAAACTTTCTAATAGAAATTGGATGGAAGCTGTATTTTCTTTAAATACACTCAGTTTTTGAATGTCTGAAAAATTACCGGACCTCAGGAAACTTAATTTTCCCACTATCCAAATAGGGCTGATAGATGCTAGTTTAGTAAGCCATACAGTTATAGGCATTATTATGGGTCACATATAATTTTCTCTTTCTCCACCCTAAAGGCCTGTCATCATTAGAAGCTACAATCTTAACCTCTTTCCTAAGTATACTTTTGAAATAAAACACTGCCATCTATAATTTGTTTTGAACTCAGAGGCATTCAGTTTATCCAATTTTACCACATAACACTAGTTTTCAAAAGTACCTTTTGAAAGTGTGTATATATGTATCCCCACTTACCCACATTTAATGTAAAAGAAAATGTAATTCCCAAAATGCATATACTCAATCACACGAGAAGAGGACGTGGGAAATTATGAGCACAAAGCTCAAGTTTCAGGGGGAAAACAGAGATGTGGCTCTTTGCATCTGATGAAGTAAGTTACACAAAATCTTATACCTTTTAAAATAATTAGATAGTCTGAAAGGGTACATCAAGACTTTCAAAGATTTTTTTGTTACCACAATCTAACAGGACTGCCCTACAAGCTTCATGGAGCAATAAGTCTTAGGCAATCTTCCATCCCTTTAGGGATCCATTTTGGTTTCTTAGAAAAATAGCTCTCTAAGTGTCCCACCACTCTAATATGATTTACAAATGAAGCTCAGAAAGAGACATTCTTTTGTCCTTCACTTTTCCAGTATGTATCTTTAAGAAAGAGTTTAGAGAAAACTATTTTTTTCTTTCTTCAAATAGAAGAATAATTGCCAGTCAATGAAGCTTCACAGGCAGTAGCAGGCTGAATTAAGATTGCATGCAAAGATCTTTCCTGTTCTTGAGTTCAGGAGACCCAAACGAAAGGTAGAAAGTTGGAACATTAAAAATTGAAAAATATTTTATTACGTACCCTTCTCCATCACTTTCTATGGATGATACATGATGATGTGCACTAGTGAGAGCTGACTCAAGTATATGTTGCCTCGACAGAACATTCTGATGTGGTGGTAGAAGGCTAGGTGATGGTCCATTGTGGTTTGTGCTGGAACTAGTATACATCCCTAAGGAAATAAAATGTTTGTCAGTGAAAACTTTTTATACTTCCCCTAAAAAGCATCTTTTTAGCACAGATGTCTCAAACAAGTTGTAATAGGTTAAGTTGTTCACTTCTATAAAGTTTCTTCCTGGATTTGGTTAGAAAGAGTGGCACTGTTGTAATATCTCTTCATAATCATTCATCTTAAGCTACCTATCATCAATGAACAGGAACTTTGTCTTACATTGAGAATGAGAATGAAGGTATCTTCCAGAAACCAGTTCACTTAACAACCATGTTACTAACTTAACAACGACAGTGATTCTCTTAACAATTGTGGCAAGAAATGTTGTAAAATGGGGCAAAAGTCACTTAGCAACATAAATTATAATATCCTGAAATCACACAGGTGTCTGAAATATAAATGAAAACAGAGGCAGAATCCATTATACCGTCTGCACTCTGCAGAGAATAAAATGATAAAACATTTTCTTTAACAGCTTGTAATAACTTGTCATATGTTCTCAAAAGAACTTTCTCTCTCTATAAGAAAAGGCTTGTGGTTGGAGCACTTATAATTAATATGATGGGAAAATGAAAATGTGGAGAGCGCTAATGTACATCACGTGCAAGTCCATCTGTTTGTTCTAAAGCCAGTTCTGTTAACAGGAAGATTAAGTCAGCAAACTGGGATTTAAAAATGCAAGTTTCAGGAAACCAGTTTGAGTTTTGAAGGATGTTAGTTTATACCATTCAAAGATACGTAAGTCACTAGAGTTGTACACTCTCTTACTGATGTTCATATAATTTCTTGATTGGTTTTTAGAGGTCAGTCCTGAATTTGAATCTGTCTTTCCTGATATGTTTATGAGCATTGATAAAAACTTTTGTCCTATTTGTTATTTATTCAGAAATAGAAGAATGTTAGCTTGCTAAGGCATTATTTTAAAGCTGGTATACAGGCATCCTCAATTTATGACCACAATTGATCCCAAAATTTCTTTCTTAGGGCATCTTGGTATGTTTAATCCATAGGCAAACATTCATATAGCATTTTAGAATCTGTTATATTATATTGTATTACATTACATCGATTATATGATATTATATTATTCTGCTATTTTACTATTTGATTGGAATATAAATCAAATAAATGGCAAATATAAGAGGTGAAAAAGGAAAAAAAAATGCACATGTCCATATTTCTGAAAAATACAGAGCCATTCACTTCCAGAAAGCTTATACTGTCTGAAAAGTTGAAGTTCTGAATAAATAAACGAACCAGTTTATATAAACAAAGAAGGTACTATAGGCAATATCATTTGGGATTTGCTTCTGATGGTACCATGGCATCTAGGTCTTATAACAATCAGATGAGACACTAATTGGTGTCTAAAAGTAGTTTAGGTAAGTCCTACCTATCCTGGCCAAATGGTACATTTAATAATTCAACATAATATGGCAAAAAAAAAATATCTCAAAATTTCTCATATGACAAAAAATAATTTTCTTTGATGTAAGTTTGCTAAAGAAAAATACTTTGCAAGCAACAGAGTACTTTCATGGGAGTAACAATTTGGAAATTAAGACACAATCTTATAGTTATGGAGTGCAATAGGATTTAGCTGAAACACGTGTGCAGAAGTAAGATTATCAAAGCTGCTGTTGTGTCAGCGTTATCATTCATACTACAGATAGCCCTCAACCTATGACAACAACTAAAATTTTACTTAAATTTTACTTTACTTAGAGAAGCAATTTAGAACTAAGGAGAAATTTCCTGATAGTTAGAACAATTAATAAGTGGAAACACTTGCCTGCAGAAGTTGTGAATGCTCCAACACTGCAAATTTTTAAGAAGATGTTGGATAACCATTTGTCTGAAGTGGTGTAGGGTTTCCTGCCTGGGCAGGGGGTTGGACTAGAAGACCTCCAAGGTCCCTTCCAACTCTGTTATTCTATTCTATTCTATTCTATTCTATTCTATTCTATTCTATTCTATTCTATTCTCAATTACAAAAGCAATTTTAATTTTTGTACACATCTTGGTAAACTTGTTATTTTTTGAGACGTTTCTTATTTGTGGAATGAATTTGCACTATACTGTTAATGTTTTTACATATACCCTGATTGAAGACAACTACAATCAGTTGACTGTTTTAACAGGTATCATCTATTTGCACATTAAATATTATTTTCCTTTATCCTGTGCAAAAATGGGGCATCCATTGAAATCAAAGTAAAGTTTGCAGTTTTAACTTTTATCTTTAACATGATGAATTGTTTTGACTACTATGAGATATCAGAAAATTATTTTAGCTAATTCTATGAAAGAAAAAAGATTGAGCGTATTAGTTTATCTACAATGTCTAGACATACATCTGGGGTACCATTTCTTTTTAATCCCTAAAAGCTAACAGGTATGCAAACTTAAAAATCAGTTGTGTTTTTAAATCAGTGGCAATTTATTTTAAAAATTGTGAAACAAGCTTCTTTTGATCTCAAATATGGTTCATACAACAGTACTTCAAATTTATTGGACAATTCAGAGAATGCTTACCAACAGCTGGTTTCATAATATTAGAAATGTAATACAGAAGATGGAACATTAATTTATAGAGTATGGGCTTGTCATACAGCTGATACATTTTTGTCTTGAATTTATGGACCTATAAAAAGTAATTCTAGAACTAACGTTTCTATCTAGGAATGTCGAAGCAGCCTTTGTCAACAACACTAAGATGATTATTATAAAACTCTGGAAAGGAAAATCTACCTAGATTGCAGTTACAGATTGTTGAGGTGTATGGATTCTTATCAACAAATAAATTGAGTCTTTTCCAAAAAACAAAAAAACTATTTCTATAAGTTTTCTCAACACTGGGGGGTATCTACTAGAATGTAGCATGTATAGTTTCTTTGGTATTAAGTATCATATATAAAACACTTGAATTTAAGTGTTATATATAAAGTAAAGAAAAAAAAGAATTTGATGTATTTGGGATTAGCTGTTTAAACACATACCAAGTTCTTTTGCTAGCAAATAACAGTATAAATCTCAGATAAGGAAGGAAGACATTTATTTCAGAGATGAGGTCACAATGAATATGACTAGACTGTGATAACATCCCAGTGATTGTTTTATTGACAGCTTAACAAAGATCTCTCATGTTTACAACACAGTGTCTATTTAATTATTAATTAATTATTAGAGAGTCAGATTGATCCAGGGGCTAAGGCACAAGGCCAGAAACCATGAATTCTAGTCCCGCTTTTGCCATGAAAGCCAGCTGGGTGACCTTGGGCCAGTTATTTTCTCTCAGCCCAATCCACCTCACAGGATTATTGTTGTGGAGGAAACAGCAAGAGGAAAATGTGTTTGATACATTCACTGCCTTGAAATATTTGTATAAATAATAAAGGTGGGATAGAAAGCAAATATATAAATATTTGTAACACACTCTGATTATGTGCATGGGATCCTGGGTAGGCATTCTAATAAACGTTCATAAATTGGGCATTAAAAATCAATCATTTCATACTTATTTATTTCTGGAAAATTGCATTTAAAAGGGGCTATACTTTTCTCCCATAAGATTTAAAGTGTCTCTGAAAGGATTGACGAGGTTTTTAAAATGGTACACATTCCAGTTTATACTAGGCTTATTTGCTTACATTGATAAATAACATCTCAATGAAATGAAATGAAATAAAATAGCAATTTTATTTTAGGACATAATCCATTATTTTCATTAAGAAACATCCAATGCTGCTAATTTTCAGAAAATACTTTTAACTGGTATTCTGGGCAAATTACTATTTGCCTGTTCTGCAGAAACTATGTAATTATAGTAAAGCAAGATCACTGTAACATAGGCTAAAATTTTGTTTTCCTGGACAGATCCTAAAGACCAAAATATTTAGTTATTTTAGTTCCTCTGTGTATGTTTAAATGAGGAGTAGTCACTTACTTAAGTACAATATCCTGCACCTAAGCTGCATAAGTGCAGACTCCTGGTATATATCTTAGCCAGTGGTGAAACCCAATTTTTTTTACTACCGGTTCTGTGGGCGTGGCTTGGTGGGCATAGTGTGGCTTGGTGGACGTGGCAAAGAAAGGATACTGCAAAATTCCCATTCCCTCCTCATTCCCCACTCCTGGGCGAAGAGTATTGCAAAATCTCCATTCCCACCCCACTCTGGGATCAGCCAGAGGTGGTATTTGGTGGTATTTACTACTCAAAATTTCTGCTACCAGTTCTCTGAATTGCTCAAAATTTCTACTCCCGGTTCTCCAGAACCTGTCAGACCTTTTGGATTTCACCCTGATCTTAGCGCTCTCTCTCTCTCTCTGTGTGTGTGTGTGTGTGCATGCTTTCCTAACACATTAACCACTTCAGATTATAAATACATGTAATCCATCAAAATCTAAATGGCTTAACCTTTAGCACTAACATCTGTTAGAAAACTAGCAACATAATCATCTGGGCTAAAGGCTTTTTAGGAATTCTGCCAAGTAACTGCAAAGATAAAAGAAATAAAATTGCAAGTTCAGAAAAAGCAAACAAAACAAAAGTTCTCAACACTGTATTATTTTCCTGTAAATCCCACAAACATCTCAAAACTGGGGTCAACATAGCCTAGTGGATGGTTAACACTCTAAGAATATGATCTGCTGAAAACTATTCTAAATCACAGTGAGCTACTTCAGAGAAGATTGTACATTCATCTGAAGCAATGTGGGTCTTCTTCAAAACCAATCAAGTTATTCCAAAATGATTAGAACTACAATAAAGTGATTTAGGCAATACAGAATCAGATAAAAATGGCCACAGACAGTTGTGGAATGCAGTCCCGAGCTGCAGGAGAGAGAGCAAAGAGATCATGAAGCTTGGAATATTTGATATTCAGAAAAAGAGTGAAAGCAGACCTTCCCTAGAAAGTCACAGAGCATATCTAGTAGTCAGCAGACTGTTGCTTTAGTTTGGCAAGATTTCTGTCAATAGGTGAACACAGTAAAATAACTACTCAGTAAAATAAAGTACCTTGGAGTACTCATTTCTAAAGATTTAAGTGCCAGAGCCCACTGTAACAATATTGCCAAAAAGGCATTAAGAGTTGTTAACCTAATCTTGTGTAGCTTCTTCTCTGGTAATGTTGTACTACTAACTAGAGCATACAAAACATTTGCTAGACCAATTCTTGAATAAAGCTCATCTGTCTGGAACCCGCACTGCATATCGGACATAAATACAATTGAGAGAGTGCAGAGATATTTTACGAGAAGTGTCTTCCATTCCTCTAACCGCAATAAAATACCTTATGCCAACAGACTCCAAATTTTGGGCTTAGACAATTAGAAATTGTCTAATTTTGGGCTTAGAACTACGCCGACTTCAGTCTGACCTAAGCATAGTACATAAAATTATCTGCCACAATGTCCTTCCTGTCAATGACTATTTCAGCTTTAACCACAACAATACACAAGCAAATAATAGATACAAACTCAAGGTAAACCGCTCCAAACTCGATTGCAGAAAATATGACTTCATTAACAGAATAGTCAATGCCTGGAATGCACTACCTGACTCTGTAGTTTCTTCCCCAAACACACAAAACTTTAACCTTAAACTCTCTCCTGTTGACCTCACCCCATTCCTAAGAGGTCTGTAAGGGGCGTGCATAAGTGCACCAGCGTGCCTACCGTCCCTGTCCTAATATTCCTTTTTTACTTACTCTTTTCATGTATTCAAATTATGTTTATACTTTTACCTGTTATCTTATATATGCTTGACAAATAAACTTATGATTATGATTACTCAAAAGTAAGTATACATGTCATTTTTGGTACGTTGGGCCTTACATTAATCTTGCCAGATTAAAGCAGCACATTTGCTGTTTTTGCTTTCTGCAACTTGGGAGTACATTCCACAAGTATCAGTGGTGAAATGCTCCCGGTTCGGACCAGATCACCCGATCCGGTAGCAATGGAGGTGGGTGGTTTGGAGAACCGGTAGCAAAAATCCCTGCCTCCCCCCATGCCCAGCTGAACCGCACAATCATCAGAGGGTTTTTTTTTACTTTTAAAAGCATTTTTTTCTACAACCTCTTTGGCCAAAAAAATGCTTTTAAAAGTAAAAAAAAAAAGCCTCTGATGATCACGTGGCTCAGCTGGGATCGTCAAAGGCTTTTAAAAGAAAAAAAAACCCTTTTTTTTCTTTTAAATGCCTCTGACAATCCAAGCTGAGTTGCCTGACCGGCAGAGGATTTTTAAAAAGCTTCTGCTGATCAGGCAACTCAGCTTGGATTGTCAGAGCCTTTTGAAAGCATTTTTTATAACCTTTTCGCTGAAGAGATTGTAGAAAAAATGGTTTTAAAAGTTTAAAAAAAAATGGTCATGCCCACCCAGTCACATTACCCCCTCCCACCAAGCCACGCCCACAGAACCGGTAGTAACAAATTTTAGATTTCACCACTGAACTGACAAGTATGTACACAAACACATACATACAGCAAAGGTAGAATAGAGCATAAAAAGTAGATTGTGATTGACAACTTTGCTTTTACACAAGCAGTGTCTATATACCCTTTCATTATATTTATAACTATCTGAATCTGACTGAAGGTGCAAGTAGGAATGTTCAGAATCTGGTTTATTATCAGCACTAAAAATCTGCTTTCCACTGCTTTTCCTGAAGATGCTGCCTGTTTGCAAATTAAAAAGGGAATATTTGAGTTATAAGTAGCTGGAAGAGAACTATCATGCCAAAAGTGCTGTTTTCTGTACTCCTGCTCATAAAGTAAAGAAACCCTATCAATCAACCTGGGTTCCCCCATGAAGCAAAGTGAGTAAAAAAACATCACCTCTCTGCCTAAAAGTGGGTAAGGGGAGGAATGCTTGGAAGAGTTTACAAGCAGGGAGATGTTAGATCAGGGGTGGCAAACTCACGGCATCATGTGACGTTTCCCCTTTGCTAAACTGGGTGGGGCTGGGGCCAGCACGTGACACATCCAGCCCGCGGGCTGCGAGTTTGACACCCCTGTGTTAGATGGACTGCTGAACTCAAAAGCCATAGTGATCAACTGTGGTCTTCATTTCTCTGCAACGAAAGAGTGAGAAAGCTCCAACCCATTATACCATGCATAAGCGCCTTGAATGCTAAAATCTTGGTTGCGTGTCAATTGTTTTAAAAAACTGAGTTTTGCAACAAGTACTTCTTTATATGCTTATGAACTGGCAAAAGGCTCCTTTACTTCTTGTGGTATATTTTAATGAGTACAAATGCTGTTCCTACACCTCTCTCAATAATGTGTTTCACACCCACTCTAAACTAATATCTGCAAAAAATACTGTTCATTTCTGCCAAAATAACAAAACTACTTAAAACTGTTGTTTAGTAATAATAGCACTTGCATTCCACCTACGCTTCCAAAATTTTGCAGATTACTTTTTAAAGCCCATCTCTACACTATACGTCACATTCATATAAATTGCTTCTAAAGTAATGGGAAAAGAAGAATCCCTTTTAATTCTCTGCCAGGTTCTTTGGAACAATCCTTCCCTTCCATCAATTCTGGATAAATTTGTGGAAACTTTATTCTCTCAGGAGAGGCTAACAATTACTCAGTCACATTTGCTAAAAAATAAAATAGTTTAAAAGTTTCTCCTAAAAAAGACCTTTATACTTTAATGGCCCACCATATCCAGAAATATCAATGTGTACATTCTTTTATTGTAATGTGTCATAAAAACTATTCTGATTTTTTGGTCTGAAAACTGGCAAGCTTCACTCAGAAAACATATCATGTTTGTAAATGTTATCCATATCTGTTAAATATTTTTTTAAAAAAAAACATTTTAACTGAGGATGGAGATTGGTTCTTCAAGCTTGTGGGTTAGTTTTTGAATATTTCATTACCAGACGAGGTAACATCTTCAGAGGGATTTAGAGGATGTCAGTATCGATGTTCTGCTTATAAGGGCTTCGTGTGATCAGTAGGTCTTGGATGGGGAAGTCGCTTCAAGTGAGGGTCTTATGATAGGTCTTGACATGACTCTCACCTGACATAAGCCACACCTGACCCATCACAAAACCCATCACATGACACCTGACATGATCTCCCCATGACCTGACATGACCTACTGGCCACATGAGGTCCTTATAAACAGAAGAACACCAACACTGACATCCCCTAAATTCTCCTGAAGATGTTACCTAGCCTAGTAACAAAATGTTTGGAAACCAACCCACAAGCTTGGAGAACGAACCTTCACCCCATCCTACACCTGAGCTACAGAGATTCACCACTATCTCAAACATTATAACTGTTGGTTCATATTCCAGAAAGTTAATACCCTGTACTAAGTTTTGGATTTTACAAAGATTTCACTTTAAAATTCAGGTGAGAGTATTACGTTCAAAGTTATCTGAATTGATTCTTTTCTTCTATCTGTGTTTCAAACTGGATTTATAGCAAATTAATTAGAAAGATGTGAGCTAGTGTCTCTTGTAAAACTGATATGGTAGCAATAGCTCTCACATAGAGAATTATCATACATATGGACGTAAATTATGTGAAACAATTTCATTATAACAGTAACATGTTGGGAATGAGGGAAGGTATTTGTTCAATTGGCTCTTGCTGGCAACAGAGAGCAGGGCTAGCTGGCTTCTCTGCCTGGTTTAACTAGGTTCTTTTGGTTCTCTTCACATAAAGATTTGGAATCTAAATTTTCTATGAAGCAACAGTACTGCATTCACTTTAATGATTTTGAAATGCAGCACTGCAAAACCAGCAACCACTAGAACACTTTTAAAATATTCTCCCCTTTTAGCCTAAGCACATGGGATTGCTTTGAAATTCAGCATAACAGGAGTAGAATCACAGAAAACATCTCCAGATGCTAGCTTTGTCCTGGGCATATTTAAAATATGTGTCAGCCTTAGTTGAAGGAGAACGGTTCTAGGTAATCTAAATAAGCAGTACCCTATTCCTTATGCTATAATTTCTTTGAAAAAGCAATTTAGAATAAACAATTATTTTCAAAGAGAATAGAATGGTGGGCACACGAGTGTTGTCCTAGCTCAGCTCCAGCGCGCATGCGCGCACCAGCCAACTGATTGTCAGGCCTTCCGGTCCCACCGGAAGTCGGGAAACTGGCTGTTTCCAGCCTCTGGAAGGCCTCCGGGAGGATGGGGAAGGTTGATTTTGCCCTCCCCAGGCTCCTAGAAAGCCTCTGGAGCCTGGGGAGAGGGAAAAACGGACCTACTGGGCCCATTGTGCCATCACGTGCCAAAAGCAGGGGGAAGTGTGTGTGATGGGGTTACGTGCGCATGCGCGGGAGGGTGGGGCGCATTGAATTATGTATGTGGGCATGCAACCCCCATGCTCCCCCCGCTTTTGGCACGCGACGGCAAAAAGGTTAGCCATCACTGGTATAGAAGATTTGATGGTACGTTTTTTTAAAGTCTGTAGTCTGCTATGTATAAGGTAAAGATTCACCTTCCACATATCTGCTAGTCATTCCCGACTCTAGGGGGCGGTGCTCATCTCCGTTTCAAAGCCGAAGAACCAGTGCTGTCCAAAGATGACTCCATTATCATGTGGCCGGCCTGACTAAACACCAAAGGCACATGGAACGCTGTTACCTTCCCATCAAAGGTGGTCCCTGTTTTTCTACTTGCATTTTTTACGTGCTTTCGAACAACTAGGTTGGCAGAAGCTGGGACAAGTAATGGGAGCTCACCCTGTTACGCGGTACTAGGGATTCAAACCGGTGAACTGTCGACCTTTTGATCGACAAGCTCAGTGTCTTAGCCAATTTGATTCCCTAATGCTAATAAGGTAACCTTCCAAATGGAATCCTACCACAGCTTGAAACCTATCTGTTGGTTCTAAGTGGCCAGATGTCTATGCTGCTCTATGCTCCATTTTTCAAATATCTTTTGGCAGTTTGACATCCTACCCATAAGGTTCTGACCCATTATTCTTGAATTAATAGCTATATTTAACCAAATATCACTTCAGTCCTGCTCAGACTTGGTGCTCTCCAGATGTCTATAGTGCATGTAGATAACCTGAGCTCAAAGTATCATCAATATGGCAATCTAGGCTACAAAGTGTTTTACATGACATGGTACACAGACTTCATTCAGATGAGATCAGACAACAAATACCAAATTGCTAGGAATTCTGCACTGTGTGAACACGTACATACAGTATGAAAGGCATAAAGTTATGGAAACGTTTCTTAGTGGAACTTTTGGAAAATGCCAGACCACAATTACTGCTTCTGTCTTAAACTACTATAACTGTTAATAGAGATGTCCACATGGTCTTTTTGGCATGTTCCAAACAGGTCATCATGGAATAGCATTCTGTCATTTTCCTAAGTTCATGTTTGATGCTTTTATGCACATACAGAATATGCTTATTTTTAAAACAATTTTCTAGTTTGAAGTCATTCTTCTTTCATAGGTCCAGAGAACCTTTACTTGGATGACAAGGTGGTAGAATATAAATGGAGAATCCTAGCAAGAAATTGGTCTTCTGTGGATTTTCCTGGCAGTAGTCAGGCATTGTAATTGGCCCTCAGATAAATTGTTTCTTGTTGAGAAAAATTATATAATTATACTGTCTAAAACAATAAACTCAAAAGAATGCCACCATCAGGGGCATATTTCAAAATATAAGTCAATTATTTACATATTTATTTGTGACAGTACGATTATTAGCAAATTATTTCAATCTTACTTTTGAATTTTAGATCTGAACATATTTGCTTTATTACATTCTTCCTGTGATATGTTCTTTGGAGTAGTATATCCTTTAAAAAATCCTGAACGGTATGCTGATATGTTTGTTCAAGGCATCTGGCAAGCTTTATATTTAGATGGAATTTGCATCTGAGTTCTCCATGGCAAATCCTATTTATTATATTTATAAGAAATACTCCCACCTGTAATGAGGTTGTGGTGGCTTATTGATCTCCCACACTTCCCATCCAAAATGTGTTGTGAAGAAGGGTGAAGCTGCTGCATAGTTAAGCATTCACTTAATAGTTCTTGTTCGGCATCAGAATATGAATGTAGCTATAAGAGGATATAAAACAAAGAGATTTTCATTTCAAAGAGTAGAACTCAAATGCAGCTAATTTAATGCATATGGCTTTTTGCCCATAGCCTATTCATATATGCAAGAAACAAAACATCATTGTTTCCCTTAGTTCAACAAGGGGAGATATATTAGGCACTTGGTGCTTTAGTTTGGGTTTTCTTGCATATGCAAATTTATCATACTAATCTATTAGCATCATGCTGATTCTTAGAAAATTACTATGCATTTTATAATTTTACAGAGTAATTGAGCTGTACAGTATTTGTCTCTCATATCTTAAGTTCTGTTTCTCAAAGAAATGCATCAATTACCATAGTAACTGTCTTAGTCAGAATTTCCTAGATAAGAAAAATGTTGGTACTTATCAGATTAAAATGACCAAATTGGTAGGCTGTTGGTCATGTGCAAAAGATATTGCTGATCTATACTGTTTTCCATGTAAATTAATGCACTGGCTGAAGCATGCTCTCTTCACAAACCACAATGTCGATCATATTAGAAACAGCAGGAGAGGAGAATTAAGAAAGAAAAGCATTTCTAATTCTTTTTCAAACATACTGATGCTGCCAAGTTTTTGTCATAACACAAAGCTCAAATTACCCCAAAATATCTATCTCCTGTTATGGCTGCTAATAAATGGTTATTGTTTTGAAGTTTATAGAATTCAATTCTGCCCTTCTCTTGGCTTGGTTATTCTAAATTAAAAGATCTAGGCCAAGCAGTTTAGCCTTCAGTCTTACCGTCAGTTTATATAAACATTCAATATTCTAGAACAAAACCAGCTAATCAATGTTTATGCTATTATTACTACTACTGCTATAAGTATTGCAAAACTTCTTAGTTTTCATCTAGGAATAAATTTCATTGGGGCAATGCTGCTTAAATAAAGTAGGAAGTAAAGGTTAGTGTTGAAGTAGATGTACTGCATGCAATAAGACATTTCAGGTTGAAAACTTGAGGAAGGGGGAAGCTTGTCTCAAAATCTGAAGCTTACACAATTTCTATGGCCTTGGTTCTCAGAAAGCTCGGCTCAGGAAAATATTTGTATTAACCAAGGCATCTGCAGATCTGCATGATAGAACTATTCAAAAACCCTCATTTCTTTTGTATCTCATTTCACACATGTACAAAGTGGCAAGGCTTCGACTACATGGTTGCATCTGTCTTTGTGATTTGTTTTTATATCCACAGCCCCCATCATTCTGCCATGGGTGTTTCAGATGCCCGATGCTTTATTAGCCTCTTTCAGGACTGGGACATTTCCCTCATAGTACTCAGATTGTGGCTTTTTTTCTTTTTTTAGAAAATTCACTCATTTTTTCTCCTGCTAGATTCTTGAAAATTAAATGTTTGACATTTAATAATAATAATAATAATAATAATAATAATAATAATAATAATAATAATAATAATAATTTTATTTCTCTACCGCCCTTCTCCCGAAGGACTCAGGGCAGTGTACAGCCTATTAAAAGAACAAAGACAGACATCAATTTAAAAATAATTAAAATAATTAAATAATTCCGGCTCAGATTTAAAACCCCAAATTTAAAACACCCAATTTAAAATCATTACATTGATAGCCCGGCCTGGCGGAACAGCAGGGTCTTGAGGGCACAGCGAAATACACGGAGGTCGGAGATCTTACGCATTTCCAGAGGCAGTTCATTCCACAGGGCAGGGGCTCCTACAGAGAAGGCCCTCCCCCTGGGTGTCGCCAGCCAACATAACTTGGCTGATGGCACCCTGAGGAGACTCTCTCTGTGGGAGCGAACTGGCCGGTGGGAGGCTATTGGTGGCAGAAGTCGGTCTCGAACGTAGCCGGGTCCTATGCCATGGAGCGCTTTAAAGGTGGTGACCACTACCTTGAACCGCACCCACTGGGAGCCAGTGCAGCTCGCACAGGAGGGGTGTCACATGGGCACAACGAGCTGCGCCCATAAACACCCGTACGACCGCATTCTGGACCAGTTGGAGCCTTCTAGTGCTCTTCAAGGGGAGCCCCATGTAGAGAGCATTACAATAATCCAGCCAGGAGGTGACAAGGGCATGAGTGACCGTGCGCAAGGCGTCCCAGTCCAGAAAGGGCTGCAACTGGCGAATCAGGCAAACTTGATAAAAAGCCCCCCTGGCCATGGCCGTCATATGCTCTTCTAAAGACAGCCGTGCATCCAGGAGGACACCCAGATTGCGAGCCCTCTCTGTAGGGTGTAGAGATTCGCCCCCAATAGTCAGTGATGGCAGCAGCTGACTATATCGGGACGCTGGAAGCCACAGCCACTCAGTCTTGGAAGGGTTGAGTCTGAGCCTATTTCTCCCCATCCAGACCCGCACGGCCTCCAGGTAGCGAGACATCACATCAAGGGCATTGTTGGGGTGGTCTGGGGTGGAGATGTACAGCTGAGTGTCATCAGCGTACTGATGGACTCTCACCCCAAAACCACGGATGATCTCACCCAGTGGCTTAATATAAATGTTGAACAGAAGGGGCGAGAGGACCGACCCTTGTGGCACTCCCCATGCGAGGTGCCTCGAGGTTGACCCCCCCTCCTGGCCCAACTAGGTCTCCGTAATACCTGCCAGGTCCGCACCCCCCTCCAAAATAAGATCACATTTGAGGGGGGCTTTGTTAACAACCAACCTGGCATTACATAACATCAACCGCCGACCCAGGGCCTGAGGCTCTGTGCAACCCCGGACACGAGTCACGCATTGGGGGCCGGAGTACGCAATCACTTGTAAACAGCGTGTGAGCACCCCTGGAGCATGATATGGCCTCCTGCGCCGGTCATATCTGCCCCTCCCACTCATTATTTCAATTACACTGCCCTTCCTATCACCCCCCCTGCTCCCTGGTCAAATTTCCTTTCACGACCCCTCCACTGTGTCCAATCGACCCATCACCCCGCTCAGTGGCTATATGGACCCCCCCCCAGGTCCACCTTTACTGCCCCCTCCCACCCCAGAACCCCTTAAAATTTTAGTTAATAATACATTTAAAAAAAACCCTTAATCTTCTCTTTGACTCATGCCATCTCTCGGGGTTCCAAAACCCATCATCAAGATAGGCCCTTGATAACATGGAGGGCCAAACCTGCGAGCAGGGGGCATCTCGCAGCGCAAGAAGCTTGGACCTTGAGTACATCCAAAACTCTGGGATGATGGTGAAAATATGGCCAGGGAGTTCACAATGATAGTCCAGAAACGTCCAGGAGACAGGTCAGATTAAACATAACCGGGAGAGCCTCCATTGCCCTCTCACAGCAATGGGCTGGAGTCATAGCGTTCCGACAACTGGGGGGAGAAACATCCAAGCCACCCTCTCACAGTGGTTGGGCCACACTGGCTCTGGAAAAGGTGGAACATCCCACCAGTGGTAAAACGTAGTACAGAACCGGGTCCATCAATCCTCCCATACACTGCCATTCTCCATACAGCCAGCGAGCAGGATGAAAAAAAGAGCCAGGTCCAAGACTCTGGAATAAGGAGGTCCACATTGTTCATAAAGGTGGGCGTTACAGAAAGGGAAATGATGGAAACGGGTAGGGCCACCTCCATTGAGCAGGAACCAATAGGGCAAGGGTGACCGTCCTGGGGCCTATAAACCGGCCAAAGGTGGGGGGGGGCATACGAGGCAACAGGGTAGACACCACTCTGTCAACCTCTTGACCCTCCTCATCCACCCCAGATCTTCAACAGCCACCCCATGTCCAGTCTTGGTCTCCAACGATGTTAATGGAGGAGGCCTCGCCACAGGGGCTAATCTTCGGGAATTACCCTGACAGCCCTGTGGCGGTCCAACAGGCTCCGGGATCTAAATTCCACGATGGAGGGGCTCCCACCATCGTAATACCCCTCATCCGCTGTTAGCACCCGACTTCTAGCCGTCCCACCAGCCAACCGTTGCCCCGTTAGCGTCGGCAGCATCACCGCGGGCACTACCAATAGCCACCTTGTCGAGTATCTTCACCTCGTAGACGCCCCTCTACCTCCAACCAGGTGTCTATGGCGCCAACGGAGAGATGCTGCCCACGTTGACGCCGCAGCCAGCGCCGCCGGTGTCGCTCCAGCTGCAACTACTGATGGGCCATCTAGCTAGGAAAGCCGGCTAAACAAGCCGACGGGCTAGTTTGCCACCACGCTGGCGCCACCGCCCCTAAGCCGCTGGCGCCACCCTTCCCGCGGCGACCATGGACCAGCATTTCTTCACAGAGTTGATGTTCCAGGGAACGTTAGAGAGCGAAAAAGCTCTCTAACCGCTGACAATAGGCTCCGCTTGCTGGGAGGGGGGGCATAGATGGTTAAAACGGCCCCCCGGAGCCCCCCAAAGGCCAAATATCACACCATCTCTCCACAGCATTTTAGAGCAGGACCGCCATCTTGGACATGCGCAGATGAAAATTTGAATAGTAACTTGTTGTTGTTGCTGTTTATTTCTTTTTGGCTCACTTTTATTTTTAAAAATCTACTATCGATTATCATTTCTAAGGGTTGTTTTTCTATAATGTATTTTTATTTTGCAATGATCAATATTGAACAAGAAAGTTTTGTTCAACTGAACATCGAAGTAACCAGAAATCCATTGTCACATATAAATGAGACTTAAGCAGATTGGAATTTGTTTATGATGCAAATCAGTTTATGATGTAGAAATACAAAGTGTTGTAAAAATATTGTAAAAAGCAAACTAATTAAGATTTGTTTTTTGATCCAGTGTAAGCCAAGTGTAGTAAATGAACTACTAATTTAATAAATTAAACTATTGAAGAATTTTTGAAAACAGACAACTATGATATTGGTTCAACTACTTCTGATTTATGCTTTATCTTATTGTGTTCAAATAAAAGTGCACATTTGATGGAACAGCAGTTAGTAAGGTCAATAAAAGGGGGGGGAAGGAAATCCCCCCACCAAAGAGAGAAACTAACTTCTGTACTCATTCACTAACAACATTCATAGTAGATTTCCATGGTAATCACATGATTGGCAACTGGTCATCCAAAATACAATTGTGTGATGTGATAATTTTATGAACGCCATAAGTGCTTTATGGCCTCTAAAATACACTTTCTGAGCCTGTTATAACTTTGAAAAGTTGTTATAGCTACCAATCATAATTCAGGGATGATCTGTAGACAAGATTCAGGATCTGATCAGAGATCAATTCATCAATTGATCTAAATTTAATCTGGTGTACAATGTCATCATGTCCAATAGTTGCAAGCAAAAGAGTTTGTCATTTAAGATACACTATAGGTTTAAGAAAATGAATTGGGATTCTATTCCTGTAGTGAAATCACTGAAGGAAAAAAACAATATCCACTCAGTTAAACATGTAGAGATATATTTCTTGGAATTCCTAATCTTTGGAATGTTGGTCTTACCTTCTTACGCACCTGTTGTTCTTTGGCAGAATGAGCCTTCACATGTTTTCTAAGGGAACTTGGGTCAGTGTAACGTTTAGAGCATCCAGGAATCTGGCAAGCGTACGGCTTCTATAAGTGCATGGAAAGGAATAAGGGGAAAAATAGATAACACAGAAATTACATTTGCTTTGAAAGCATTCTCCTTAAGATATGAACTATTATGTTAACAAAATAAAACAGTAATATTCATTGGTGATGTTCAAACATGCTGTAAAGCATTTAACTGTGTGTTCAGCTTAAAACTACAAATTACAGGTGAATATAAATATAAAAGGCAAATTTACATCCAGGCCTGCTATAGAGGTCACTTTTTATTCTCTTTTATTCTCTTCATTCTCAGTTTAGCCAAAATGCTTTACATTTACATTACAACAATACCCCTGCTATCTCCAATATTCAGAAACTATACATACAATTCTGCAGTTATTTTATCAAGTTTTCACGGTCATGCATCTTGAGTTCCTATGGGCAACTCGCAGATAGAAAACACCAGTTCATGCAACAGTATTTCTGTATGATAAGAGACAGGCAGCTCATTGGCCATTGTGTTTAATCCTAGTGAAAATCACCTGGACAGCCTTGAAGGTATTCATACTGACATAAATCAGTATTTAAGCAATTCAATCTGAAATGTATTTCTCAAAGTCAGATTTTTAAAGGAAACTTGCTTTCTACTTTATATGCATATTTTATCTTTTATTATCTATTACAATGATAATGTGATGTTCTACAATTGTCTAGGACTTAATCCTAGCTAACATAGCCAAGGGACTGTAAAACAAATTAGAGGCAGCCTTGATCTGTAGTATTTATTCTTTATTCTATTTACATGCTGGCCCCATCATTGCTCTCTAATGTCTGTTATCCCACAGTATGGAAGGCTGAGCTATCAGATCTAATCTTAGGATGATTATAGAACACCATCTTAAAGCATTTTTGCTATCGTTTTAGTATCTTTTTACTGGCACCCAGAAAACTTCTGACAAAATTAAATGATTTTGTATTTCAAGGTTAATAGCATTGCCTATATTGAAAAATCAGTCAGTTTACTGCTTTTTTTTTTAAAATGTACATTTAATCCAGTTTCAGGATAGCCTGAGACCTAAATCTAACCTAATAATCTGCTATTCAATCAAACCAGTACATTCTAGCAGGTCTTTGTAATTATTTACAGATTCTCCTTTCAGAGAAGATAAACGACAGATTGACCTGCCTTTGGAATCTGAAATCAATTCCACATGCATTCAATAAGAAATAGGCAGTCCATATAAATCCGTTTTCTTTGTAGACACCTCCAAAGGAATAAGTAGTCCTGCTTCTTGTGCTAGCAGGAAATTTCCAAAGGAATAATAAGATCATTCACCAGCTCGAGACTCCAAAGGCTAACCTGATATGTACCCAAAAACTTGTATATGAAAGTCAATTTACTGAACACACAGAGAACTGAAATTTGAGGAAGGATGATGGAAACCATTAAATAATTCCTTAGTGGAATTAACCAGGTAGAGTTCTACCCTGCAATGGAGACACATTATTAAGGATGGGAAAACTAGACCAGAAAAATTCCATCCATACTAGTCCAAGCCTTTTCAATCTCACTGCCACACAGTATTCAGTTACATAGCTCACTTATAAAAGGGATTGGAGTTTAAATTGTCATGAACTGCCAGTTTTGTGTTACATGCATTTGAAGCACTAACATCAGCATGCAAGATGCATTCTAATTTACTATATATTCAGTAATCAAAAACAAAAACTGCTAGTGTGATACGAAGCTAAAATCCCTGGGAACATTAACAGGATAAAAATGGATGTTATCTTGTGCAGACTACAAATACCGCAAAAAAATATATAAAAATAAGAGTAAGTAAGAGTAAATAAGTTATTAATAAATGGTTAGTTAAAATTATTACCGTACCTTTTTGCTGATTAGAAGTATTTCAGATAGGAAGGAAGAATATGGAATAAACCGTACAAACAAAGGAAGAAAAAGGAAGAAGGGAGAAAAACAGAATAGAAAAGTTAAAGAGGCTCTTTGCAATAAGACCATCCAAAAAGATACAAGAAAAGAGAGGGACTTGCTTCTGCTTTGTAGACATCAGAGTCTACAAACTGCTTTGAGGGATACATCTGCCTTCCCTCCCCCACCCTTCCACTTGTATTAATGTCAAGCCATTAAACTTCAAAAAGGTGCATCCTATATGACATATTAAGTTTCAAAAGAGCCACATTTTAGAAGTAATTACAAATTCAAATCCCTAAAGCTGATTTTCAAATAAATAAAACATTGTTATTGTAAGCGTGCTTGGCTTGGAAAATGTGACTGAGTGGCTTGTTTGTTTTTGGAAGGCATAATGTACATTACACATTCCTTAATGCTGCACTGTCTGAAATGTGTAGCTAGTTTAAAAGTAAATATCAATTAACCTCTAGGTTCTGCCACATAAACACCCAGCCAAACATTAAACCACATATTCACCTCTTTCAAAAAGACAAAGGGAGGACTTGTGAGCTGTGGAGCAGTAGCTAAAATGACTAAAGAGTCTGCTTAGTTTTCATGGGTGATTGACCATAGTAGAGGCTAACATGACCTGGGCAGTAGAGTAACATTGCCATTTTCCACACTCCAATCGTTTCAAGTATCTTAGAAAGTTAATAGAACATTCTGCTGTAATTGCCTCCATGTACAAACTTCTTTATACCTCCTGTTCATCTCTTTTTCTTGCAAGTACTGTAGATTATTTGTATTAATAAAGTTTCATTATTATGAGGTATAAGAAAAAAAAAGGATGGAGTAATGCATTCTAATATTCCAAACAGTAAGTGGAGGGACAGAGAGACTTATAATGCTGTAAAATATGAAAATAACTTAAACAAAAAGGATTATTGGTTGAGAATACCTATTTTAATTTTGAAAAGTGAAAGGTGTTTTTAGATGAACCTGGGAAATGTCCTAAAAATACAAATTTGTTTCTGCACACTATTCACTAATAAGGCAGAAACAAAGTCAAGAGGACACAAGGAACACTGCATTCATTCATTTATTCACCCATTCATTCAGGTGACACCTTTATAGAAATATAGGTTATATGAGCAAATGGTGGGATGGAGTTTAAAAAAGAAGTAAATATATTTAGAGGCCAGTTTTCTTCATCTGATGATCTACAGATGTGTTTGGCTACCAATTCTGAGCTGTCATCCAAAACCTATAAAAAACAGCCGATGAGGGATCATGCATGCAGGCTTTCACTTATAATCTTGGGCAACAAAATGCATTTTAGTTTGAAACACACCCAAGGTTTTAAGTCTACAGAGAAAGATTTCCAAAGGCATGTAAAATATTAATTCAGAAAAATTAATTGCATGGCAAAATAGAAGAAAAGCAAACTTGGTGATTCTCTGTAGTTGATACATTATAACTTTCCTTAATCAAAAGCTCTCCTGATGTTTTGGGTAAAAATTCCAGGATTCCCTACCACTATTATCAATAATGCTGTATGTTGTAGTAGAAAGAATAGGAAATCAACTATAGATATATAATTACTGGCTATAATGCTTTGTTTTGTGCTAGCACTACTATCTAAAATATTAGGTAAGATTTCTTCACCCAATATTTTATATATTTTGGCCGACTCTTTCATCTGACGTATGGTAATGTTTTTAGTATATTTTGAGATGAGTAAAATTTTAAAAATTAACATTATGTTAAACCATCTAGAACAGGGGTGTCAAGCTTGCGGCCCGTGGGCAGGATGCATCATGCGCTGGCCACGCCCACCCCCGTTTTAGCGAAGGGGGAAAAGTTGTGATACGTCACATGACGATGTGTCATCGCAAGTTTGATACCCCTGACTTACAATCATACGTTAATGAAGAACAATATACACAAATCCAATTACATGCAAAACCATGAACCATGGTGGCGCAGTGGTTAAGAGTACAGTATTGCAGGCTAACTTTGCCCTCAGCCAGGAGTATATTCTGGACCAGTTCAAGGTTGACTCAGCCTTCCATCCTTCTAAGGTCGGTAAAATGAGGACCCAGATTGTTGGGAGCAATATGCTGACTCTGTAAACTGCTTAGAGAGTGCATTATGAAGCAGTATATAAGTCTAAGTGCTATTGCTATCTCTGGATTGTTACTAACACTTGCTCTATTTTCTATTTTTAAAAACTATCATTCACGAATACCATGGGCCTTATTTTCATAATTTTTCCATCATGGCAACGACTACATTGTTGTATTTTATCAAAAGAAACTTGTGACGGTTGCAGAGAAGGACCTGCTATGACAGCTGTATTTCACTGAGCATTTTATGAAATAACATCATGCTTACAGTATCCAGGTGTGTTCGCTGATGCTTAGCCCGGTCGCTAGAGTTGCTGAAAGCTTTCTGGCAGCCAGGATGCTGACAAAGATAAGGCTTCTCACCCGTATGACTTCGTAGGTGGATCTTAAGATTTTCAAGCCGAGAAAATGCTTTGTTACATCCTTCAAACTGCAATAAAGCCATAAAAAACTCTGTAAACCTTTATTAAATAAACCATAATATCCTATAATGAATACAATATTTAAAAGACCATCCAAAGTGGGCATGC
Source organism: Pantherophis guttatus (assembly GCF_059756535.1). Classification (NCBI taxonomy): domain Eukaryota; kingdom Metazoa; phylum Chordata; class Lepidosauria; order Squamata; family Colubridae; genus Pantherophis; species Pantherophis guttatus. The sequence goes on from NC_142065.1 coordinate 63,956,931, forward strand.
AGCAAATCAACCAGAATTCAGAACATCTGCTAAAATTTATGGATGAAACACATTTGGCGTTGCTGTTTGAATCTTTTACTATGAATGGCACATGGGTTGGTAATACTATTTTCACATATGTATAGTGTTAAGCCTCCAAAACATGGCATTAAATAAAGGAGCTTAAGCATTATGAAAAAACTACTAGATACTTACCAATAACTAAATTTCTTGGAGTGGTCTTCACATGTACATTTGGAAGCTTCTAATATTTACAGAATTTCTTGGTGGGTACACCGTCCTTGCCTATTGCATGTAATTAGTCACAAGAGAGGAATGGTTCCTTTGCTAATTTGTAAGAAAGTTTGATAATTGCAACTACCCACTTAGAAAAGTGCTGAGCAGAAAGAGGCATCTGAAGTCCTACTGGACAATCACTTAAATATTAATCAGCAATGTGATGCAGCTGCCAAAAAAGCCAACACGGTCTTAGGCTGCATTTACAGAGGGTTAGAATCTAGATCATGTGCAATGTTTATAATGCCTTCGTAAGATCACACTTGGAATTGCACCCAAGAAATGGAAGGTCTGATGGAGTTAGCAAAGATGGCTAAATTAACTGTTTTGATTAAAGAAAAACACACAAATACCTTTATTTCTACTTGGAAACTGCTTCTGGACTTTGTGCTTCAGGTGGAAAAAAAATGAAACTTTGATTTTTGGTGTTACCGATTATATGTGTTGTTGTTATAGAATTGGCTAGTTTATATTATTATGACAAAATAAAAAGTTGAGGGTAGACATTAATGCCTTATTTTACTGCACCAAAGGAGGCGGAAGTCAATGCCTTTTTTTCTTTTTCCCTTACTTTCCCCCACTAATTAATTAATTAATTAATTAATTAATTAATCAATCATTCATTCATTCATTCATTCATTCATTCATTCATTCATTCATTCATTTATTTATTTTTCGTATTTCTATGCTGCCCAACTCTCCGAGGATTCTGGGTGGCTTACAACAAAGACAGTATGAACAATATACAATAAGAGACGTTAAAAAAAAAACCCATACACACAGCTCATGGCCGGATCTCGCAAGATCGCAGTGGCAAGATCAACGGCCCCAAGCCTGCCAGAAAAGCCAGGTTTTCACCATTTTCCGGAAGGCCAGTAGGGTGGGAGTGGTCCGGGCCTCAGGAGGTAGCTGATTCCAGAGAGCCAGGGCAGCCACAGAGAAGGCCCTCCCCCACGGACCCGCCAGCCGACATTGTTTAGCTGACGGGACCCGGAGGAGGCCAACTCTGTGGGATTTTACCGGTCATTGGGAACAATGCGGTAGAAGGCGGTCTCGAAGATAGCCTGGCCCTGAGCCATGTAGGGCTTTAAAGATAATAACAAACACCTTGAATTGTGACTGGAGACCTATGGGAAGCCAGTGCAGCTCACGGAGGATTGGTGTAATGTGGGAGTACCTAGGTGCACCCACGACCGCTCGAGCGGCTGCATTCTGGACCAACTGTAGTCTCCGAAAACTTTTCAGGGGTAGCCCCATGTAGAGCGCATTGCAATAATCCAACCGTGAGGTGACAAGGGCATAAGTTACTGTGAGAAGAGCCTCCCGATCCAGGTAGGGTTGCAATTGGTGTACAAGGTGAACCTGTACAAAGGTCCCCTTAGCCACAGCTGCCAGGTATTGCTCTAATCTCAGCTGTGGGTCAAGGAGGACACCCAAATTGCGAATCCGTTCTGAAGGTGACAACTTCTCCCCCTCCCAGGGCTAAGGATGGACAATCGACATGGTCCTTGGGAGGCAATATACACAGCCATTCGGTCTTGTCTGGGTTAAGTCTGAGCCTGTTAACTCCCATCCAGATTCTCACAGCCTCCAGGCACTGGCACATCACATCCACTGCTTCACTGAAATGATGCGGGGTGGAGATATACAGCTGGGTATCATCGGCATACTGCTGATATCCGACCCCGTATCGTTGGATAATCTCCCCCAGCGGTTTCATGTAGATGTTGAATAGAAGGGGAGAGAGGACCGAGCCCTGAGGCACCCCACAAACAAGGGGCCTAGGGGCCGACTTCTGTCCTCCTATTAACACCGACTGTGACTGACCAGAGAGATAAGAGAAACAACATAACACGGTGCCTCCCACTCCCAACTCCCTTAGTTGGTCTAGTAGGATACTATGGTCGATGGTGTCGAAAGTTACTGAGTGGTCAAGTAGCACCATGATAGAGGAATGGCCCCCATCATGGGCCTGCCAGAGATCATCCATTAGCGCGACCAAAGCAGTTTCTGGGCTGTAGCCAGGTCTGAAGCCAGATTGAAAAAGGTCCAGATAATCCGTTTCATCCAATGTCCGTAGGAGCTGAAGTGCCACCACTTTCTCTACAACCTTCCCCACAAAGGGTAAATTGGAGACTGGACAAAAGTTCTTTAATTTTGCTGGGTCCAAGGAAGGCTTCTTGAGGAGAGGCCTTACGACCGCTTCCTTTAATGGTTGTGAAAAAGACCCCTCCCTTAAGGAAGCATTAACTAAAGTGAGGAGCCAGCCTCGTGTCACCTCCCTGCTGGCCGAAACCAGCCAGGAGGGGCATGGGTCCAACCAACAAGTGGAGGAACTTATCGCACCCACAGCCTTGTCCACTTCCTCAGGAGTCACAGGCTCAAACTCATCCCACACAATACAACTAAGACCTGCCCTGGTCATCTCGGTCGGAATTGCCCAATTAGAGTCCAGATCCATCCAAATCTGAGCGACCTTATCCGACAGAAACTGCACAAATTCCTGAACTCTACCCTGTAAGGGCTCCTCCGCTCCCCCTACATTAAGGAGAGAGCGAGTCACCCTAAACAGTGTGGCTGGGTGAGAATCAGCGGATGCAATAAGTGCGAAAAAATGTGAACATTTTACTGACCGTATCGCCACTAAATAAGTCCTAATAAACTTCCCTTTTTCCTTCCTTAATTTCCCATAAATTTACTTTTATATTCTCTTTGTATGTCATATTATAAATTAATAAAAAAAAACTATATTTAAAAAAAAGGAATATTGCATCCAGTTTTGGTCGCCATGATATAAAAAAGATGTCGAGAATCTAGAAAGAGTGAAGAGAAGAGCAACAAAGATGATTAAGGAACTGGAGGCTAAAACATACGAAGAATGGTTGCATAAATTAAACTATGTCTAGTTTAATGAAATGAAGAACTAGGGGTGACATGATGGCCGTATTCCTATATCTCTCTCTCTTCCTATATCAGACAGACAGACAGGCAGGCAGGCAGGCAGACAAACAAACAAACAAATAATCAAGGAAAGAACCAACCTAGAACTAAGAAGAAACTTCCTGACAGAACAATTAATTAGTGGAACAACTTGCCTCCAGAAATTGTGGGTGCTCCAACACTGGAGGTTTTTAATAAGACGTTGGACAACTATTTGTTTGAAATGGTATAGGGCCGTGATGGCGAACCTATGGCATGCATGCCACAGGTGGCACACATAGCCATATCAGTGGGCACGCCAGCTCAGCTCTGGTGCGCATGCGAGCGCTGGCCAGCTGATTTTCAGGCCTTCTGGGCCCACCAGAAGTAGAGAAACAGGCTGTTTCCTGCATCCAGAGGGCCTGGGGGTGGGGGGTGGGGAAGGCCCGTTTTTCTTTCTCACCTGGCTCCAGAGCCTCTCTGTGCATCTGGGGAAGGCGAAAACAGCCTTTCCCACTCCCTCGGAGGCCCTCCGGAGGCCTGAAACGGCCCATTTCCCAACTCCCAGTGGGAAAGGAAGTGACTTTTTTGCTGTCCCCAGCCTTCAGAGACTCCTAGAGAGTGAGTCACCTCTGACACCAGGGGTGAAATGCTCCCGGTTGTGTCCGGATCGCCCAATCCAGTAGCGATGGTGGTGGGTGGTTCAGAAAACTGGTAGAAAAAAATCCCTGCGCCTCCCCCGCCATGCCAGAGGCTGTTTTTTAACTTTTAAAAGCATTTTTTCTACAACCTCTTCAGCCGAAAAAATGCTTTTAAAAGTTAAAAAAAAAAAGTTGGCCACGCCCACCCAGTCACATCCCCCCCCCAGCCACGCCCACAGAACTGGTAATAACAAATTTTAGATTTCACCCCTGCCTGACACTTGTCCCTTTGAAATGAAGTTGCTGATAAAATGAGGCCACCCACAAATGCACCCTCCTTGCAAGGAAACTGCAATGCAACGATCACCAGTAGATTGGCTGCTCAGAATGACGAGGGAATAGTTACTTATTCAATTCAACATTGGCTCCTTTAAGGACATTGGGTTAGCTTACTTCCTTGTCTTATTTCACTTTTGGAAATTGCTTGTTAACTGATATTCAGATATTAGGAACTTTTGTATATACAGGTTTTACAACATCGGATGAGTTTCCTTCAATCTTTAGCAATAAGAGGTTTTAACTACAAGTTTAAGAACTTAGTTTTTTATGGCATAAACAGCAAAGGGGTAATTAAAACTTTGATTTTGGATGAACTAAGGGTCCAGTTAAGACTTCGTTCTTAAAAGATGTATTTTATGTTTATGTTTTTTAAAAAATAAAAAAAATATTTTTTAAAAAAAATGGGAAACTAGTCTTGTTCTGCATTCTTTAAAAAAATGAGAGGACAAGACATTGAAGCTTGGAAATAAAGATTATAATTAAAGGAGAAATATTCTGTCGTGGAACAGACAACCGGACAGACTGAGACAAGGCGGAGACTTAGTAACCAGCTAACATTTATTGACTAACACTAACATCTAACCAGAACAGCTGTAGAAGGGCAACCAATATTCTGCCAGACAGCTCCTGTTATACGGAGCTGTCAGACGGTTCAACCAATCAGTTGGTGTCTTTTTTCCACACTGTGCCGGCTGGCGTGTAGCCTGAAGACGCTGCAAGAAGAAGCCTTAAATTTGACTTGTTAATAAAGAAGAAAGCAAAATATTTTAATTCTTGAACATACTGAAGGATATTTTTGAACAATGGGACCAAAAGTTAATTTTAAGAATATCTGCCTCTATTCAACTGTGTGAATACAGAATGTGTTTCAGTGATGTTATGGAAGAATAACAAGTTTTACCTGACAAGATTGAGACTGATCTGAAAGTGGATCTAAAAATTACAGCTTACAAGAATGATACGGAATATACAAATTGGACATTTGGACATACAAAAGAAATCAGTTGATGTCTAATAATTAAAAGGAATATACAAATAACAACCATGAGAGTAACTTGGATAATTTTCCTATATCAGATTTACAAAAGAGACTTTAATGTTAAAGCTTTGCAGAATTTTATGAGAAGGGACAAAGAAAAATTGATAAGAAATTAAATTCTAAGACATTATTTGAAGGGACTAAAGATGATTACTGTTAAAAGTAAATTGAAGGAATATAAAGGTGGTTTATTTGATCAATGTTAAAATAGGTATGTAATCTCTGTTAAAACCTTAATAGACTTTTGCTGATCAGAACTGAAGGGATGAGGTTTTTAATGATCTGTTTATAAATAAGAGATGGGATATGGGCAGAAGAGAACATTTGTTGTATTTTAAGAGAAGGTGGTAGGTTATTTAATTGTTGATACTTGTTGAGATAAAGGGGAAGTCATTTCTGTATATATTTCTTTTTCTTTACTAGATTATTTTTTTCCTTCTTTCCTACTTTCTCCTTCTGTTCTACACTTTCAATCTTTTAGTTTGCATTAGTTTTGTATCATTGTAGTTATGATTTTTAATATAATTACTATTTTAAAAAAGGAACATTATTCCTTCTGAGGTAACTGTCAGCGTTGCAACACTGCCATAGAGTGAGCAGAGGACAGCGAAAGATAATTTAATTTAATTTTGAGACAGTACTGCAGTCTGACAGTAACATTTGCCCTGACCTGGTTGGTATTCTAGAAATGACTGAAGACATGGCTCTGTCATCTAGCCTGGGGATCTAGAGATGTAAAGGGACAGTTAAATATTTCTAGGAAAATGAACAGTGTTCTCCCCAGATTGTTTTTAATAGTTTAATCCTTTTTTTGTTTTAATGATTTTTGCCGGGTTTTTGTGGTTGCCTTTGTATTTCTTTTTGCTTTTTAATTCTATAAGCTTAATGTCCTATCTAGAAAGTGTCTCTCTTGGGCAAGACTGAGTCGAAAACTGGATCAGAACAGACGCAAAGTGGGCGTGGCTGCTATTTTTAATCTTGGTCTCTGGGCAGAAAGGAAAGATCCCATTCTTGGACCCTCATGCTGTCGATCAGGAGAAGCAATCTGGGATTAAGGAGAAATTGAGAACAATTAACCAGTGGAACAGCTTGCCTTCAGAAGTTGAAGATGCTTCATCACTGGAGGTTTTTAAGAAAAGACTGGACAACCACCTGTCTGAAATGGTATAAGTCTCCTGATTGAGCAGGGGGTTGGACTAGAAGACCTCCAAGGTCCCTTCCAATTCTGTGGTTCTGTTATTCTGATCTGAAATCCTAAATACAAATGCCAATATTGGAGGTCTTTGTTTTTCCTTCTTTTTGCTTTGACTAGGACTAGGTAAGGTAGATTTATTGTACTGATTCTCCTGATGCTAGTAAGAAAAAAGCAAAGTACTGGGAACTCCACACAGGAATTTCAGACCTATTTAAGACATGATGTAAACGGCCCTCTGCAATTTTTGAGAGACAACAGAAAGATCAAGGGGCTATAAAAGAATATGTCACTATGATGGCTTGCTTGCAAAGTGTGGTGCACAGATGAGAGGAATACTTGTGTCATGCCTATGCTGTAAAAGCCTGATTATGCTTACAAGAATTTACTGTGTGGCCCTCTCCAGAGCACAAAAGGCAACAATTATATCCATTAAGGATGGACTGATATTCCACAGAGATAAATTGTATTAAAACTGAGGAAATAGCTGACCTAAAATTCAGAGTTATATTTGGAGATGAAATTACTGCTTGAAATATGATGCCTTTGCTGAGATTCAATATGCAAGATTAATGTCATTGCATAAACACAGATATATTCAATATATTTTAGAGAGGAATTTTAGAAATAAAATTTCTACTGTTTCTACTGGCTAACAAATGTACAACTGTGCAATTTACTTCAATCCTGCAATAAAAATATGCTTGACAATGTTAACATTTCAAAGCTGATTTAGAAATGACTGATATGAAAGTGTAAAAACACCTGCCTAGAATCCTATCATTTTTACTTTCCTTGTGATTCTGTCTTAATTCCATTTCCTTTGACTCTAGCAAAAAGGGAAGAAGATGAGGAGAAGGGAAAAGAAAAACATATAAATCAACAAAACAGAAGAACAGCTGCACCCGGAAGAGAAATAGGGGGGATACAGTAGGGGACAATACTGGACACAGATATGGCCATAAAAAAGAGGTGCTGCACTTCAGTAACCAAGAAAGACATGTTGAGGTTCTTCTAACCAGTTTCCTTTATTGTTCCTCACCTGTAGTCAGAAATCTTTCCAAACTAAAGCAGAAAACTTACACCATTAAACATACAGCATACTCTTGAGAGTTACTAGGAAGGAGCTGTCTTAACTCTCTTTCTTCTGTACTATCTAAACTTTGCTGTCTTTTGCTCCTCTGGAATGCACTTTGGTCCTGTCAGGGAATCCGGAATACATTCACCACAGAGGTAACTGGACACAGAAGGGGAAAAAAGGGGAGAAGTTCCCCTTAATGTTACAAAAAGGTGATGCAATGATTAAAGTGCAGTATTACAAACTGCCCACAGCCTGATGTGTGATTCTGACCAGCTCAAGGTTGACACCCTTCCATCCTTCCGAGGTTGATAAAATGAGGACCCAGATTGTTGGAGGCAATGTGCAAATAATGCTTCTACGTTGCAAACCACCCAGAGAGTGCTGTAAAGCACTATGAGGCGGTATACAAGGCTAAATGCTATTGCTATTAAATGAAGCAGACAACAATGACTCCAAACCAAAAGACTAATCTTTAAATAACACACAAGAACATTAAAAAAATAAGTCCTGCTGGGCCATTTAAGGCCCATCTTATTCCAGCATTTTAATTCTTATAATGGGTAATCAGAAGGCTTTCGTATAATTACACATAGGAAGCAGAAACTCTTTTATTCCTCTTCTCTGAGTATTTGGAGATATGTTCGTCCCAATTTAAAGGTAAATAGTGAGTATTCTATGCGAACAGACTTGATGCACATGTCCTCCATAAATTCATAAGAATCACTATATTAAAGAGGTAGAAGGAATCTTTTTGAATATTATCTACTCCCTCACTGTGCCATTACTACTGGTATAGGATAATTAGTATTATTTATTTAATCGATTTAAACATCCAAAGGAAAGGAGAATCCCAAGGCAATTTATTATCATGTGAAAAAGTACCAGTAGGTGCACTCCATGTAAAGTTTTTTTTGACATGTGACATACAGTATACATATTTTATCTTCATTCAAAAGTATGTGAAAGATATGTAACTGAACAAAAAAAGTATGAAAAACTGCAATTATTTATTCATAAAAAAAAAAGATTTGCCATTTTTTTCTCTACAAAAAGGGATACACCTATGAGTCTATACTTGGTATTGCCCCTTCAGCAGAAACTACCTCAAATAGGCATTTTTTATAACTGTCTAACAGTCTCTGATATCGGCTGGGAGGTATTTTTTTTCCCCATTCCTCCATCCAGAATCTTTTCAACTATACAACGTTGAAGGAGTTTCTTGTATGCACAACCATGTCAAATCAATCCACAGCATCTTGGTGGAATTTAGATCTGGGCTTGGACTTAGCTATCCCAGAATCCTTCATTCCCTCCCCCCCCCCTTTTTTTGTGTCAGACAATGCTTGAGAGATTGAATGGAATATTTAGGGTTATTGTCATTTTCAGTTGAGCTTCAATCTTCTGACAGATGCTCTTGCATTATCCTTAGGCACCCTCTGGTACATTGAAAATGCGTAATGGATTTTACAATGATGAGCTGTGCAGGCCCTGATGCAGAAAAGTAGCCCTAAACCATAGTGATGATGAACCATTTTTACTATCATACTTTATAATTGATATCTGGTCCTTTTGGTGAACTGCTATTTTTATTTTTCACCAAACATGTCTTCTGGTACTATCCAGAGCATGTTGTTGCAGACTTCTTGCTTTTTGCCTAGGTGTTCATGAACAAATTTGCCCTGATGTTCTTTTTGGACAGCAAAGATTTCCTCCTGGTACATTTCCTATACAGATCTAGTTAGTGCAACTGCTTTCTGATGGTAGACTCATGCACTCTGACATCAATAATGGTTAGAGTAGGTCACATGATGAAACTCTTAAGAGACTTATTTCAGTGTCATGAATTCTGCTCCAGTAGATCACTGACTCATCTATAGTTAAGTGGATCATCTTTATGAAGACAAGAAAAATATTTGCCTTTGGCATTATACATATTCTCCATAAATTCTCAAATACCATAGAAAAGAGCTCTAAGATGACATCCAAGACTTCCATCTGGTAACTCATCTGATTCTAAAAACTTACATGAATAGAGTTTGATGTCTTTATAGCAAACTGGCTGACAATAATAGCCTTCCTATAAAATACACAGATTTGTACATTTCAAAACATATTATGTCCTACCCATATATTGATACACACAACCAGTCAGAGATTGTATTAATAGGAAAATCTAAGCAGCAATGTATAATCACATATAAAATATTTCATTGAAAACAATTTTATGCTTTTGGAATAAAAAAAACATATCAAAAGAGTTACAAGTCTTGATTTCAAATTTGGTGATGCGGCAAGATAAAAGTGCTTTGCAAGCCACAATTGATTCACGGACTGCCAATTGGCAATCTCTAAGCCAAATGATCCATTGTGTTGTTTCCAGCTCTTAGATCTGATGACAACCATTTTGCTGCTGTTTCTTTGGAGTAACTAAATTTTGCAGTATGCAAGCATGATTTTCCCTGACTGCTGAACTTGTTGCTGATTCTGGCACAATTCCACTGAAAACAATGCAGCAACATGCCAGAAGATCAGGGGGAGAAATCCTATAAAATACAGATTTTGCAGGATAACTCTCCTGATGTGGATATTCTAATTCATTAAGAAAAAAGGAGTACAGCTTGTTCTGGATTTTCTGCCTTCAGCACATACAAAAATAACATTTCCCAAATGAACAAAATTTGGAATGCAAATAAAATTGTCTTTTTTAAAGACTGCAGTTCTTTGAATTTATGAACAAAAATATCCCATCTCCAATTTTTAAATTTTAGTTATAGGGGATTTCCCAAAGCCAGTCTGATTGCTTACAAGTATAATATGGGGAAAATAGTGGCATTACTAAATAGTAATTATAGTTGTGCAGTACAGTTTATCTGTAAACATCTTCAATGTACTCAAAACAGGAGTTAATAGATTCCACAATCTTTTTCTCATTTATCTTATATCTTGCCCTCCTTATGTGAAGTGTGAACATCTGTTAGACTGGTGTCATTAATTTGGTCTTTCTTCTTTCTTAAAAAAGGTGATGTCATCATGTAGTCAAATAAGATTGGCTTATAAAGTCATTGCTGAATACAGCTCAAATTTAGGGCAAGGCTTCCTGAATCATATGGCCTTACGGAGCAAACTATTAATCATACTCTAAACACAACAATGACATGATGACTATATGGCTAATAAAATGTGGCTGTTATGAATGATGTCACTGAGGATAAACATTTGAGATTGAAGACAGTGTTCCTAGCATCACACTGTCTTCACTCTGAAGGTATGAACCCATGTCACTTTGAGTAATTTTTTTAAAGTTTAATGACAAAAGCCCACTGATTTTCAGATCAGATCTAATAATAACCATCTCCAACTGCACAGAATGTGTTATTATGGTTGAATCTTATATTTCTTTAAAAGTAACTTTCAAATTATTTTCTTTGAAATTTTTCAGTTGTATTATATAGAATATAAAAACACTTAGAATGAATTATTAAATCATTTCTAAAGAGGAGTAGGAATCTGGATTATTATTATGAATAATATAATTTCTGTTATTTTAGAAAGCTTCTGGCTTTATCACCAGGTCATCTGGTATCAGTTTCTCACTTTCACCTGACTACCTCTCATATTTTACTGAAGTCTGATAATTGGGATAACAATACAGTATTAATTTTTGCACTTGTACAATTCTGCTGCAAATGGATTGTTTTTTGTTAGCTGAGTTAAACACACATTTTACTTAACACATATTTACTTAATTAAGACATGATTGCAAATTTAGAAATCGCAAAACTTCACAAACATATTTAACCCAACGCATTTAATATGCCTGCAAGAATAATAAATGTTATCTATTGGTTTACATATTAAGAATTCTTTTTAGAAACTATTTGACTATTTTACACCATTATTCTGTGAAGGTCATATATTAATTTTTATAGATGCAAAACTGGTTCATATGTCGGCAAATGTGACAACAGAAACATCTATACAAACATTTGTGACTTGGAGAACCCAATTTCATCCTGTGAAAACTTCCAAACCTGTTGCTATCCCGCTTCTATTATCCTTGCATGCCAAAGCTCTTATAACTGAACATTTTAACACATAATTTTGAATTAAATATTTAACAAAACAATTTCTTGCTGAAAACGTAGCAAAAATGACAAATTACATTGTTCTGAATTTTTCAAAAATAATTACGCCATATTATCAGGGCCATGAATTTATATAGCAATTCATAAAGGCATATATAAACATAAATGTCAATACATTGTTAAATGTTGAATTTGTTCCTAAGGATACTTAATTGCAATGGTGTCTAGAACAACTGTCAGTTGTCAGGAAGGGGAGGAAACCAATAAAAAATACAGCATTTGGGGCCATTAGGTGGAGCACATTTTCATTGGAAATGAGTTATGACTGTAAAGGAGGAGGTTTCATAGGGGTACTACTGTAAATAGAGTTAGTGTGCCATTAGAAAGCTCATTAATACACACTTCTGCTTTCAGTAGCAAGATCAGTTAAACAAGCTACCTTTTATTTATAGACTTACAAGGAAAACAGCAGGTCATATTGGCTGTTGACATCTCAGACAGCCTACAGATGGAAAACCTGAATGTTTCATTCCCAAAACATTTAAGGCTATCAATAGGAAATCTTCTGTTTTCTCAAAAGAGTTGAGATTCTTCTGAGCTCTACTCAATATTCCTTCTTCTTCTGAAGTACTTAATTAATAAAAATCTACATTTAATATGCATTTAATATGACTTGGCCAATGTTTACATAAATTCTATTATTTTTAACCATAAAAGAGAATAATGATTCCCCCCCCCCAATGAAAATCAAACATTTCACAGAGCTCCACAAACTGATCCTGTAGCAAAGATGTTTATTAGTCTAAGGTCAACTCTAGAACAAAAATACAGGTCATTTATTTCCGTGTCTTTTCAGATTTTTTTAGGTTCTTGATGATCTGGATATGATGAACCACACAATACATATCCACTATAACATTACAGCCAGGGGTGGGTTCTAAATTTTTTTACTACCGGTTCTGTGGGCGTGGCTTATTTTGTGGGTGTGGCTTGGAGGTCATGTGACTAGGTGGGCGTGGCTAGCTGGTCAGAGTCATTTCTGGAAGGTCCTCGCACTTACGACCAGTCCTCGCACTTACGACCCGATTCATTTGTTTGCTTTTAACACTGATCAGCTGTAGGACGGCCCTTTGAAGCCCCGCGGCAAGAGTTTAAACAGTTTTTTTCCCTCTAGTCATCAGCTGGGACTCAGGAGGCAGCAATAGATTGGGGGTGGGACCAAATAAAAGGTAAGCATAACGTGGGTGGGGGGGATGGGAGGGGAGAACCGGTTCGGTGATGTCATATCGTCACCGCTACCGGCTTGGCCGAACCGGACCGAACTGGGAGGAATCCACCACTGATTACAGCTCCAACTTCTTCAAATAAAACAGGAAACTGAGCAATGACTTACAGTAGATTTGTGACTTCAGCTCCTTTTCTCCCTTTCTTACACCAGGTGCTTTTTCTAACCTGTGTCCCATTCCGAAGGCTTCTCATTATAATGAAGAATACAGGTTTTACAAAAATCTCCTGTACATCCTTTTTAGAAATAACTATAGTTGTAGTTGTATAACCACTCTCTGTTTCTTTTCTGTTAATTTCAACTCAATTTGGTACAAAGGTTCTCTTTGTATTAGAACCAATATATCAAAGACAAGAAAGCAACAGCAGGAGGAGGAGAATTAAAAGAAGTGGCTGATTAGCATAGCACACTATTTTAAAAGCTAAAATACCACATGTGTGGCATGTTACAAAAGAAAATTAAACTAAAAAAGAATCATGGATTCCAAGCATCTGAAGTTTTAAAATAACAAGGGGAAAACAATATGAAAAAATGTTCAATGCAATGCATTATTCTACAATGAAGACCATTATTATACAATGATAGATCTGTCGAGGAAAGGCAAACAGAAAAAGACAAACAAGGATATATATAACAACCTAGCTTACGTAGGTGGAACCTGGCTAGAAAGAATATGCGTGTGTGTGTGTGTGTGTGTGTGTGTGTGTGCATATTCTTTCTAGCCAGGTTTTACCTACGTAAACTAAGTTGTTCTACAGCCCTGGTTCTGTGAAATCTCATTCACAAGTTTCTGGGCCTTTTTTCTGCTGACAAACTGCAACTCTGTGTTGCTCTCTGGGAGACTCAGATAGCTATTTCTGCCTTTTAAGGCGTCATCGGTGAGCCACACCCACTTCTCAGGTATCCTCCCTGTAAAGGTACAATGCGTCTTTTTCTTTTTCGTAGGCTTTTATGTGCATATTCTTTCTAGCCAGGTTTTACCTACGTAAACTAAGTTGTGTGTGGCTCACCGATGACGCCTTAAAAGCCAGAAATAGCTATCTGAGTCTCCCAGAGAGCAACACAGAGTTGCAGTTTGTCAGCAGAAAAAAGGCCCAGAAACTTGTGAATGAGATTTCACAGAACCAGGGCTGTAGAACAACTTAGTTTACTTGGTAAAACCTGGCTAGAAAGAACATGCACATAAAAGCCTACGAAAAAGAAAAAGATATATATATATATGTAGGTCTTTGGTTATTCGGGTCTTCTCCCACGTAAAATTGGAAGTATCTTGGCGACGTTTCGACGAAGTCTCATTTGTCATCTTCAGGCTGGTGTTCTCGGCTTCGTGCTTCCAGGAGCACGAAGCCGAGAACACCAGCCTGAAGATGACGAATGAGACTTCATCGAAACGTCGCCAAGACACTTCCAATTTTACGTGGGAGAAGACCCGAATAACCAAAGACCTACATACAAACACCCGCGAAAACCTGAGAAAACATATATATATATATATATATATATATATATATATATATATATATATATATAATTGTATTAAGAGTTCGTGAAAAATTCAATAATGTTAAAGTGAAGCAATATTAACAGGTATCTAAGAATGCATATAAAAGCATTGGAATTGATAGGTGTCAAAATTTAGTTTAACCAAATAGTTTCACAGTTCGTTGGCTTATATTTCCATTTCCTCCTTTTCCTTTTCTTTACCTATCATAATCCAAGAACTCTTGTTCTTTATTATATAAATTTATACTCTTTAGAAAAATGTTGGTGCGTAACCATATAATTACTGAATAATAAATTTTGTCTGACCTTTTACACACAGTATGTTTTCTCCAGGTGTGGGTTCTATTTACCTTTACTACCAGTTTGCAACAAGGCCGCGCGCGCGCATGCGCAGAAGCATTCTAATGACATCAGGGTTGGTGGGAGGAGCCTTCCGCCGGTTTTACTACCAGTTCTATAGAACCGGTGCGAACCGGGGGCAACCCACCACTGGTTTGCTCCCACCTTGGTTCTTCCTGCTAGACAAATAGCTACGGTAACACCAATTGAAAACTTACTATTATATCTGAATCTAAGCTCCTGGCTATTTATGAACCCGATTGTTCAACCAGTATATTCTCAGTTAACAAATCTTGGTCTGCATAAAAGGCAACATATGGCTAACTAAGAAAGCCAATGGGCTCAAAGAGCCTATATACCCTATTCCAGTGATGGCTAACCTTTTAGCCATCGCATGCCAGGAGCAGGGGGGATGTGTGTGCCCACACCCACACGACCTCCCCTCCCCCACGCTCCCCATGCTCCTGGCACATGATGGACCAATAGGCTTGTTTTTCTCTCTCACCAGGCTCCAGAGCCTTTCTATGAGTCTGGGGAGGGCAAAAACAGCCCTTCCCACCCCACCCTGAGGCCCTCCAGAGGCCAGAAACAGCCCATTTGCCAACTTCGGGTGGGACCGGAAGGCTCAATTTTGCTGTCTCCCGAGCCTTTTTAGGAGTCTGGGGAGGGCAAAAACAGCCTTCTTCCCCCCCCCCCATCCCAGAGGCCCTCCGGCGGCCAGAAATGGTCAGAAAGTGGGCCATTTCCAGCCTCGGGAGGGCCCTGGGGGGGAGGCCATTTTTGCCTTCCCCAGACTCCTAGAAAGGCTCTGGAACCTGGGGACAGCAAAAAACGGGCCTTCCCCACCCCCCCAAGGCCCTCTGGAGGCAGGAAACAGCCTGTTTCCCTACTTCTGGTGGGCCCAGAAGGCTCGAAAATCAGCTGGCTGGCTTGCAAATGCGCACCTGAGCTGAGCTCATGTGCCCACCAATATGACTACATGTGCCATAGGTTCGCCATCATGGCCCTGTTGCTTGTATTTATTATAAGTCAGGAAACATTAATATACCAGCTAATTGATTAAACATCATCTGTATCAAATACTGAATTGATAACTTAGCAATTCTGCTTGATCATTCTCTCACCCATCTGCAATTCCCCAAAACTTATTCCTTTTAAAGCTTTTTGTCAAAAAAATGACAAAATGAGCTGATATACAAAAGATAAAATTGATTATGTATGTAGTCTATTTTATAATTATAAATTATAATATAATATAATAAAGAATTTTATAATTCTTTGCTGGTGGGGGGTTGAAGGAGAGATTTTGCTTTTTAATTTTAGTACACCACTTTGGGGGTCCTGTCAGTCACTTAAGATACTCAGTGTTTCAGGGGATACCTGAGCAAATATGCAGATAATACACTGCTCAAAAAAATAAAGGGAACACAAGCAGAAGACATCCGAGATCTGAATGAATGAAACAGCCTTATTAAATACTTTGTTCGTTACATACAGTAGTTTTGTGTTCCCTTTAGTTGTTTGAGCAGTGTATAAACTACTGTATGTAAAGAACAAAGTATTTAATAAGGCTATTTCATTCATTCAGATCTCGGATGTCTTCTGCTTGTGTTCCCTTTATTTTTTTGAGCAGTATATTTTAAAATGCAAAGTTCAATTTCAAAACCATTCTGACATTAAAGAATGAAAAGCAGAAGAGCATATATTCTGGACACTGTTCTGCAGCTTCTTACAGTGACATGTCTATGGTGATGTCTTGTTTATGGCCTCTATTATATACATATCGCAGTCTGAAAAACCAAGACTAGATTCTCTAAATGCTTCAGAAATGGGGTTCCTGGGTATAACAATGACTGTATAAGATGTTCAAATGTGGCAAGTTTAAAATTGAAAGATTTTGCATTCAGCTCTAAAAATGTCTCTTTAATTACTTTTTTAAAAAAAACTTGAAATATAACCCAACAGAGTTTTTAAATTGAAATGTTGAATATCAGCCCAGAAGTCACCCTCCTTTCCCCAAAAGTATGTTTTTGTCTAATTCTCTCTCATGTTTTGAAGGCATTCAGCCTTCAGCTATTTAGGGTACAAAAAAAATTAAGTTACATTATTCTAATAGATGATTATGTAATATTTTGGATGGAAAAAGTTAAGTTTTCATAGTACTTTTAATTCTATCCCACAAACTAACAAAGAAGTACCCATCAGTTGTCTACCTGCCACGAAGGCTTTTACAACAAAAAGTGCTTTGGACTTGTATATAACTTGTTTTCAACATGTGCATTTAATTTACGTACTTTAAGAAACGTCCTGTGGCCACAGTACTAAAGAACTGAAAATGTAAATTGAAAAAAAAAATCCATATGATTAAGTAAGATCCTTAAAGAGAAACATGTTGTTAAGTGCTTCATTGAGAAGAAAATGTAATGCAGTAAATAGAAGTTCTTTTGGAATAAATCACTGAAACGCATGCTTTCTGTGCAAAAATTGCAGTGTTTTTCTCCATGGAGGCATCTGGAAGAAATTAGCATGATGTTAAGAATAATGTCAAATTAAAACATTTAGTTTTGACTTCTAAAATTAAATATAAAAGTTAGGGACTTGACACAGTGCTGATGGGTTTAACCAATTTATTTAATAGAAGTGGACTTTTTATCCTAATCCGTCATAATATTAGACATATTTAAAAGGACAATATTGGTTATTTTCTGTGTTGCTTAATAAGGGCATATCACTGAGTCTGAAGAATTAGGACTGTGAAAATCCAGGCTGGTTCAGCTATTCTGGATAAAGATAATAATGTATAATTTGTGACAGAGCTAGAAATGAATGGGGTTTATAGTATAATGGTAACTGACAGATTAAGATTAAATTATTTATTAAACTGCTATATTCTTTTTCTTCTATTTTTTGGCTTTATCTGTGGAGAAAGGGTTTAACTACCTTACAAAGTTAGTTCTCAGAGTAGGCCAGAGTAGGCCAAATCTTGCTAGAACTTTTTAGGCCCAAACACTCCTATAGACAAGCAATCACTAACCAAGTATCTATTTCTGAAATGATGACAACTCCACCCACCCCTCTCAACTGTATTATGGTTAATTTAAGAATATTCTCCATTTGTTAGCATACTAAATCATTATACCTCCATGAAGGTTTTCTTGTTCTCTCCTCCACTATATATGTGTATATGTATGTATTAATGAGATAATGGGATTGGTAATAGAATCACATCTACTCTTTGTCATACTTGCAATATCAAATCACCAGATCACTTGGGAGTGGGGACATAACATCGTCCTCTTCAATACAAATCAGCTGCATTATTTCTATACAAATCATGGAATACTTCATTTCAATCAACCCTGACTTCTCTGTTCTTCGAGCGATGAATCCTCTCTTAACCAGACAACTCACCTGTGTTCTTTCTTTCTACCCATTCTATAATTTATGCCTTTTTCTCCTTGAATAACAATGTTAGTATTCTACAAGTAGCAAAACGAAGAAAGAGAAGTTAGACAAAGGGAGAGCCAACTCTTTTCCTTCCTTGCATTTATCGTGGCATGTTATTGGAGTTCAAGGATGATGAATAAGATCAGAGAATATCTGAAGAATCACAAAATGAGTTGTAGATAAAAGTATGGCTGGAAGCAACTTGGACAGGGATTAAGAGAACAGCTGTTTAACTTTTAAATCCTAGGCTGGAAAAACATTAATCATAAAATTCATCTGAGTATCTTAAGTGTACCTTACAAGCTACTAGTTATGAATTTCTAAACTCAGAAATTAATCTCAGTCGCATTAGTACATTAGAATTTCAAATCTGTTTACACCTTAAATCTGAAAATCATCCATCCACCCAGAATGACATAATAGTGACTATTAGGACACTTTTATCATATACAGGGAATATTTTCATGAAAATTTAAAGCTGATAACAAATAGCAATAGGAATAGTACTTAGACTTATATACCGTACACAGTGCTTTACAGTCCTCTCTAAGCGGTTTACAGAGTCAGCATATTGCCCCCAACAATCTGGGTCTTCATTTTACCAATCTTGGAAGGATGGAAAGCTGAGTCAAGTTTAAGCCAGTGAAAGTCAAACTGCCAAACTGCTGGCAGCCGGCAGTTACAGAATTAGCTGCAGTACTGCATTCTAACCACTGAGCCACCACGACTCTTTGTGGAAGACACAATTTGGTATCACCTTTTTATGGCTAGTCATTGATTAAAAGCAGTGGCTCATTTTTTTATTATTATTAATAGTGTTGAATATAATTAACTGAAGACTCATTTTTCCAGTTCCATATCATAGCCTACAGTATCTGATTAAACATATAAGTTAGAAGTGGAAAATATAATATTAGGATCTTATTCTGGGATCCTCAGTTTTTGGACCTTAAAAATAATTCTTTTTTAAGACTGAAGATATTTACACTGTACGTATTTGGGCCCAAAATTCCAGTGAGTGAAATTCCATTAAGGGAGGGGTTTCCAGCGGAGGAAAAATGTTTTTCCTACAGGACTTTGAAAAACTAGAAAATCTTTTAAAACACTATAAGAAACAGATTGTATGGCTGCAAAGGTGAGTAACAAAAATCACCTGTCCACAAATTGTCTAGCAGAAGAGTCTGCGGGAGTTCAGCTATGAATGGCAAGAGGCCCAGTTATTCCCAGATGGGATGTCTAGATGCGATTCACCATAGATGAGTGGTTATGTTTATTTCTAACTTTCTTTAGCAAATAACCAAGAAATTTTCAGTTGTAGAATTACACTATATACATTATCTAATAACTGCTGAAAAACATCTTAAATTAAGGATCTGCCTATATAAAGCTTTGTAACAGAATACATCCTGCATATTACTAAATTATGACTTAACACATTGTGTAATCTAAACCATAAACCAAATCTTCATAACTGTGCTCTATTTGTTGTTGTTGTTGTGGTTGTTGTTAATTGTCTTCAGTATTGTCTGTGATACATTCAAGTAATGAAACAGTAGTAATTTTTATGGTGGCTGCTTTAAAAATATAGACATCTAAGAGAGTTTAATTTGGTTTAAATTACATGATCACAGTGGTTCTTAATTCAACGGGTAACTGCAAATTCTCATCTAGTATTATCAATATATTATACCCATCATTCCACTGTGTGTGTGTGTGTGTGTGTGTGTGTGTGTGTGTGTGTGTGTGTGTAGGTCACTTTGTCCTATAGCTTGTCATTTGGAATTGAAGTTCTCAACTGAAATCCAGGTATGGATAGGAATTGAGCCCAGTGACCCACCAAAGGTAGCTGAAATGGATCCTCGCCCGATCACAAGGCAAATAAAGATATGAAAGATGATGAAAAGTTCAAAAGGTAAAGAAAATGTAAGGATTTAAATAGTTGCTCCAGAACAGCCTACTCTCAGGGATGAGGGGTATATTGGATTTTAACTTTATCATGCAAGAAGGGATATAAGGAAATTGAAAGTTATTTACTGAAAAGTTCTGGGGAAGATCTGGTTGTGGAAGAAATTACATTTAAGGGAGAATATAAGAAGAAATTACAAACTATTAGAAAATTTTAAAAGTAGTTGATAAATAAGTTACCTAATATTGAGATGGATGTACTCTCTCTGCTTAGGTTTGTATATATTTTCAGTTTTAATCATCTCCATTTTTAATGCTGATTTTTCTATTTTTAATGTCTGATTCTATGTAAATATTGTTTTTTTTACTGATCATTGTATGCCACCCAGAGTCACTTCTTGTAGGATGAGCAGCTATATAAATTTGATTAACTAATAATCAAAATAAAACAAAATAACCATGTGTCCATGTATGCTATGAACTCTCATATAATCTCATAGGAGGAAAAAGAATAACTTTTCATGTTTTTCTTAGGCTCTTTGTAGATTTTTGTTTAAAATACCATGACTAATCTATGATTTTCCTTGAAAATGTACCATGACAAAATTGCAGCCCTTAAACATAAGAGTGCAGCCCACAGGCACTTTGGCTTAAAGCAAGCCATGGAGAACAACTGCTTAAGAGTACAAATACAACCAGAAACGATTCTGATATCAGATTACAGCGTTCTTCCTTCAGCATTTATTACCCAAACCCATGTGCTTCAAACTAGGTTAGGAAAGGGTTCAAATGAAAGAGATCATCATATATGGGAAAAGTGGGTTTCTATTTATTTATCTGCTTTACTTAAACAGCTAGTCCTCAAGTTACAACCAGTAATTCAGTGACTGTTCAAAGTTATGGCAGCTCTGAACAAATGATACTTACATCCGATCCCTGAAATTATAGTTGTTGCAATGCCCCCAGGGTCACAAGATGAAATTTTGGACTCTTGGTAGTCTTGCTGCACCTACAACTATAGAGGTGCTTCAACTGCCTGTTCCAACTACAGATAGTCCTTGACTTATGACTAGTTGTTTAGTGACCGTTCAAAGTTATGATGGCTGTTCCCCTCTCACTTGCTGACTGAGCAGGAGTTGTGAGTCCAGGAGGACCTCCACAATGCAAACCATTTCTTAAAGGAGGAATGTAACTATTCAAAATCTAATATGGTATTTCCCTGGAATAGATTGGCCCACAAAACCAAAATCTTCTAATCCGGGCTCTGACAGCCTCCAAGTACTGGGTCAGCATTTCTATCAAGGTTGAGATGGATAGCTTGGTATCACAAGCATATTTATGACACTAAACCCAATGCTGATGTATGATGTCCCCCAGTGGTTTTATGTAGTTATGTATTTTTTTTAAAGAAGTACGGTGACAGTAGGGACCTCCTTCGGTATTTCACAAAGTAGATATCTTCAAAAAAATATCCCCCTTTCTCATCACCAAGATTCCAGGAAAAGGTAAGGACATTTGTATTTCTACTTACCATCACTATCATCCCAGAGCTAAGTTTATGAATTTTTAAGATTTAAGAATACTCTATTTTTCTGAGAGTTTCTGCCTTGATTTGGGGACTTCTCAATACTCTTGGTGCTACTTTTGGATCATATTTGAACCTACTTGGGCCTATAGTATCAATGTGTTTTAAAACCTGGATGAGTTTTCTGATTCTAGTCTAATTTATATGAAATCAAAACAAAGCTGAATATTTTTTTAATGCTGAGGCTTCCCTCCAGATTATGGAAGCAAGTACTCTTCCCCACTTTAAATTGCATAACTTGTTAATTTCTAGAGGGTTTCAGTCTCCATAAAAAAATGGTAGTGTTGATTTACCCTATTTATATAAACAAATTTGGCTGCGAAAAAAGAAAGAAAGAAAGAAAAATAGCTGACTTGATTTCCCGATTATATAAGCCACATGCACCAGAGTCTTGCCTAATCTTCCTCCCAGCCTCTAAACTCAAGGGAGCCATTATTCTCTCTTCCATTTATCACACATTTAAAAAGTTCCCATACTCAGCCCACAACTTAAGTGTTCTATGTGGAAGTGCAATAACGTTAATTGAATTACAATGGAAACAAGAAATATCTTTCTGAATGTTTGCAAGAGTATAAATAAATAAACAGCAAAACGTGTTAATCCAGGGTGGGAAAAGACTATAATCTATAAGCATAAATGGATAATTTATGAGACAGAAATATTTTATTCTGATCTCATTGTTCTGGAAGCAATTAATGATTTAATGATTTGATTTAACATATACCATAACAACTAACAAAGTAAAAAAAAAGCATCTGCATAATCAATTCTATGTCGTATAGATCTACTCCTGTATTTGTTGGCCTAAAACCAGTATGACTTTTTAAAAATCATATAACACAGAATCTAGGTATTTAATGTAAAAAGTAAATACCATTGTCAGAAAACAAATGTTCTCTATTTTTTATCCATTCCCTCAAAGAGCTGGAGCTCATGAGCCACTACAATGCAAAATTTAGGAAGAAAGGAAACAAACAACAACAAAAAAAAACCTGGACAAAATGTTTTTCAATGTTTCTATGGCCCAGTTTGTGACTTCTTCCACACAGCAACATGCAAGATATATAAAACGTTCTGCAAAAAGCTTGACTTTGGACCCTTGCAATCATGCTCAAACACTTATCTCCTATAACTCTGCTGTCCAGATGGTAAAGAAACATTTTTCAACTGGAAAGAGAAGTGCTTTACTTTTTGCATGTATTATCTGTGCACACTCAGGTAGAAGCTACCTGAAATAACATTTCAAAGTCATCCATACTCTGCGGAGACTGAAGCAATACCACCTTCTAAGTTGGCTGTGAATTTTGGGAAAAGTCCTAACATATCTTGAGAATATTAATTTTGGGGAGGCTGCTACTGATCTTCAAACTCATCAAGTCTTCAGAATGTAGGACTGCGAATGGAATCACAATTCTGTCTTAAGTTTCCTAAAACATTCTCCAAGGTAAAATGACTAATTTGATAGCTGACAAGTTCTATTCAAATTTAATTAGCCCTGGAATACCTTAATCAATACATGGAGTTCCTCTTCCTAATGTAGAATTCAGGAAGGCCTACAGCCCCAGGATAAATACATGGTTTTCATTTAGAAGATCTTAAGATTCAAGTCTCTGTATCCAAGTATGGCAATAAAAGACCTGTTGAATAACCTGTCCAACATTTGAGAGTCTTATTATATTCCTAACATTTAAGTTTGATCTCTCTTGTGAAATTTGGAATTCTGTTTTTATATCATTCTCTTATTTCGCAGCTACTTGATTTCTCTTAACTACTGGTGAATACTAAGTAAAAACATGCATTTTTAATTGCTCTGTAGAAAATACATTAATCAGCCATTTCCAATTATAATTGGGAAAGGATTCACGCTTGTTAAAATTCTTCTAAATACATGGAGAACTCAGTAATTAATATCACTGTTTTGTGTATAAGCATTAGACTATTAACTCAACATTACTAAGTATACCAACACAACCCACTAGGAAGTCGTCAAATCAACCAACTTCTCCGTTCAATGAAAGATTGTTTATTTTTTTGCCTGCCACCAGTGTTACAGTTTCCAGTCCCAAAAGATTTTGCCCATCACGGATGTAGTCAATCCCTATCTGGCCAGCTTCACATAACGCATTTATATTTGCATGAAGAAACAGGAACTAGAGAAATGACAGCAAAATTAATTGTGTATAGCAATTCATGACACTCAGCCTCATTCTGCAGCGCCCAACAGTCACTATGCTCTCGTAAAATCAGGGAAGTAACCTTCAGTGCTATAACAACTCCCTAATTAATATCATGGAAACATTCATTTGGAACATTAAAGAAATGTCACCCTGACCCAATTTTTGCTGTTGGCTGGTTAGCTGTGAAGGAGCTTACTGCTGTGTATCTGCAATGTTTCTAAAATATCTCCCAGTGAAAACATACAATACAGGACTGCCTTTGATCTGCTTTGTGTTTAAAATGTTCTATTTTCTTAGTTACAAAGCAAGTAACAGATTTTAAAAATCTGTACAATTTGGCGTGTGCACTGAATGGATTAAGTCAAACTGGTTAATTTATATAAATGTTTCCTCCAGTTTAAAATTCTAGAGGACATCAATATACTAAGGACAATTCCTGGCACTCAATTATAAACCAAAATCACCCTATGTTTATTTACATTGCTCCTTCTCCAGAACTAGCCTTTTTATTTGGGCCCTAGTCATATTGTCCATTTTGTTACTACTTTCTCTACATTTTTTCTTTTGCAAATAGGAACCACAATGGCAAGGATGAAGGGAGTTGGTACTTAACACATCTGGTTAGCACAGCTATAATAAGCATCAGATGGAGAAGCTTGTTCTAGAGTACCAGCAAGCCACAACCTGCTTAGATTAATTTAGATTACTAACTGCTGCACTCTTTTTTATGGTTTTTAAAAATAGTTTTAATATGCCTTAATTGTTTTTGTTGTTACAGATAGTCCTTACATTACAACCATTTGCTTAGTGAGCAATCAATGTTACAGTGGTGCTGAAAAAAGTTATTTGTGACCAGTCCTTGCACTTATGACCATTGCAACTTCCCTGTGGTCACATGATCAAAATTCAAGCCCTTGGCAAACATCATGGATTTACAATCTTTGCAGCATCTCATGGTCACATGATCACCATTTGCAACCTTTCCAGCTGTTTTCCTACAAGTAAAGTCAATGAATTTGCTTAATGACTGTGTGTTTCACTTAACTACTGTGGTGATTTGCTTAATGACTATGGCAAAAAAAAAAAAAAAGATCATAAAATTGGATACAACCAGGGGTGAAATGCTCCCAGTTTGGACCAGATCGCCCAATCCGATAGCGATGGAGGCAGGTGGTTCGAAGAACTGGTAGCAAAAATCCCTGCCCCCCCCCCCATTGCTCAGATGAGCCACACAATCATCAGAGGCTTTTCTTTAATTTTTAAAAGCATTTTTTCTACAACCTCTTTGGCTGAAAAAATGCTTTTAAAAGTAAAAACAAAAGCCTCTGTGATCGCACGGTTCAGCTGGGATCATCAGAGGCTTTTAAAAGCATTTTTTCTACAACCTCTTCAGCCAAAGAGGTTATAGAAAAAATGTTTTTTAAAAAAAGGAAGGCCTCTGCCGATCAGGCAAATCAGCTGGGATCGTCAGAGGCTTTAAAAGCATTTTTTTACAACCTCTTCAGCCAAAGAAGTTGTAGAAAAAAATGGTTTTAAAACTTAAAAAAAAATAGTTGGCCACGCCCACTCAGCCTTATTACCCCCCCCTTACCAAGCCACGCCCACAGAACCGGTAGTAACAAATTTTACTTTTCACCACTGGATACAACACTTAACATTGACATCACTTAGTATCAGAAATTCTGGTCTCAGTCGTAGTTGTAAATCAAATAACTACCTGTATTGTTTTGTATTTTTTGTGCATTTTTTTTAACTACACAATCCACCCAGTCACATATGTGAAATTGGCAGCTACACAAATTGAATGAATAAATGAATGGTGTCTTTATATTTTCTGTCATTTGAATTGTTCCCTTCTGCCTCTTTCTCATGTCCTGCAAAATCAAACTTTTCTGTATAAGGACAGACGTAATAACCCTTCCATAACTTAAAAAGATATATTTTTCTATATATTTTCTAGTGGCGAATATCTGTAGCTCAGGTGTAGGATGGCAGTGATTTTTATGTTTCCACAGTGATAGGAGAATGGTAACAAATATTATTAATATGGGGGTGTTCTCTTGAACATCGACCATTCCAGATGAACAGGATTGAACAGCAGGCTGATGTGTAAAAGTACAGAGGACGTGGTTCTGTTCCAGTGTAATGCAAACATTTTCAATTATAGTTCCTTTTAGGTTAATACGAGGCTTTTTTTTTCCTTTAGCAAATTGTGTTGTTCCATACAAAAGGAATTAAAGTGATAAAGAAACATAATGACTATTCCCAGATGCTGTGGCAATTTTTCGGTTGGTATGTTAAAAGCTTGGGCCTGGCCACCATCCCTAAGGATCTGCATTCTTGCCTTATAGTTGCCTCAAATCTATGCTTTTAATTAAATACGGAACATCTTACTTGTTTCAATGCAATCAAGAAAGATAGGAGCAGCCAGCATTATGCTGGAATAATGAGACAGAGTTGAATTTTCAGATTAGTTTAATAAGAAAGGATACGAAGATGTATTATTTTCTCTTTTATATACAACTTACTCAAACTTTCATATATCAAGCACTACAAATACTGTGACCAAATTTCTCAATATCTGTACTTATCATCATACCAAAGCACCCAAGATCCTGGCTTTCCATGCTGTATAGGTAGTTCTCGACTTGCAACCATTCATTTAGTGACTGTTTAAAGTTATAACAGCTATGGAAAAAAGTAACTTATGACCATTTTTCACATTTACAACCAATGTAACACCCCCATGATCATATTATTAAAATTCGGATGTATGGCATCTGGCATGTCCCAGTGTCATGTGATCACCTTTTGTGACCTCTCAATAAGCAAAGTCATTGGTGAAGCCAAATTCACTTAATGATGGTGTTACTAACTTTACAACTGCAGTTATTCACTTAACAGCTATGGCAAAAAAGGTTGTAAAATGGGGAATAACACACTTAACAATGTAAATTTTGGGCTTAATTGTGATCATAAGTCGACTACATGTATTTATTTGATACAAATAGAAGATTTCAATCAAAATATGTATTTTTAATTGTGATATCTCACTTATTTTTTGCCAGGGAATAGAAAGAAGGAAAGATCCAGATGACTTCCAAGTAGCAAATTAAGCTATAAAATGGAGCAAAAGCAGTGGTGAAATGTAAAATTTGTTACTACCGGTTCTGTGGGCGTGGCTTTGTGGTGGTGGGGGTGGGGGTAATGTGACTGGGTGGGCATAGCCAACTTTTATTTTTTTACTTTTAAAAGCATTTTTTCTACAACCTCTTCACCTGAAGAGGTTGTAGAAAAAATGCTTTTAAAAGGCTCTGATGATCCCAGCTGAGCTGCGTGATCATCAGAGGCTTTTTTTTTTTTTACTTTTAAAAGCATTTTTTTGGCCGAAGAAAAAATGCTTTTAAAAGTAAAAAATAAAAGCCTCTGATGATCGTGCGGCTCAGCTGGGCATGAGGGGGGGGGGTGGCAGGGATTTTTGCTACTGGTTCTCCAAATCACCCACCACCATCACTACCGGATCGGGCGATCTGGTCCGAACCGGGAGCATTTCACCCCTGAGCAAAAGCAAATTAAAAAATTCATGGAAATTAACTCAGAAAAGGGAATTGCTATGTATTTGTTCTGTAATGATCTAAGAAATGGGAGCATTATCTATACCGGAAGATAGCAGTTCAGTTTTTTACATGTTATGAACCATGCTTAGTTTTTGAAGGTTGAAACTGGATCTGCGTTGATAACTGTTAAAGAATAGCAGCTTACAAAAAGAAAACTAACAAAAAAAAAAACACCAACAACCCAGTTTGGTCCAGTGGTTGAGGAGGTTAAGGTGTTGTCCTAGAAAGCAGGAGACTGTAAGTTCTACTCCTGTCTTAGTCAAGAAAGCCTGCTGGGTGACTTTGGGCCAGTCACACTCTCTCAGACCAATTCACCTCTCAGGTTATTATTGGTGGGAAAATATGAGAAGGAAGGTGTATTGGATATGTTCTCTGATATATAAAAAAATTAATAATAATAATTTTTTAAAAAACAAGAAAGGCTGAATTTAAAATGTTTTTAAAAAGGACTTCCAATGCTTTACATCAGCAGCCCCCAACCTTTCCAGCTTCAGCCTGGTCCGTCGCAGGGAGGGGCATGTGTGGCAGGTGCAGGCACGAACACAGCTCCATTGATGTGAGTGGTGGGTGGGAGCGCTCTCCACTTACAAGAATGGAGCTTTGTGTGAAAGTGAAGGGTGCTTGTGTTCACATGCAAAGCTCCACTCTCATGAGTGGCGGGCACTTGCCCTCATGTATGAAGCTCTAATTACATGAGCAGAAAGGGCTTGAGGGGTGTTTGTGCTCATGCGTGAAGCTCCGCTCGTGCCAGTGGAGAGTGCTCATGCACAAAGCTCCATTTGCACAAATGGAGCTTTGCACCCGAGCACCCTTGGCTTGCACAAGTGGAGCTAAGCATGCAAACACAAGTGCTGTCCGCTTGCGTGAGTAGAGCTTTGTATGTGCATGCTTGACTCCTGCTCGCACAAGTGGAATTTGTGCATGCAAGCTTACTTATTGCTTGTGCTGCCTGGTTTTGAACAGGCCACGGCTACTAGTAGTGGGCTATGGCCCTGGGTTGGGCACCCCTGCTTTATACTGACACTTTCATTTTTTTAAAAAAATAATAATTTAAAATTTGAAACCAGCAGTGAGATAGCAAAAACTATGGATTATACCAAGTTCATTTTAACAGACTTATAAGTTCCAGAAGGTTCCCTCCAATGAATAGCAAACATGGCCTTTTATAGATTGCTTTTTTTAAAAAAGCAAAGAATACGAATTAATTAGCAATTTTCTTAAAATGAACAAAGTTAAGAATTGGACTCATTCAATGGTGCTGTGACCAGTGCTTCTTAACTTATTTATAAATGGTCTTGAGTTAACAGTAAGTATTGAGTTAGCCAAATTTCTGCACGATACTAAGCTATTTAGGTTGTTATAAAAACCAAAAAAATGCCTGGGAACTACCGTAAAAGGGTTTCTTTCAAGTAGATGAATGATCAACAAAATGCAGTTCTATCTGAGGTGATAACCTTTGGGGCAATCCCCACCCAAAACATATATTGCGGTGGGGTAAGAGCTATCTGTACATAATCATGAAAAGATCTTTGGGTCATAATGGAAAGCTCAAAAGAGGTTTCAGGTCATTCTGAGGCAATTATGAATGTAAATGTAGATTCCACGCTAGAAGAAAAGGAATTGAAAATAAATTTGCCCATTTTATAAATTCTGATAGAAAAGAGTATTTTGGCATCTAGAATATTGTGTACATGCTACCATAGTTGAAGTATTTTTTAAATGATATAACACAGCTAGAAAAAGTGCAGACAACCGAAATTATCAAGAAATTACAACATTTGTTTTTAAGGTAAGAAAAGTATAAATGTTGAGAATCTTCAGACTTTTAAAAACTGGTTTCTGAGTGAAGAGAACATATTCAACGTGTCTAAGTCACACACTGTCAAACCCAAAATGGCAAGCCAAAGAAGCAAGAACAGAGATAAAAGACATAACCATGAAAACTATAAATTCCTAGCCAGACTTCCAGTGAGTTAATCGAAGTACAGCCTCTTTGAAAAACTCACATCTGGATTATGTTGCTGCTTCTCACCTTAAATCCAGTCTTCCTTCTTCACTTCCTTTTGCACTACCTCTCATATGCATGACACAGAAAGCAATCAAATAAAGTGTTTTTCCTCTTTTCAAAATATTAAAATATGATAAAAAGAAGACTTAAAGCAGATCAAATAAAGTACTTATTTTACACAACACATAATCTGTTATTATCACAAGATGCGATGATTGCAATTCATCTGGATGGCTTCCAGTGAGAATTGAATAAAACTGGGCTCTATCAGTGCGATTTGCATTGAAACCTCAAAATTTACCTCTGGGTTGCGATGAATTGACAGTAGAACATATCTCCACTTCCTGCATACTAACAACATCTATTTGGGCACTCCAGAAAAACAAAAATAGGCCTTGGTCTGATCCAGCAAGGCTATTCTTATGTATGTCTGAGGAACCTTACATTGAAGAATAAGCTTTTGTTAAGAACAGTTCAAGAACAGGAAAGGGAAGGAACAAGGATGCATACTGTCCCAATCTATTTGAAGTATACAGAAACTATTTTATAAGAATAAAAGGACTAGAATAGAATCACTACCAATTTTTGACATCACAACTTCATTCTGTTAGCAGATAATAAAGAGGGCTTAGAAGAGCTCAACAATAAAGTAAAAAAGAAAAGTCAGAATTAATGTTACTTACGGGACCGCCTACTACCATCAACAGCCTCCCACCGACCAGTACGCTCCCACAGAGAGGGGCTCCTCCAGGTGCCGTCGGCCAAACAATGTCGGCTGTCGGCCCCCAGGGGGAGAGCCTTCTCTGTGGGGGCCCCGACGATCTGGAATGAGCTCCCCCCAGAGATACGGAGGATTCCGGATCTGCGCACCTTCCGCCGCGAGTTGAAGACGCTTTTATTTCATCAAGCCGGCCTCGCCTAATTCTTCTCCCTTTAAACTGTAAATTTTAAATTTTTAAATGTATTTTAAAATTATGGGTTTTTAATTAGTATTAATTCAGCCAAATTTATTTAATTCATTTTTATTGGATCTTAAATTTTGTATATTTATGTGTTTTATTTCATGGCTGTGCACCGCCCTGAGTCCTTCGGGAGTAGGGCGGTATAGAAATTCAATAAAATAAAATAAATAAAATAAATAAATAAATAAATGTAAAAGTATGAAAACATAGGAAATCAACATTCTTAGTGAACTTACAGCTGATGATGGCATTGGATAAGCTTTGTTAGAAAAAGATGGGCAACTGCTAGATAAGTAAATATGAAATTACTTCTAGGAAGAAAGCAATGACAAATGGAGAGACTGTGTAGGAGATCATGAAGGACAACAAAGAACAGGACAGTTAAAGAACGGTCTTTCCAGAATTAATGTTCAGTTGTGACACTTGGAAACGGTACAAAAAGAAGACAGTGCTGTATTATAGATTTGGAGAAGCTACTAAGATATCATGGAATGCAAGAAAAGAAATACTACTCTTGGACCAAATGAAGACTGACAGTTGGAGCAAAAAATAAGCAGAAACAACACATTTTGAATATATGATGTTAATGGATGATAAAACAGGAAGGAGACTATGCATGTCAAGGAAAGTAAAAGGAGGCAAAACCAATGGATAGGAATACAATAGTGGAGATCACTATAATGTACTTGGAAATACTATGAATTTCAGGAGAGGTTTAAATAGTAAGCATTTGTTCATACAGTTATCAGGACTCAGTTTCAACCCCCATGGAATCTCATTTTTTAAGTTATTAAATACAGCAGATTTATTTGAACTTGTGAATTATAACCACATAAGATACAAAAAGATGAAAAATGTTATTCTAAATAACTTTAGTGAGGATACAGCATTTTCCTGGACAAAATCCCACTCAGTCTCAATGTATAAAACTAAGTGATTACTTTGTTCAACTCCAGTAGTGCCCCATTTCAGTTTCAAATTAAGGAGATAGACACATATGTAAAGCTGGAAGGCAAGTCTGGAAATTTTCTGCAAATGCTATGTGGTATGATACTTTATAAGCACGGTAGTCATTGTTTAAATGGTAATGTTTGACATGTTTCATTTAATGTTCCTTTAATAATAAACAATATTGTTCTTGTTTCATATAGTATTGGAATTCATAGAAGCCTTTTATCTAATTTGTTTGACTCAAATGGATGACACTTTATTTATTTTCAATAAAAGATTTCAAAACAAGCATTGAAAGCTTCATATATGGTTGAAAGCAAAAACAATATCTGGATTATTATATGCACATTCTCATTTCAAAACTACAGTAATAGAAAACATGGATTCATGTTATCCTGATGCTTTGGACAGAGCTCTATTCAATATTTCCCTTCTATGGAAGCTGGGCTTTGAAGAATCAGGGTAGGAAGAATATTGCTGTTTTTAAACTTTGGTATTGGAGAAGACGCCTGCAAATACAGCCAAGAAAACAAACCAATGGATCATCCAACAAATTTACCCATAGTTCTCACTCATTGCACAAATGACCAACCACAAATTATCCTATAGTACTTTGTGCACATTATGCAAAGATTTAGCTAGTATCTAGAGAACGTTCTAATGCTAGGAAAAGTGAAGGGAAGAGAAGGGAATGACCAGAAGCAAGGTGGATTGACCTAGTTACAATGTCAATGAGTGCACAGTTGGAAGATCTGAAGAACTAAATTAAGGCCAGATCAGGGGTGAAATGCTACTGGTTTGGACTGGTTCGGGCGAACCAGTAGTGGAGATTGGGACTGGTTCGCCAAACAAATAGCAACTGCTGGCTGGCCACACCCCTGAACCAGTCTGCAGCCCACAGTCCTGCCATGCTTCCCTGCCTTCCACATGGCCTTCCTGGCATCCCCGTGGCCAGCTTGTGAAGGCAGGCAAGCGGAAAGCCACATGGAAGGCAGGCAAGCATGGCAGGGCTGCGGGGAAGGGAGTGAGCAGCCTACTCCCTTCCCTGCAGCCCCGCCATGCTTGCCTGCCTTCCATACTGCCTTCCCGGCCCACTGGCTTCCCACCCAGCCACCGGCCTGCTCTCTTTGACCCCTGGCGCCACTCCGGGAACTCGGCCTGCAGAGTCCGGCGCTTTGGGAGAAGGCTTGGCCGCAGCGGCGCTTCCCGCCAGTGAAGAACCAGAGGAGAGGCGTGGAAGTCTCCAACAGCCGGCAGCCCCCTGCATGGGGAGAGGGCCAGGCCCAGCCACACCACCACAGAGCCCACAGCACTTTCCATTTGGCCTGGGCAGCGGCCAGCCAAACCAATGCGAGTAGCTCTTCATCTTGCCGAAGACCAGGTAGCCACACTTACAGTCATGCGGCCAGCCAAAGCGGGACATGGCGTGCATGGAGAGGCCAATGCAGCCCCCCACTGAGGCCATCCTGGCTGAGCAATCACAGTGCCTCCACAACAGGCGCACCATGGCTGTCTTGCCCACCATCACCTCCGTGCACTGCGCTCGGGTTTGCTGCCACTTTCCCTCCCCGCCTGGCTGCACAGTGTGCACATGTCCGAAGCAACTCCACCACCATTCGCTTTCATTTCGTGGTGGGAGAAGGAAGAAAGCGAACAGTGCTGCTGCGGCACATGCACGTGTGCATGTGTGGCAGCCCCAGGAAGTCCGCAGCCAGCCTGCCCTCCCGGAGCACTACCATGGCGCCGCCGTTCGCTTTCATCAGCTGCAGCAGGCAACGGTGTGCGTTTAAGAAGGGGGTGCATCTTGCATGTGCCATGGCGGCTTTCTTCCTTCTCCTGCCACAAAATGAAAGCGAACAGCAGCAGGGTTGCTTCAGGAGGGCAGACGGATATGTGTACACTGTGCAGCCAGGCGGGGAGGGAGAGCGGCAGCGGCGGCCCCTTCCAACGCAGCACACGAAGACGACCACAGCGGCGCACCTATTGCTGCGGAGGCACTGCGATCGCTCAGCCAGGGAGGCTTCAGCGGGGGCTGCATTGGCCTCTCTGCCCGCGCCATGTCCTGCTCTAGCCAGCCGCGTGACTATAAGTGCAGCAACCTGGTCTTCGGCAAGATGAAGGCCTATCCGCACTGGCCTGGCCGGGTAAGGGAAAGTGCCACAGTCTCCGCGGTGGCATGGCTGGGCCTCTCCCCACGCATTTAAGAAGGGGAACGCGGCTCCGGTAAGTTTCGCTACAAGAAGCCTGCAGCCACTGCATCTTTTGGCATAAGAAGCGCCTCCAGGCACACCAAAAAAAAGTGGCTGCGGCTGCAGGCATCATACAACAGGGGAAAATAGGGTTTTAGAATAGAAATTTTTTTTTCCTGCCGGATTCTGTGCGCGTGGCTTGGGGTGGTGGTGGTGGTCATGTGTCTGAGTGGGCGTGGATGTGAGTGACATCAAGTTGGTCACACCCACTCAGTCACAGGAACCCCCCACCAAGCCACGCACACAGAACTGGTAGGGAAAATTTTTAGATTTCACCACCGCGGCAGATCATTATGGATAAAATCTGTGTGGTCACTAAAAGTTGACAACAGCTTGATAGCACATAATCTGATCTAATCTTGGTATAGAATTGTACCCATCATTCAGAAAGCATAATAGTTTTGTCTGCTTGTATAGCATATTTTATCCTTACAAATGTGACATACCTGTATAAGTAAAATTCTGACCATTCCAACACAAAAACCACCTTTTTCAATTTTATTTTTTTAATCAAATGTATCATTTTCCCAGAAAATATTTATGAATGATTGCATAATTATTTTCACATACTATGAAAACTGATTAACACTATTTCTGTACCAATTAAAATAAAACAGCATTAACAAGGAAGCATTATAAATTGATCAATTTTAAAAATTCCAGAAAAATTATTTTAAAAATATATTATAAATGTCAGTGAACAGGTAGCATAGCATACTTTTTAAACAATAAAGAGAAAAATCCTGTTACAGTATCTCTGACACTAAAAGTTGTTGAGGTTCCTGATAAGGTGCATAATAATTCCATGTGCTGATAGAAAGTGAGACAGTCACAAAAAGTTACATTTTCTCCAGCCTTAAAACTGACACACACCCTTCCAAAAAGAGTAAAACATGGAAGGATAATGATTTCACAAGGATAATTCTTAGAGTGGGAGACCAAGATGGAATTATTTCAGGTTAACTACTTATCTTAGAAGCACTCTGCAATTGAATTTCACTTTTTTTATTTATTTATTTATTTAAAAAATTACATCAAGAAAAAGAAATAGTCAAACAAATGATCGCGACAGGAACTTTACATGATATTTACACTTTCTACGGTATGTAGACTTCAGTCAGATTTAACAAATATTAAACATAATCCTGGTTATATTTGACTTTTTGGGCGTTTGTTGTTCAAAAAAAAAAAAAGAATTTCACCTTGAACAGATTTCTGCTGACATTGGTGGGCAGCACAACAAGACTGCAATTTGTCAATGGCGAGGCTATTTGCAGGTTTGCCTCTCTCCAATCATTTTTGCCCCTCCCATCAGAGGTGATAGGGTAGGCATACTTCAGGTCCTGTCAATTAAACAGTGACACCTAGCATGACCCTTGAAGTGTATCTTCTTGGCCGCATGCCTGCCCTCTGAAGAACTGTGTCCCCTAAGGTTTGTTGGGGTTCAACTCTGTTATCTGGATTGCCCATTGGGCTTAGTTTGTGGGGTTAGATGAGCCCCTCAATGTTATAATTGTGTTTTTTATGATTTGAAATGGGTTTGTCTTTGTCTTTGGTCACTATTATTTCATTATTAATTGATGAGTTCACTGTGTGTGCCACCTAGAGTTGCACATGTGAGATGGGGAACTGCATAAATTGATCCAGTGGATGAACAAATACAACTATAAAGCACAATTATACCAATGGCCATGTCTTGGCAACTTAATACAGCTATTGAATAATCAAATTTTATTAGAGCTCAACAGCTAACAGGAAAGCAAAGTAAGCAGCTCCTAGATGATCTTGCTTTTCAAGCTTCTTCTGTCTGTGCT
Source organism: Pantherophis guttatus (assembly GCF_059756535.1). Taxonomy (NCBI): domain Eukaryota; kingdom Metazoa; phylum Chordata; class Lepidosauria; order Squamata; family Colubridae; genus Pantherophis; species Pantherophis guttatus. Next base: position 63,992,345 of record NC_142065.1, read on the forward strand.
CAATATTTATTTATTTATTTGGTTATTTGACTTTTATCCAGCCTTTAGTATTGTTTATAAAAATCTCAAGGTGGCAAACATACCTAAATATTAATATTTCTGAGGTGGATGGGTAGTTAGGCATGTGCAAATCATCTGTCCACTTGTTTACTCTCAACAATTCATCACTTTGCTATAAACATGTACATACTAATTCCTCTCTGGTCCTGATCCTAAAGTGAAAAGTGTTACTCGCAAGTTCCAATTGTATCTAAACTCTAGTGTCTATGAATTATCAAAAGAAATGGTAGGTAGGAGCATCTTCCCATGAACAGCAGCATCTTTCTCTACTAATAGTTCTGCTGCTCTTGAACATCTAGTGCAGATTTCCCTGGATTATTGCTCCATTGGAAGGTGAAGAGCAACAGGTTGTTTACTGAGGGGATAAAATAAATAAGGAAACCCTCGTCAGAGAGAAGTATGCTGGCCATTATGCTGTGACGTTTCATGTGACAACTGAAGACAGCCAGTTCACCAAGGAACCAGAGGCTAATAAATGCTTCAAGACCCAGCTGCTTCTACAATGACTTTTTCCAAATGTATTTTGTTTTCCTTACAGCATGTTTATTGTTTTGTTCAAGTCAGGACTGGTAGTTGCATTGCTGGTTTGTTTTACTGAAGGCTGTTTTTATTCTTTTTGCGCTCTGTTCTGGGGTCCGTCAGGAGGGAGAACTATGTTAAAACAAAACTAAACCGAGCAAAACAAAACAAAAGAAAGAGGAAACGTAGGTTGTGCGGTACTCCAGGAAAAAAAATTAGCCAAAACATTATTTTACCAATATATACAATACCAGCTGCACATGACACAATTTTCTGTAGTCATATATTCCTTCTCTCCCCACCTCATCCCAGGATATCCTCCCTGATTCGATTACATGCTTTGGCTCTACATTGAATTCAAATTACATGAATGGCAGATGATTGACAGTGACTGAAGTAAAATCATAGACTTGCGTTCAATTGCCAGATTACTTATGTATTTCTTTTGCTGCACTGTTAAACAATGATTTCAATGGGCCATATGGTACAAATAATGGGGTATTTAGAAATCAGAAGTACATGAATAATAAAAACAGCACAAATATAAAGCTTTATATTTGTTTAAAAGTTATACTGTGCTTCATTAGAAATACACACACACACACACACACACACACACCTTGTTTGGCCTATACTACACAAAGTTTGCAGTAACTGGCGATTGTGATATCACCAAAGATCATATTTGTTTTAATGTCAAGATCATCCTTTTTGCACTGGCATTTAAAATCACAAGTAAGTTTAATATGTGTGCACACACAGAAACAGGCAAAACAGGTTGCAGACCACAGTCATGTGATTGTGGTACAATGCAACCTGTTATAAAGGCAAGTTGGTTGCTAAGTGCTCAAAATCCACAATGGGGGTTGGCCTAACATTTTATGACAGCTAGAAGTGTTTTATGGGCTGTAAAGCACCAATTCTGAGTCCTGTAATTTCAAACAGTCATTAAGCAAATGGTTGTAAATCAAGCACTACCTATAGAGCAGCATATGGACTACCTGTAGATATACATACAAGGATCATTCTTGGAAAAAGTCTTCTTTTTATTTCTCAAATATTGGAATCCTTAGAACTTAATATTTTTATTATGCCAAGCTTACACCTCAGGTACTGTGCAAGAAAGATAGTAAAAGTATCCTCAAATGCCTACAGAGTGCCTTTGTCTCAAACTAGATGAGAAATTTCTCTCCATCCATCCAAAACTGGGGAAGGATCCGCAGACAAGAGAAAGGACTTCTCAAAACAATGATGGAAGTATTCCTTTTACTCAAAATTAAATATGACTTTGATACTCTGTTGTTTCAGTGGGTTTGTTTTGGATGGAGGACCATTTCTCCTGCTTTTGCGCAATTGCCAACAAAGCAGGGTCACAGTGATCTATACTGCAGTCTCATTTCTATCTGATTCCCACAAAATGCCATCCCACATGCTTCAGCGACCAGTCTAGGTATTATAAAAACAGAAGAGATGCATGACCACCAATGTTATTGTCACGCTGAAGTCAACATTGGCCAAGGAAGAAAATTAAGCAATGTGCTCAGGACAGCAGAATACTCTTACACTATCAAGTTACCAAATGTCAGCTTGACCTGCAGGGCTGCCAAGCAAAGACATTAAGAAATGAAGTTCAAGTTCAGTTGAAGAACTGAAGGAATAACAACCATCAGCCTGCTTTAGAGAAATAACTCTAAATATATAAGTGTTATCTGACATTCTTTTCAATCATTTTGTACAAGTTTTCTTTTTAATCTATATGACCAAAAGAACATAGAAAGTGCTGTTATACTCTTGATATACTGTATATGCCATTATAATTTATGTGCTGCTTACAGGTCTCTAGCTGTCAGAATATAGTAACTGGAAAGTTTGCAAACTAAAAATACAAATTCCTAATTACAATCTTAAAAAAACCAATATACTTTTACGTTGTTTTTGGCTAACAAGTAACTGAAATTATATCAGACATAAAATCCATGTATTTTTTAGCTTTGACTGATGAAATGTTATAAGAGGAAGAGCCTGTGTTTCAAGGGTACTTTGGCGGTCTCATCTTCACCAGAAAACCAGATTCAAAAGTTATATAACTAAATCAGGACAGTATCTAATCAAAGAGGTAGAGTTGGGTTTTGTTATTTTTAAAATAGCCACCATTTAACTAATCTTTTTGGTTGACATATACAACTGTTATCTTCCAGGGTTGTTATGTATCTGCATGATCTTAACATTTAAGATATTAACAGACTTAGTGTAATCATAGTTTGACCCACTTCACATTTTTTTTGTTTTAAATGAACTTTATTAGAATTTTGAAAGGCAATAACATCAACAATCACTAATATTTATTATTATGAAAGAAAATAGGCATTGGTCTTACCTTAAATGCCGATTTTCAAAGACGCTATGGCATTGTCCAGACATGGGTTGCTTCAGTCGGATCTGCTGTTGGCTGAGTCATAGTTTTTTGACCATGCCCCTTGCTCCTCCCTTTCAGGCTCAGTTTCGGCGAAGACAGACCACAAGAAAGATCTCCATCAGGAACCAACACCGTTAGAGATAGGGACCGGTCCAATACGGCAACTGGAAAAATAAACTCCTTGGACATTAGAGAAAGTCAAGTACAGGCCCTGAGACAGAGGGAGGGGCTGGATGATGCCACAGTGTCTCTGAAAATCGGCATTCAAGGTAAGACCAATGCCTATTTTCCAGTGATGGCTGTGGCATCGTCCAGACATGGGACATACCAAAGTTTTGGCAGTCCTAAGGACGGGATGCCAAAGGGCCTGAAGAGACCCTGTTGATGCACCTGTTGTAATACCCTCCTGTCAAATGACGCTTCAGCTGAAGCGAAAACATCTAATTTATAATGGCGAATAAATGGTGAGGGAGTGGACCAGGTGGTCGCCCTGCAGACCAGGCCACTGAGGTAGCTGCACTCTGCGTGGAGTGAGCAGCAATGCGACTGGGAACAGGAAGTGCCTGGGCTTGATATGCTGAGGCGATGCAAGCTCTGATCCAGCGACCAATTATCACGGAGGAAACCTTATACCCTAACGAATTTGGTAAAAATGAAATAAGTAAGGCCTCAGATTTTCTGAAAGGGGCAGTTCTCTTAATGTAGATTTTGAGAGCCCTCCGCACATCTAAAGTGCCACCTCTGCTCCAAGTCATGAGAAGGCCTTGGACAAAAATTAGGAAGAACAACCTCCTGAGCCCTGTGAAAAAGGGAACTTACTTTAGGGATAAAGGAGGGATCCAGGAGTAAGACAACAGTGTCTGGTCGGAAAACACAGAGATCTTCTCTAACAGAAAGGGCTGCCAGCTCAGATATGCGTCGAGCTGACATTGTGACCACTAGAAAGGCTACTTTGAGAGTGAGGAAACCAAGGTGGACAGTTCAGAGAGGCTCAAAAGGGATCCCAGTTAATGCCTTAGATACTTTGGGCAAATCCCAAGTGGGGTATCTATGAATTGAAGAGGGCTGTAAGACTGCCTCCTCTTAGAAATTTTTTAATAACTGGGTGATGAGTAAGTGGCATCCCAGTGGCACCGGACAAGGCCGTAGATATTGCTGCCTCATGTCTCCTAAGGGTGCTATGGGCCAGGCCACAGTTTAAGCCATCCTGCAGGAATTCAAGTATCTGAGGAGTGGAGGCAGAAAGTGGGTTGACCTGACAGGATTTACACCACCTATAAAAGGTTATCCAGGTGGTGTTGTAAAGCCTGACTGTGGACCTACGTCTGCAGGCATGCACAGTGTGGATAACCCTATCAAAATAATGGTCTCATTTTAGAAGGACCCTTTCAAGTGCCAGGCAGTCAGTTGGAGCCACTGAGGTTCCGGATGAATCAGGATCCCCTGGCGCAGGATCTGATCTGATGGAATCTTCCAAGGTTGTGATATGGAGAGATTGACCAGGTCCGCAAACCATGTGCAACGTGGCCAATGGGGAGCCACGAGGATAATCTCCACCCTGTCGGTGATGACTTTCCGAAGCAGGGCCTGGATTAGTGGTAGTAGAGGAAAGGCGTAGTGAAGTCTGGGTGGCCATTTGAGTCAGAGAGCGTTGACCCCTTCCAGGAGCCTTGAGAAGAATCGAGGAAGTTGGTTGTTCAGGTCCATTGCGAATAGGTCTATGGTCGGAGTCCCGAACCTGTTGCATATCTTTTGGAATATGTCTGGATGGAGCTGCCACTCAGCATTGTCCAACTGAGACCTGCTAGAAAATCCGCTTGGATGTTCTCCATCCCCGCTATGTGGTACGCTCGAATGGATAGATGTTGCTCAGCCCACTTGCCAAGTCGAAACTATTCCTCCATGAGTCGCCTCGAACGAGTGCCCCCCTTGACATGTGCCTTTGCGGCCATGTTGTCTGTCAATATCAGGACATGGCGATTTTGTACAGTCCGCTGAAAATGTCTGAGGGCTAGGTGAATGGCCTTCAACTCTAGCCAATTGATAGGGTTGAATAGATCTTTTTCTGACCAACGGCCTTGCGCTACCTGCGATTCAAGATGGGCTCCACAGACGGACAGGCTGGCGTCTGTAGTGAGAACGAGTCTGTCGTGATCCACAAAGAGACATCCCTTGTCTAGAGAAGGCAATGTCCACCAATGTAGCGATCACCTGACTGCAAGGAGAACTCTGACCGTGGTCATGGTGTGAGCCTGACGCTTTCGCTGGAAGGGAAGCAGGAACCACTGTACATGTCGAGCGTGAAGGCACGCCCAGGGAACGATCTGAATACACGAGACCATCTTGCCCAGGAGTTTGGACAAAGTGGCCAAGGGAACTGACGAGTTCCTGTGAATTTGGATCACCAATTCCCGTATGTCGGACCTCTGTTCCAAGGACAGCTCCCCGCATCGAATCGATGATGGACAATTCTGATGACCGGAACTAACTGGCTTTTCTTGTAGTTGACCAGGAAACCGTGGTCGTTCAAGGTCCAAATTGTGAGGTCCAGATCTTTTAAGGCTTGGTCGTAAGAATGAGCCTGAATTAGAATGTTGTCCAGGTACGCCTGGAGTCTGACCGGTTTCAGCCGTAGGTGGGCTGCTATGACCGCCAGGACCTTTGTGAAACACCTTGGGGCCGAGGCCAGTCCAAAGGGAAGAGCCCTGTATTGCAGATGTTTGCCTTCATAGCTGAAGCACAGGTATTTTCGATGTGCTGGCAGAATGGGAATGTGAAGATAAGCCTCCATGAGATCTATAGAAACTAGAAAATCGTTGGGATGAATCCCTTGAAGGATAGAGTTTAGTGAGCACATTCTGAATCTGCAGTAGACTATGTATGAATTGAGGGACTTTAGATCTAGAATCGCTCTCCACCCCCCAAACGCTTCGGAATCACAAAAATGATGGAGTAATAGCCTCATTTCCACTGATTTTGGGAACCTCCTCTATAGCGTGAATTTGAAGGAGGTGTTGAACAGCTTGTTCCATCAGCTGTCATCTGGTCTTGCTATTTGAAGGAGGGCACTGAACAAAGTGGTTCGGAGGCTGGGAGAGAAATTCTAAAGAAAGGCCGAATGTTACTACCGAGAGGACCCAAAGATCTGGTGTTGAGCTTTCCCACCTGTCCGCAAAGAGGGCCAGGTAGCCTCCGATTGGAGGAGTGGGCAGTGAGTCATTTACGACCGCAGGATTGGCAGTAGCCAGAGCTGCAAAAGGACCGCTTAGACTGCGGGAATGGTTTGGTCCTGTCCCGAAAGGATTGACAGTCCAATGGCCGGTTTGACCCCTGAAGGTAAACTTGATGGGAGGGGCTTCCCTGAGAATAGGCATGAAAGGACGTCTTCCTGTAGAATGGGGACGACTTTCTATCAGCACGTATAATCGCTGAAGGCAGAATTTTTCGCTTGTCACGTGTCTCAATGAGAAGCGGCTCAAGTGACTCACCGAACAGTTTCTCTGCTGAATATGGAGCTGCAGCCAAACGCCATTTTGCCTTAAGATCTGCTGACCACTGGCGAAGCCAAAGCAGCCTGCGGGCTGACACTGTAGAAGCCAGAGCTCTAGATGCATATTTGGCCGAATTTAAAGTAGCATCAGCTGAAAATTGAGTGGCAGCAATAATCTTGTTGATATCCTGATGGAGGCGAGCCTCATTAGGGGGTACCCTGGCCTGCAACTGCTGAAGCCATAAAATAGTGGTTCTATTGAAAAAGGAGGCCGAGGAGGCCGTTTGAATTGCCCATGCTGCAGCTTGATGGTTCTTTTTAAAGAGAATATCAAATTTCTTATCCTCCGGTTATAGACCTTCAATGTATCCCCTGCCACATATGAAGAGGAAGAAGAAAGAGCTGCTACAGGACTGTCCACTGGGGGAACCTGCAATAGTTGGGCAAACCTAGGTGCTACAGCATAATACTTTTTATCTGTATCATGTGCAGAGGATAGGGTTGCAGGGCTGGACCATTGCTTTTTGACCACATCTATGAACAGTTGTGGTGTTGGAATAAAATACTGTTCAGGAGGAGGTTCAGAAAAAAGGCCCGGTGGTTGTCCCTGTTGAGCTTCCTGAGCTTCTTTGAGGTAATCATCCTCTTTTAATGCATCAGTGATTCGTGCCTTATGCAATAAGGACTTGAATCTATTTGTGGGAAATAAACCTGTAAATGCAGGTGTGTCAGGAATCACCCCTTCATCATCTGATAAATCAGAATGACATTCTTCATCAAAGGCAAATGCCTCACTTGCTCTGGAAGCTGCAGGAGAATGAAAGCCAGTAAGGCTAGCTGAAGGAGAACCTATGATATGAGTGGAACGTTCTGAAATTATTGAGCCAGAGTGGTGACCCTGTAAAGCAGTGGCCATGCGAGAGGCAATGCCTGATCAATAATGACTTGCAATCCCTCTGGTAAATTTTTAAATGGGTCCTCTGGGGGTCCTTCTGGTAAGGGAGATTCCTTTGCAGAAGCTGATGTTGTAAAAATCCTACCAGATTCAGGAGCTGTAGGAGTAATCAATTGGCATGCAAAAGGATTTTGAATTGTGCCATGTTCTTCATGAAGAAGAACTCCTCCCTCCCCTTCTGATGACCAAGCCTGGTTAACTGCAGGAATAGGGAGGGAAGGAGTGGTGGAAAAATTAGAAGTCTCTTTATCAGGCACATTTGTAAGAGCCTTGGTTATCTGCTTCTCTAAGGATTTGTGCCTTCTTTCCAAATCCTTTTCCTCCGCTTTAGAAATGTGCTTGCGTTTGCAAGTGGCTTTCTTTCCCGTGGACTTGCTAGCTCTCTCCCCTTGGGAAGAACGATCCACCATCTTGAAATTATACTCACTGCAACCAAGATATCGGCTGGAAAAGAAGTAGTTTTACCACGTGGAGGAATAAACGGTGGCAGCTGTGTCAGAGAAGACTAATGTCAGCCAGCACACACGTAAGCAGTACGTATTCTGCTCAAAAAGTGACTGTCCAGGTGGCCCTAGAGGCAGTCACTATCTAGCGCCCACAGCCACAATTCCAAGAACCGATGGCTGGAATATGCCACAGGGAGAGAGCAAGGAGTAACCTTGCAACTCTCCACTAGAAGAAAACCTCGTTGGTGGTATGAGGGATCAAGGAAAATGCTTCCAAACCTCTCTCTCAGGCTCGTTGGTGGCAAAGCGGCAAAAATATGCTGTTTAAAATGCTGCGGCGCTTCAAAGGGCCACCCTACAGCTGATCGTCGGTGTTTCAAAGCGCTGAGGGCGGCGGCGGCCAAAATAAGTGATCCTGGAGCTGCTGCCAGGAATTGCTGTTTAAGTTGGTGGTATAGCGTTCTGAGCCCTGTGCGCTGTTCCGTTGGTGGTATAGGGCTCCAATCTCACCAAAAAAGTAAAAACGGCTGTGCGAAGGGAGCCGCCCAAAATGGCGGCCACCAGGAGTGAAGAAGAGGCCTGGTAGACCAGGACGCTCTGAAAAAGGCTGGGTAGACTGGTAGGCTCAGTTAATTAAATAGCCTAGTACAGGGGTAGGCAAACTTGGCTCTTTTACACCTTGTGGACTTCAACTCCCAGAATTCCTGAGTCAGCCAAGCTGTCTTAGGAATTCTGGGAGTTGAAGTCCACAGGGTGTAAAAGAGCCAAGTTTGCCTACCCCTGGCCTAGTAGACCGGTACCCTTGAAAAAGTAAAAAGAGAAAATTAAAAATAAAAGGTCAAAAAACTTAGAATAAAATAAAGGAATCGAACAGACCTGGGCTGAGAGCCAGATCTACAAGAGATGTTTCTCTCAGGCTGACTGAGTCGAAACTGAGCCTGAAAGGGAAGAGCAAGGGGCGAGGTCAAAAAACTATGACTCAGCCAACAGCAGATCCGACTGAAGCAACCCATGTTTGGACGATGCCACAGCCATCACTGGAAAACAAAGAAGAGCAAAGACAATCATGCAGAAATCAAAGGAAAGGAAAAGGAAAGATTGTAAAGAAGTGACTTCCGATTTTATAGCATACAGCTCAGGAACACAGTGCAAAAAGGTATTTTGGCTGTGGGGCTGCTTTTTTCCCTGCATTTTTTTCAGTGTGAAGTCACACCCAGCCCGGTCCAGCAGACAAATGAGGCACACCTCAGCATTGGTAACAAGATAGTGACGATGAACTAGCACAGTAAAGCACATGGCAGCAAAGATCTCAGAGTCCAAGGTGATGGGGGTGGCCTGTGGTTGGGACTAGGTTGGGGCAGCTGCACGGTGATCAAAGGACAACAATCGCCAAGGAGCGATGTTGCCATGTAAGGCAATGTAATGGTTGTTTTGGTTGCCATGTAATGCAACAGAATGGTCATTTTGGTATGCTGTGACTCTAGATGCGGTGCATAGCAAAATCTAGCCCCAACCAAGCCCAGCAGCCAGACTGGGCACATCTCAGCTGTGGGAACAAGAAGACAGTGAAGATGAACTAGTGCAGTGGCAGCAAAGATCTCAGAGTCCAAGGTGACCTGTGGTTTGTACTAGGTTGGGACAACTGCAGGGTGACTAAAGGACAGAGACAGGGGAAGATAAGCGGATGGGAGAAGCTGAAAAAGCCTTGCGATCATGAATGGGGGTGAACTACCAAGCACCTGAATTTTGATCACATGACTGCAGAGCCGCAGCCATAACTTCAGCACAGGCTGTAGGTCCATTTTTTCAGCACCATTGTAACTTTGAACGGTTGCTGAACGAATGGTCATTAAAAAAAGATTACTTACATACATATATGAATGAGACCATTATCACATCTTTACTTCCTGATATTATTTGCTGTTTTTGGATTTAATACTTTCATTTTAACATTCCCTGATCTCGTTTTTTAGTATCTTAAGGTTTTACCACTAATCAGAGTAAGGAGTAAGTGGATTTGTGGTCAAGACAAAGAAAGAGGAGGACCATGTGTGCAACTACAGAATACTGTCCAGGTAAATCAGGATGCCAAGTACCATCATCTGGGTTGAATTGTCTGTCCCAGATTCAGTGGATTTGAAAAAGTTGTTGGTAGGACATTGTACTACAAATCTTTTCAAAATCCTTTTGATGTTGTCTTGGTACTTTCTACCAGAAAATATGATTTAGGGTTTTCTAAACAGTAACAACAATCACCAAGAAGTGATGTCGCCATGTAAGTGTCAACCTGGATAGTGTCAATGCCTGAACCATGTGTTCCTAATTTAAAAACTCTACTTTCCTGCTCCAACAGCTATTTATTGTCAGGGTTTCTTTTCTTTCTTTTTATTTAAGAAAATCTTTTGTACTTACTTAATGTCACAAAAGAAAATAAACTATCCATTGCAATCTCCCTTCTCATCTCATGTATCCAATATGTTTTTTCAAGGTACAGTAAGTCAACTCTCATCAAACTTTGTAGTTATTTTTCAAAAACAAATATTAAGGTTGACTTTACCAAATATTCATGGATTATTTCCAATTCAAATAAATTGCAATACTGCTTAGACTTCACCCTATTAAGTCAAATTGAATTCATATGATTAAAATAACAATTAACATATTTATCCTTTTCAACTAGGTCTCTCTCTAAAACATTATATAGCAATAAATGTCACTGTTTCCAACAATTAAGGTTTTTTCCACACTAAGTTTTCCTATTTACTCAAAGAGTTGTCTGCTGGAAATGTAGTATAACTGGGGATTTTCAAATCGCCAGAGTGGGGGGGGGGAGACCTAGAATATCTGAACTCTTAGAAATTATTAAAAATTAAAATTGCTATCTAGGGAATCACCATTACTAAAATCTATATAAGTACATTACAGCAATTAACGTGGACAAAAGAAAAGAAAATGCAACTCTGATACAGTAATAAGGGTCATTTCCTATGTATTGTGCAGATTACAGATACTCAGCATACTCATGCTAAATAACGTACAAGCAATCTGATCGTACTTTTTTTCTTGCTAGCCCAAGTACTTGTAAGCCTTGTTTCTCTTTCACCAAGTAAATTGGTACTAGTCTGCCTTCTGTGACTTAAAATATGTAAGTATTTATTCCTTTCTAAACTAATTTTAAAAATATGGTAAATAAAGAGACCCATTTTGGTCTGGTGCAATGATGGCTAACCTTTTTGCTGTCGCGTGCCAAAAGTGGGGGGAGCGTGGGGGGTCACGGGTGCCTGTGCCCACGTCCATAATTCAATGTGCCCCACCCTCCTGCACATGTGCACGTGACCACCCCACACTTCCCCCTGCTTTTGGCACACGGTGGCCCGGTGGGCCTGTTTTCCCCCTTAACCCTAACCCTAGAAAGCCTCTGGAGCCTGGGGAGGGCAAAAACAGTCTTCCCCATCCCCCCGGAGGCCTTCTGGAGGCCAGAAACAGCCAGTTTCCTGACTTCTGGTGGGACCAGAAGGCCTGAAAATCAGTTGGCCGGTGCGCACACGCGCACTGGAGCTGAGCTAGGGCAACACTTTAGTGCCCACCAATATGGCTCCTGATGGTGATTTTCTCAATGCTGATGGTATTCAACTTACTTCAAGTGATGCTCCAGATGTTTTGGGATTGTACTCAAGGCATCTGTTACTATTGGTACTATCTTTGCTTTCTTTTTCCACAGTTGTTTTACTTCTATTTGCAAGTCTTTGTGTTTTATGATTTTTTCCAGTTCTTTCTCTTCTATTCTGCTGTCTCCAGGTATTATTATTTCCAAAGTCTATTTCAGGGCTCACACTACAATTTAGTTTGTTCCTCGCCAAAAAATACTGTGAAGTTAAGCCAACAACTTTAAGCAATCAAGCTCAAACAGGACTCCAGGGACTGGGGGGGAAAATGGATTCTGGTGAGTCCATGCAACCTTGGAATCAATATATAATTCTGGTGACATTCCAACAATAGTGAGAGCTTCTTCACAGTCCTGAAGTGTAACTATTCCACTTTATGATTTATTTACTAAATTTATATGGCTGCCCATCTCACAAAAAGCAATTTTGGGTAGTATACAACAGCTAATTAAAACAATAAATATATAAGACCAATCAGTATTAAAAACTAGAACAGTCATGTTAAAATTAAAAAAACAAGGCACAGGAAAGAGTGAATATTAACTATAGCCATGGAGCCATTTTAGAATTTCAACAGTCCTCTGGGATCCCCAGGTCTGATGTCACAGCTAGGTCCTGAGAGATTTCTGGAACATTAAAAACTTGCTGGCCTGCTCCTCGGTGTGCCATTCCAGGAAACAATCGAAAACATCCTAAAACACCCAACAATCCAGAAACACAGTTGGCTCATTAGATACAACCAGCACCGCAAAATGACAAGTACAGCCATCTCTCACCATTCCGCTGCAGCCCACCACATCTAACCTTCCAGCCTGAACAAATCAAAAAGTCCACTTTTATCCTGTTGAGTGTCACTAAGAGACATCCTCAGCACAATGCCACATACAATGACTAGCTGTCTGCAAGGAGTATAAATCCTTCCATTCCCCACATCCAGTCAGAGCTGAAGAAACTTCTTGGATGAGAATTGAAACGTCTTCAAAGAACAAACAAGAAAATTCACTTGCCTCCTGAAAAAGCACCTTTGGATACTATTTCCAGGATAGCTAGGTGACAGTTCCCTCTCTGCCATCTTACCAGAAGCACAATTATGACAATTACTATGGAATCTAATTGATAGCAGTCAGCACTTGCTGATCCCTAAGATATAGTCCAATTAATTCATACCTTGAATTGAATAGACTTCTGATCTTGTGCTGAAACCCAGCACATGAACAGCTTAACCGATGACAAAAGCAACAACAGTAGATCTCAATGTAATAGCTGAGCTCTGTAAACTACAAATTAATTTTAAAGACAAAGCAATAAGAACTTCAGCAATAATAGAGGGTGGGGATGGAAACCCCAAAGGATTAATCCAAAGTGTGAAGAGCATTTCAGAGATAATCTAGACAGATGCATTTTTTTAATATCGAATCCTGAAAAAGTATTCTGTACATGAGAAGTATACATATGCTAGCCATATCCTCCAAGATATAAAGACCAGATACAGAGTTTGGAAAGAAGACCTGTTTTGTTCAAATTCCATTTAAAAACAGGTCAATTAATCAAAGGACTTTCTGCGCATGTTCTTTCCATTATATAAAGCTTATCTGCTACCATCCATTTAAAAGTGAGCCTGCAGAAATTACATTTCCTTGAGAAGATCAGGACAATTCAGGAAACAGAAGAAAAGAACAAGCTAAGAGATATTGTTATTCACTTGGATCCATGCAACAAAGGGCTTATTTCTAAAGTGCCTTTAGGAAGGAAAGTTCTCAATATCTAGTTGCTAAAAATGGGGAGGAATACACAGGCTTCATTTGTTTACAGAGGCAATATTCCATCGCATTGTCATAGAGATGTGGAGATTGACATGCAATTAACAGACTGAGTTAATTTTGAAAGGTCACGCATGACCTTTCAAAATCTACTTCTACAAGATTTGCAACATTCTGCATGTGCAACACATATTTCATTATGAACTCAGGGAGATTTACACTATTCTCACTACCATGTGCTCACTAAGCAACAACAATGCACATGACAAAGCTTCAGTACAGAATTCAGTTTAACAGAAAGGTTAAGAAGCTTAATTGTTTATGCAATCTTCCTAGAGTTGATCTAGATCAAGTTCATTAAATACATTATATGCTGCAGTAACCCAGGAATGTGGGAAGTGGAGTTACTATGGATAAATTCTTAATTTACCACCATATAAGAAAAAAAATTCCTGAGAATTGTGTACCTGCTAAGGAATCAGGACTAACTTGAATCTTCTATACTGTGAGTAAATGTCCAGGAGAGGGATACCTTGGTATGTCAGGTACAGAAATAAAACTTTCACAGTGAAGCTGCTTCTGGGATCAAAAGGAACAAATGTATTGAACAATCTTGAGTAGACATTATGCACACACATGTCATCAGGAGGTCAGAGGAAAATTAACAACAGTAAGAACATACAGTAATAATTACCTTATTAACAATAGACGTTTACAAAACAGTTGCTAGATTACAACACAGGCATGTCTACACTGGCATGCTGATTAAAATTTATTAAGTATGCTTTGTTCAAACCACAGGAAATAAAAGAGTTCAAGAGTTTGATTAATTGTAATTTATTTGTCTTTAAATAGCCTTTATACAATAATGGACAGAGTCTCTGGGGAATGTGCAATATCCTGCCATATTTTTTAAAAAAAATATTGTCACACATGATGTTCTGTGTGTGACAGAAAAAGGGAATGCTCACTTGGTCTTGTGTAGAAGGGCTGTTGGTCTTACCTGAACGCCCTTTCTCAATGGGCTATGGAATAGTCCAGGAATGGGTTGCTACAGTCGGATTTGCCCAGAGACTGAGTCATAATTTCTTTTCCACGCCCTCTTGCCTCTCTCTCAGGCTCTGTTTTTCGGCGATGTCGCAGCTGAAAGAGAGGCTTCCAAGATATATTAGTGACATCTGGCTCCAGATCCACAATCACCAGGGTGGGGCTGGGTATTCTGCAGCCCACTGAGAAAGGGTGTTCAGGTAAGACCAATGCCCCTTCTCCAGTGTAGCTACAGAATAGTCTAGGAATGGGACATACCAAAGCCTGGCTGTCTTAAGGGCAGGTAACCGTTGGGTCTGGAGCCCCCAAGGCCAAATGCACCTGTTGTAAGACCCTCCTGTCAAAGGATGCCTCTGCAGATGCGAAGACATCCAACTTATAATGCCGAATGAAAGCTGAAGGAGTAGTCCAGGTAGCCGCCCTACAAATCTCCTCTAGGGAGGCCTGCAAAGACTACACAGCAGTGGTGGCTGTGCTTCTAGTTGAATGTGCAGTTATTCATCTAGGAACAGGAATCACCTGCACCTCATAAGTTTTGGTGATACATGACTTTATCTAACGACCAATGGTCAAAGAAGACATCTTGGTGCCTAACGATGTTGGCTAACCTGCGGAACAGAAGCAGAATTAGGATCTAGGTGATTTCTGGTACACCATCTGGCAAAACCAGCCCAGGTGGCGATGTAGATCCTGATGGTAGATGGTCTCCTGACCGCCTGGATAGTCCTTATGACCTTTTCAGAATACTTGTCCTTCCTCAGGAGGACCCCTCAAGTGCCAGGTGGTCAGCTGGAGCCACTGTGGCTCCAGGTGTTCCAAGACCCCCTAGCTGAGAGAGATCCTCTCCGGAGGGATTCTCCAGGGCCATGACACATACAGACTGACCAAGTCCATGAACCACGGATGCATGGGCCAGTGAGGGATGACCAGGAGAACTCTGCCTCCTCCGAAATCACCTTCCATATTACCCCCGGTATTAGACAGAGGTGGAAATGCATATAGGAGGCTGGGAAACCAAGCGCTGCGGAGACTGTTGGTCCCTTCCGCTCCTTGAATTGAAAACCTTGTGAAGAAGCAAGGGAGTTGGGAGTTTGTCTGTGAGGCAAATAGGTCTACGGTTGGATGTCCGAACCTGTCGCATATGTCTCAGAAAATCTCTGAATGGAGACGCCATTCGGCATTGTAATCCCGCTCAGATAGTCTGCCTGAGCGTTCAAAGTCTCAGCAATGTGCTCCACCTTGAGGGAGAAGATGTTCTGTTCTGCCCACTTTCCTAACCTCAAGGATTCCTCCATGAGGCGCTGTGAGTGGGTTCCTCCTTGGTGGTTGCTGCTACAATGTCAGTCAAAGGACATGTTTCCCTTGTACCGAGTCCTGAAATTGACAAAGGGCCAGATGAATCGCCTTCAGCTCCAACCAGTTGATGTTGTGGGTGAGGTCCTGCAGAATAGCCTTGCGCTAATCTGGATTGGAGGTGAGCCCCCCAGCTGAAGAGGCTTGCGTCTGATGTGAGTGTGATTTGAGTGGGCTCTCTGAAGACTCTCCCTTTGTTGAAAGCTGAGATGCCCACCAGCAGAAAGATTTCATGACAGGCAAGGAAACCCTGACCTTGGTCAGCAAATTGGAGCTGTTTGCCCTCTGATATGGTAGCAGGAACCATTGAAGGTTCCTGGCATGTGATTGAGTCCAAGGCACTATCGCCATGCAAGATACCATCTTGCCCAATAGTTTTGACAAAGTGGCTATGGGAACCTTGGGATTCTGTTGAATATGGGCTATTAAGGCCCTTATGCTGTCCCACCTTTCTTGCGAAAGAAAAACCTCCCCAAGTCTGGTGTTGATAATCGCACCTAGGTGAGTTATGATAGTGGAAGGAACTAGGTGGCTCTTTTTGTAATTTATCAGGAAGCCATGTTCCTGCAGTGCCTGAATTGTTATTTCTAGATATTCCTTTGCCCTGGGAAGGGAGGAGGCCTGGACCAAGATGTCATCCAGGTAGCATTGCAGTCTCACTGGTGTTGATCTCAGGTAAGCTGCTAGGGCAGCCAGGACCTTCATGAAGCTCCTGGGTGCCTATGCCGGGCCGAACTGCAGGGCTCTGTATTGAAGATGTTTCCCTGCATAACAGAACCTGAGAAACCTGCGATATGCTGGCAGAATTGGAATGTGGAGGTACACCTCTGTTAAGTCGATTGATGCCAGGAAGTTCCCGGGCCGAATCCCCTGCAGGATAGACTAGAGGGAACTCATCTTGAACCTCTTGTAGACCAAGTGTGAGTTCAAGCTCTTGAAATCCAAGATCGCTCTACGCACACACGCATGCGCACACACACACACACAAACACAAGACACACAATGAGGCTAGGGCTCTGGAGACATATTTGGCAGCATTTAGTGTTGCATCCACAGGGAATTGAGTCACTGCAATGACTTTATTAAGGTCTTGATGCAAGCAAGTCTCTTGGGGATCTACCCTTGATTGCAGTTGGCAAAGCCAAAGGAGGGAAGTGCGGTTAAAGAAGGATGCCGCAGTTGAGGCTTTAATTGCCCAGGGCGTGGCCTGGTGGGTTTTCCTCAAGGACAATTCAAATTTTTTGTCCTCTGCCGTAAGCTGTCAGCTATATCTCTAGCCAAGTATGCTGTAGGAGACAAGAGGGCCACAATGGGACTGTCTACTGAGGGCAGTTGCAACACATGAGACAAGTTTGGTGCCATGCTATAGAATCTTTTGTCATTCCCACTGGGAGTGGGGAGTGACACCAGGCTTGTCCATTGTTTCTGGACGTTGTCCAGATTTGGGAGCTGGAATGAACTGTTATTCTGCTATAGGCTCAGAAAATAGGCCCTGGTTATGGTCCAGAGGGGGCAACACCGGCTCTGCTGGTGGTGGCTCCTCTGTCAAGCGGGCTGTGGACTTTGCTTTATGCAACAACGATTTGAACAGCCCTGAAGGAAACAATCCTGTAAATGCTGGGGTGTCCGGGGATATCCCCTCATCATCTGAGAGATCCAAATCTCTCTGGACCTCCTCTCCCAAGAAGGAATCATCACTAGCTATGGAGTGATTGGGTGACTGATGTGGAAGCTCATTCAAAGTTGCAGAGAGCAGAATCTGGTGTAATCGAGGAGTCGATTCTGAGATCACTGAGGCAGAATGCTGCTGACGTAACCCCGCTGCAATGCCTCTGGTTATTGCCTGAGAAATCAATTGTTTAATATTATCAGGCAAATCTGACAGGTGGGCCTCAGTTGAATGTGGGCCAGTTGCTGGGGGCCTATAAGAAGCCCCAGAGGTGGGTTGAGGCCATGCCTCTGTTATTTGGCAAGCAAAGGATCATTCTCCTCATCTTTTTCCCTGCTATCCAACAAGCCTGGAGTTGGGGTTAGCTCACCAGTGCCCTCTGCTGACCAAGGCTGAGAAGCCTGAGGGGAGTGAGCTAATGGCTCCGATAGAAAAGGGCAGGAAACTGATGGCTCGTTAGAGTTAGGTAGTTTCTCTAACTCTGCCTGTTGTTTTTCAGCTCTGGAGACCTGCCTCTCCAGAGCCCTTTGTCTCCTTTCCAGGTCCTTCAACTCAGTTTTGGAGACCTGCTTGCCCTTTTTACCCCCTAGAAAATTTGCAGGTCGCCTTCCTGCTCACCAAGGCTTCAGCTCTCAGTTTGGAGGCAATTGAATGCTGCTCCTCACAGAGCGATCTGCCATTCTGAACTGTGGCAATGTAATAGCAACAGAAGAGCTTGTGGAATCTGGATGTTACAGTCTTGCTCCTTTAAAGTAGGGTAATGTCCAGGCGTCTAGGACAGGGACCCTATTTCTCCAATTGCCCTCCAAAGGCAGGAGGTAGCAATGAGGTGGTGGCAGTGCCGGAAGAACCCGGATTAGCCAGCACACACGTTTGAGCAGCTAGATACAGACTGCTGTGACGGGCAGCATTCCTAGGGCAAACCTAGGGGTAGTCAGCACTGATTGCCCCTTCCTCACTCTGAGAGAACCAGGGGCCACAGCCAAACCGCAAACTGGCACCCTTGCGCTGCTTCGTCAAACTGGAGGACCAGTGACTAGTGATGAAATTGTCAACTAGAGCCATTGAAGTGCGAATCCTGGCACCTCCAACCTGCACACCGCAGCGGCTTTTAAATTTTCCAGCTTGCAAGCCTCTGACTCGCTCGTAGTCGGGAGCGCGACAGCGATCAGGCCCGCTTCAATGACAATGGGGCCTGAAGTGCCAGCGGCATTGCCAGCAAGGCTGGACTAGCCAGCGTGATCTATGGAGGCCGTTACGCAAGCCAGGAGAACGCTGTCTATCGCGAAACCGAGTTAGAAGGGGAAAAACTGATATTGAAGGCAAGAATAGTCCAGGAATGGAAGCAGAAGACCAGCCTTCTCCAAAACAATCTCACTCTCGGGCCGACTGAGTGGAAAAACTGGGCCTGAGAGAGAGGCAGGAGGCATAGCTAAAGAAATTATGACTCACTCTCTGAGCAGATCCGACTGTAGCAACCTATTCCTGGACTATTCCGCAGCTACCCTGGAGAATGCGAAAAGACACGTCTACCAAATTGGAGCCATTCTCTTGTATGTGTTCATTTATCTTTTATAATCCTCAAAGAGGCACTTGTGACTTAACACAAACGTCCATTCTTGAGGTGGAATAAACTGCAATCCTTAAATGATTGTCAGTCTGTCTGTCTATCACACCATACTGTACACATGTACTTCAAGGTACGGTAACATTCCTAGATATGAAGGCTACTTTCAATTCTGAGGACAGGCAGGAAGCCAATTTTAGCAGATGGTGTACACCAGCACAGTGCACAGAACAGTTCAAACTGCATTTAATGTTTTAAACATTTGTGTTACACTACTCCATTAATTACTAGCTACAATAAGAGCCAAAGCTAACAGTTTACTGTGCATTTTAGTTAATGGTGCTGAGCTAAAGAAATAGTTATGCGTGGGGACAGATTCTGGCAAATCTATGGATGATGAGTCAGAAAGTAGGAGCAGAACATTGAAAAATAAGAACTATAACAATAGTAAACAAGTACTATTGAAACAAGTACTTGGTTCCTTGACCTCTGTCAATTTACCAAATTAGATAGATTTTCAGAACCAGCTACAAAAGCTGATCCAAGAATATAGTACAATCAGTTTGTAAGTAATGGACAGAACAAGTCAGATTTAAAAAAAGTATTTGCATGAACAAAGTATAATTACTAGATGCCTTGAGGAATAATCCTTTAAGAAGACTCTAGAAGGTAGCAAGTCACAAAACGTTAAAGCCTGAAGAGCTCTAGAAGTGAGTCAAAAACATTCCATCTACAACTGGCATGGAATGTCTCAAATTATTTTCCCATGCCCCTATTGGACTGACTACCCAAAAATGCAGTGCCGTGTATGTGATAAATTCATGAGTATGGCATTAGCTCACATTTCATGTTTTATTTATGAAATAAGCCATCACATCCATTAGAGTTACAGACATTTAATACGATTAAAGCAGGGTACTTTGATTTAAAGCTTCAACGATGCTCTACTCCCACTTAACTTTCACATGATTTACATGGATTTTTGTGCCGCTAGTGCAAATGCAGCTGCACTCTCTGACACACCTTTGTTAAAATCAGATTAGATCTTTTTCGTCAGTGAATTTTTCATGGATTGATAAATGTAATAGGCAATATGAAAGATAATGCAGTAAATCCTCAATCTAATAAGGGCAGAATATCAGCACAATATGGTAGAAATTTGCTGATATGCTAATCTCAATCATGCTAAAACCACAGTTTGCAATTTTTAAAAGCAGGGAATTAGTCTTTAGGAGAAAAATATTTACGTTTTTAAGAAACTTGGCTAATTGTTTGGCCTGTGTTTCGAACACTTATCAACCAAATTAAGTGACAAATGATCAGACATAGAATGTAAGATTTCAGCTTTTAATTATTAGATTTATATACTGCTTTTCATATAGGAAATCAAGGTGGAGTACATAGTACCCCTTCCTCTTATTTCTCCTTAACAATAACAACCTCAGGACACACTGATTTTGTTTATTATGGATTCATACATTTTTGCCGTCAAGATTCGGCACTTTTCCACAGCTCTTTCAGAGTCTAAAAATAGTGGCACAATGTTAACTACACAATATCGGCAGCCACGATGCCACCTGAAACTTTGCTTTTCATTAAGCCTGTGACCTTAACATACAAACGCTTATTTAATGCAAATTATAATAAAGAAAATATAGTTTATAATATATAATCTTCTAAAAGAGAAAATTAAATCTTTCTAAAATCTGCAGGGATGTGTGTGTTATTCTAAAATTATTCTATCAGGTTCCTGTCCCCCAATACCAGTTTTATCTTTGCAAAGGATATATGTGGTACCGATTCAGATAAATCTGAAAAAAGAAGAGAAGGGAAGAGTGGACAGATAAGACAGCAGCATGGGAAAAAACTAAGCTATCAAAATTTGTACTCCTAAAGACCTTCATATCTGTATCATTCCCAGCATCCATTCTGTCCAATCATAACCCAGTCTTTTACAATCTATAATGAAAACATTTTAAATGCAACAGGAACACATAAAGCAAATTTATTTCTATAATCCCCTCAAATAAATTTAGATGACTGACTGAAACTTTTTAAGGTTCTCTTCCTTTTTCTAGCAGAACAGTAGGGCATAAAAAGGAATGTCCATTGTGAAAGTTGGAGAGAAGAAATTTATATTGTGAATTCACGGGTAATATTTATTTTTATGTCATTATTAATTTCATCCACCTTATACAAAAAGAAGGCATCTGTTGAATCAAGGATTTGTTATTTTATTTAGCCATTTAAAAAAAAAGGAATCATTCATCATCCCTTTTGTTTTCATCCTAGGTTATTTTGCCCCACATACCTGGCACTTAGTCCATGTAGTTCCAGTAAAAACAATCAAAACCAGAATGCACAATTCTTAACCTAGCTCTATTTAGCTCTCCAACGGTACATAAAATAGCAAATTACATTAGAAATAGGAGGTGCTGCCAGCAGCTGCCACACTTGATTGGAAGTATTACAATGCTCAGAAATGAATCCTACCATCATGTGGATTAAGTCTCAGTAGATTTGAAATGGTAATAACATTTAGTAGTTTTCACAACTGTTAAAGAAATTCTGGCAAGAAAATAGATTTTGAATTTGTTTTACCTAACATGTTTTGGGAGTAATGGTTCTATAAGTCATCCAAGAATAAACTGAAACAACATGTTTCCCATAATTCACTGCCATTCACTAGGGGTAGCATAATGAATATAACTTGCCATAATGCTTTGACTTTAATCAAGGCCCAGCGCATTTTGGTTTTCTTTATGACTTTATTTAATATTGATAATGCCAAAGCAGGATACCATAGTGCACAAATATAGGTATTAGAAGTTTTATTAACTAATTCCCCCCAAATTAATATAAATTTAATTAATTAAATTAAATTAAATTAAATAACAGCATAAGATTCCTGCTGATGGGAGTTTTGGACTCAAGACCTGCACGTACACCTTCTCATCTCTGAAAGAAGTACTGAATATAGAGATATTCCCTACTTTGTATAAGAAGATCATCCTGATCATGGAAAACTGCTAGAGGAGTTTCGAAGGAGAAGATGGAGGACGAGATGAAAGTCATGCAGGAGATGGTAGAGGCCATTCATGTCATGGTGACATCTCCCGAAGAGGAGAGACATCAATAGAAAAGAGTAGTAAAAGACTCCTAGGAGGAGGCTGAGCAGTAGAGAAGGAAATTGGAGAGGAAGAGATACAAGTAAAATATAAGTTGAAATTGTCAATATTCCCCCAGCTATTCAGTAGCATCTAGCTTATTTGGGGTGTCAGAAGCAAAGTAAGCTTAAAGTAGCATTTGATTGTGAATTACCAAGAAATTCTAGAACTTTGGCTAAACTAACAAGTTAAAAAAATGTAAGAGGACAGAGGCAATCCACTTCCATAGTGCTTTTAAGAACATTTCATGGATACATGCATGAAATTATCAGAAACTGAATAATATGAAGGAGATTTTCCTTATTGTTAATACCAAGTGCTTTTCTTAATTTGTCCCCCACTTTCTAAAACAAAGCACAATCAAATTTGAATGAATGGAAGAATAAAACATTTCCTTCAGTTCACAACAACAAATATAGCAGCTAAGTTCCTTGGCTGAAGATAAGACTTGTACCTGGGTTTTCCATTGCCAGCCCAACACTTTAACCACTACACCAAACTGTTTTTTGTTAGAAAAAACACATAAGAATATCCAAATTATGAGCAGTCTTCATAGATTTAAAGGAAAGAGCATAACTGAAAGTTACAGATCGTGGCAGAAGAACATAAACAGAAAGGTATACTGTATGAACAATAATTAAATAAAAATTGAAAATATTAACTAAAAAGATCACTCAGGTAAACAAACTGGAAGGAACGAGAAACAATCAAAGGATAATTACAGAATTTCTTGTAAAGTAACAGAATGATACTGTACTTTAGAAGCATATCATGAGAAATTAGCCTGTGGATGCTTGAACTGGTATTTGTCTCCCGATACGAATCATTCAAGTAAATTACTTTATTACTGTGCTTAGCGGCTTTCCAACTTTTTCTATACAGAATCTTGTATACAACTGGCCAGATTAGTATTACCTTCAGAGGCAAAATAAAATGCCACAACACATTCATATAGACTGCAAGTGTACAATGATGGCCACCAATACACTGAACTGAAAAGATATCACCCCACAGTTATTTACCTGGAAATTCCACAATAGTAGATCTCAAGGGTAATTGTATAGTTCTGATTGACCTTAAAAATTCTACAAGGAATTCAATAGCCACCCAATAATGCCATTATCTTTCCAGCCAGACTGATTTTCAACGCCTACCTTAAAGGAAACATAGATTAAATGTCTTGTTTAAAGGACTTACTATGCAAGAAATACAAAGTAAAAGATTTCAATTCAATAGAGACAAAAATGCATTCCGTTTGACCGTGAAAGTTTCTACCTACAATACCAGCTCTGGGATTTATTTAAAGGTTTTGTTATTTAATGAGTCAAATGAATAGATGGTTCTAAACACAAGATTACTAATGCCATGGGATGGTATATTACATCTTGTCCTTTTTTGTACCCCAATCTCTTCTCGTATTTGATATTGGCTCTTTGTTCCAGGCTAAAGAATTGAGGGAAGGAGGGCCACTTTGCACATGGGTTAAAAAGAACTTAATGAATCCCAGAAAAAAGCATGCTCAGTAAAAGCATTCCCCCGT
This sequence comes from Pantherophis guttatus, assembly GCF_059756535.1. Taxonomy (NCBI): domain Eukaryota; kingdom Metazoa; phylum Chordata; class Lepidosauria; order Squamata; family Colubridae; genus Pantherophis; species Pantherophis guttatus. The sequence continues at coordinate 64,015,999 of NC_142065.1, forward strand.
GGTTTTCTACATAAATTATGTGAACATACCATCAAAACATGATGATTTTTATTTTCATAAATAAGGCCATATGTCAGTTAAAACAGAAAATCTGTACTCAACTCTGATGTGGCTTACATAATACGTTTTAATTGGATGTTACTTTAATGTAAACAGTTTTATATAAAACCTGTAGTAAAATGAATTCCTTTTAAATTGTCAAATATTAGTCTCTAACTTAAGTTGATATATGTTGCATTTGCAATGCAGATAATCAGCAACAGGATTTAAATTCTGCAACAAAGTTCAACAAATATTATCACAAACTCATATGATCACATAGCAGCAATCAGAAACCTAATCTTGATGACCAGCAAGAAAATTCTCCTATATAGGAGGAACAAACACATTATAGGACAGTGACTCTTTCAAAATAGCATCAGAGGATAAATTAGGTTGAGATGATGCATCGCTTCCAGGGACTGATTAGGCACATGCATGAGTATGCAATAAGATCAAAGTAGCTTAACTTATACCTAGACTTAATTCTGGAAACAAGAAGTCAAACTGTTCATATTGAATCTGCCCAAAAAGTATAGATGTTTTCTGCATATATGTGACGTTTTACTAAAATTTTTAAATATTTAAATGCACAACTGAGAGTTGAACATATCTCATGGATAAAGGGCATGTTTGGGAGACCTTGTATTTAATTTCACTTACTTAATTTGTACACAACTGTGCTCTTTAGAACCACTAGAACTACTGCCCTCCTTTGCAGGGTGCCTATTTCCCCTCCCTGATAAATCTGTATTAGATTTAAAAACTATGTTGTTGATGTTGTTGTTGTTGTTGTTGTTGTTGTTGTTAGTTGCAAAGTCGTGTCCGACCCATCACGACCCCAAGGACAATGTTCCTCCAGGCCTTCCTTCCTCTACCATCCTCTGGAGTCCATTTAAGCTCATGCCTACTGCTTCAGTGACTCCATCCAGCCACCTCATTCTCTGCTGTCCCCTTCTTCTTTTGCCCTCAATCTTTCCCAGCATTAGGCTCTTCGCCAGTGAGTCTTTCCTTCTCATTAGGTGGCCAAAGTATTTGAGTTTCTTAAAAACTATACTTATAAACAAATTAACCTGGATGGTAGATTGCTAAAACTGATTTCAATGTAACTGCCATGTAAAAGATAGAAAATTAGAGTAATTACAAATGGTAAAGGCCAAATTGTTAAGCATATCAAACTGTCAGGTGTTGATCATTTATTATGAACAGGTTTAATTCCTGACATTATTTTACAGCATGGGACTGCTAAATATCAATGCATTTAGGCCTATGAATATTTTAGCTGCATTCATCACAAAGCAACAGAATGGATGTATTTCTTAACTAAATTAATGCCTGTCTTAACTTTCAAAGAATCTGGAGTGGAATACAGAATTCCTATGAAAAAAAATGTATTTGTTACCTAAATGCTCAAATCAAATCTGCATCTAAAAGTCTGTCTTCAATTGTGCACTAAGTGTGCACTTAGAAGGAGCTATCCCAAAATGTTGATCAGAATTTGGCTATAAGGTGGGTTGTAGCAAGCAACTTAGAATCATTTATCTAGAAATGGCTCTTTAAGGATGAATTGGACCACCAGCACAGTCCTTAGTGGCATCTACTGCAAATCTTTTCCTGTTGCAAGTTTGTTTCATATATCATTATGGCTTTTATAATGACAGCAGTGTAAATCAGCAAACCAAATCTGCCTCCAATGTTCTGTGTTCATCTACCACGCAAACTTTAACTTCAATACTGGGAGGCAACACTAAATGCATTTGCAAAGAAATCAATCTTCCTCTCTTCTCCTGATTTATTTGTATTTCAATGAATACTGTCTAGAGCAGAATGAAAGGGAGAAAACAATAATTCATAGCACCAAAGCCACAAAGTTTCCTCTAATAGCTAAATTAGATTTGTATGGAATGGCATAAATAAACCCATTTAAACCATAGTTGCAGTTTCAATCAGCGCAGAAAGAAATGCCTTACAATTTTACGGCTGTGAAATATACAGTTTTCCTGTACAGCCATTAAGTTATAGTAGGTTTCATACATATTAGTGAAGCAGAAATTGATCAGATGTTTCTAGCTAATTTTACACAGCAAAAATGTTGAGTCGGCATAAAAATAACACTTGGTAAATGAAGTAGTAATTGAAATTGGAAATTTCAGGGAGAAGCTATAAACCTTGTTTTAGGAACTGTTAAAATGATACCTGTTTTCTCCTAAAGGTTAAAAGCAGACTTTACATGCCATTATCAACTGACTATTAAGATTGAAGAAGGAGGACAATCGGACCTGCCAGAAAAACACTTTAATCAACCTGGAGATATTATGCAAAATGTATAATCATGTTCTTCTGTAATTCCTCCATTTCTCTCCCGTTAATAGCCCCCTCTGACTGGATTTTTATATATATAAAAAAAGAATATTCACAAAAAATATAGAAAATGTCATTTCTAGTTATCAATCTACCCTCACCTATAATCACCTGCTATAACTGATAAACTAGGGCAACAATTGTAGAAGTTATGAGGATATAGAAAATCTAATTTGTTTGTATACATATAGGTGAATGATGGACACAAATATCTAGAAATGCCAAACAGCATGTCCATGTATATAGATGCTTGCTTAAGGAAGAAACGTTGCCCTCTTCTTTCTCAGTAATCTCATTTGTATATAATTAGCTAATTCCTTTTCAATTAGTTAGAGCCACGTTTCCATTGAGGTCTCCATTTCTAACCATTTTGAAAGTATTTTACATCTGATATGCACAACTATGCTGAGAATTAAGTTACCCTAAGAATTGGCCTAAGGTTTTTAAATAAGATATGTGAATAAGACTGTTTAGTTATGGCTCTGTCATTCTCTCTCACAACTCTATCAGTCCAATGACGGCAATGCATTTACTGAATAATGCAAGAAAGTGACTTTTGTAGATACAATTTATTGAGGTAACACACAAGAAAATATTTGAATCACACTGATGTATTGTGAACATTTCAATCCCTTTCCAGCAGCAATCTTGGCAGTGTTGCAAATATAGCAATGATTCAGCTGGCAGGTCACAATAGATCATTGTGGCCAATTTAGAAAAACCGCTCCTAACAAGTCCTCTTTTCCAGAAACCAATATGCATTTGGAAGTGGATTATTAAAGCCAGGGAAAGTATAACACAACAGTTGAACAGCATTTTTGGAAGAACAATTTGAATTATTTTTTCATAAGGTTTAATAATTAGATAAAAAGCAGTACCATGACAAAAGTTATTAGCAATTATGGTTCAATTTAATAGGGCATTTTTTAATGATGTTTTCATAGACACAGTTGAATGAATACAATTTGGGAACACGTAATTATGTATATCCGTATCTTGTGAAACTAATTATACACCAATTGTTTTGACATTTTGGCACATTTAACTTAAAATGTGCTTCCTTGCTCCTCGGTGAACTTCTTGCTTCAGGATTTGCTTCATTACAAAAATGCCTCGTTTTTCATCAAAATGTTCTTTTATATAGGATGCGTATGAACAATGTGACCTCTATGTCATCATCAAACCACTGCTAAAGCAGCTAGAAGACAGCTTTAGAGGTAGATGTGGTGTTTTCCAAGTGAAGATAGGACAAGTTGTTCCATTTGGACAATCTAGAGGACATATAGGAGGCAACGTAAGAAGAGGATGCAGCTAGGGTGACATCATCCCTTTGTGTCTGGTTGCTAAGTTTGAAGGAGACCAGAACCTTGGCATCCACACCCATTCTCTTTGTGCTTTGTTCCCCTCATCTCAAACATAGGTGACCCAATCAACCTAAAAACAATTGCTGCCTCAATTGAGAGACCATGCAATCCAAAGCACAGCAATCCAGGACATTGCACACATGCTATTTCTGCTTCAGAATACTGGTTCTACTTATGTCGGTGCTGTGGGGTTCTTTCCATTTGGATAGCAGGTAGAGCAGTGGCCCCCAACCTTTTGGACACCAGGGACCGGTTCCATGGAGAGAGGTTTTTCCACAGACCGGAAGGGGCATGGTTTTGTGTGATGCAGGTAACACCCCGTGGATGGGGCTTCGGTTCTTTGCATGGTCCAGTTTCTGGAGTCCCAGTCCACAGCCCAGGGGTTGGGAACTCCTGGGATAGAGGATGGAGAGGAGTCTTTGCCTGTATTTACTACTGCTCTGTCTATAAGACACATGAAACCTGGTTTCCACATCTATTTTATTCACTGAATGGCAGGTTGACTTACTATATTCACATAAAACCTTTTTTTCTTTTTCCAAACTCTAGCTCTTCAACACTTATCCAGATATTGCATCTTAGCTGCCCAAATTGGGGCAAATTCTTGATAGTAGCCAAATGATAGAAATATTCTAATTCTTTGGTGCCATTTAATGGCTAATACATTGACAGTTTATAATCATTTGAATTATGTTTTTCACTTGTAGTACATCAAGGGTGACTCTAGAATTCAATAGTTGTAGCTAAACAATGATATAAAAAGTTCCGATTCTTCAGATTAAGTATTTTTATATACAGTATATGCATGCATACATGCATACACAATTATTCAGTCCAAGTTGGTTTTAGCTAAAATTATTCCCTAAAAACTATTTTTCTTTTTATTCTAGTACTGACCGTGAGCTGACCACAATGGACTTGGCTGGAAGATACATTTTACTCTCCTTGAATAGAAAAACAGAGTTGTTTTTCACTTGTTCTGTCGTAAGATCACATTTGAAAAAGGCGAGATTCTGTCACATTTCCACAGACCACATCCAAGTCAAAAAAAATCACAATCTCCAGTCACATCATAATATTTTAAAACAATTGTCCAAGTTGCTCAGTGCTCATCAAGGTGCAAAATGCTTTTAAAAAATTATCAGAACCAGATACACAACACAAATGAAACCAATATATATATTGCTATTGTGGGGAAAACAGAAAGAGGAAGTATTAGATATATTCTCCACCTTGAAAAATAATGCAGGATAAAAAAAAAATCCTTGTGGTTCCTGTTTCTTGAGCTGGCCCGCTAGAAGACTTGGCATTTGTTCCCTAGCAATAATAAAAGATATGCATGTGATCTTGCAGGAAGATTTCCCTGAAAGGCTGTAAGTAGTGGAAAACCCTTTCAGCCAATCTTGGTGTGAGCATCAGCAAATCAGGATACAACTCCAAGATGCTTAACCATTTTATGTAAAACTAAATCATGAGTAGACACACTGCTCTTGCTTATTCTTCAAATGCTATCTGGTGGCACTATCCCAAAGCATAATGAGCCACTTCAAATTAAGACCCGTCAGTGAAACAGAGATATCTAGCAACTAATCTGAAAAATAACTAATATGTTCAAAGAGTAAGGAAAAGTAAAACAAAAACTTTATTTTAAAAAAGGATAAATGGATCTATTTTTAAAGCAGTCATAAGAATTAACTAGAGGCACAATAGCTGTTGGATCATTTTCCTCAATAAATGAAAGAATAATAAATGAAAGAATAATGTTTTTGATTCATTTGTTTAATTGAGTTCTTTCTCTTCTTGTTTGGAGAAGATCCTGGTTTTGGTCATATTTCTTCAGAAATATTGAAAATTGAGAAGAGTTCTCAAAGTTTTGAGTGCCACTGTATAATGGCATTGCCTCTTCTGCTTGCTAACCTAATTTGAACTGGTCTAGTCTAATACCTGGATATAGTCTATCTGCAATGCAAACCATAGCCTTTAGAGGGGAGACATTCACAACAATCCAGTGACTGGATGTGAATCATAGTTTCATTTTCAGCAAATTGGCAGATGTTCAAGAGGAAAACAAGTGCAGAGAAGATTGCTTTAATAATCACAGAACACTTCAATTTTGCCAAGCAATTCTAAGCATTTCGCCAACACTATCCAAATGTCCATGATAAGGGGAAATAAACAGAAAACAAGAAGCATTTATAAGAAAAATTCAGAGAAATATCCAAACTTATTGTTTCATGTTTTCTTTTTTCCACCCGCTGAATTAGGAGACCTAATATTCCGTGTCTTTAAAACAGACAAATCTGTCCCCCGAAACAGAGTGAAGTGACAATGTTAGAATCCTGGATAGAGATTTTCACAGTGTTTCTCGCTTTTATCGAAGTCGTCTAGCTTGTCATTTCTCCAAACTGAAACTCTGGAAGCAATGCTTACTAGTTCCTGACCCGATTCCCTCTCCTAACAAACAAAAGGTAGACAGTCAGGTAACTACGCAAAGCCACTATCTTCACAAGGATGCATCATTCTGCATCATTCTGTAACTTAGACACATACTACTGTGTTGCAGCGGCCACTCCAGATGTTGATGGGTCAGAACTGTCTATATCCCACTGCCTGCCCTGAGCCTCTTTAACTGGTCTTCTGCTAAGTGTCAATGCTAGTCCAGCTAGCTTTGTATGAGCAGCAAAAATGTTTTGGTTGGTTTTGAGCAAAGCAAATAATTATAAAGATTTTCAGAGGCTTTCCCGATCTGATGTCTGGTTACTAGGGAGTAACTGCCACTGATTGTAAAGAGCCATATTAAATAATGCATAAAATCAAGCTGGAAAGAACATTTACCTTTAAAGTCACTGAAAACAATTCCATTCAAAGACAGCATGTACTTACTGTTCTACCTGTGAGAAGAGAATTAATGGCATTGTTAAAATATCACATATAAAAAATACCAGATTGGGGAAGTCTTTTTTTTATTAACAATGTATGATCAGATTTGATTTTCATAACCAAGGTGAGTAAATTACTATAATCCCTTACAGTAGTTAAGAGAACAAGAGATTGGAAACACTTGAAGGAACTTGAAATACCAAGACTTTTGGGTGTGGGGGGGGGGTTGTTTAAGAGATTTCATGCCAAATCATAAAAGAGCCTTACTCAACTCCCCATTTTAACGTTTACCTATACAGTGAAAGAATACCAACACAATTCATAGACGTAATCATTTGCAGACCTGGTAGGCACTCTTAGTTGACATAAATGAAAGATTTATTGTTGGGATGATGAAACAAAGAGCAAGTTGTGCAAACTTTAGTGAGCTGGATTATGAAAACATGCCTTTTCCATTTCCCATTTTTAACTGCTTTGGGTGCAGTTTCAAAATAAAGGCCAAGACAAGTTATACAGAAAAACAAGTTGCATGTTATCTGAGCGCAGGAGCCTCTTTGTATACAAGTTATCTCCATACTTAACAAAAATAACATAAGAAATGAAGAATTTACACTGTTTACTAAATAGATCTAACTCAAAATGTGCAGCACAACTCTTTTCTGCAACTAGCATCAAAAACATGAATGATAAAGGATCACATTAATTTTCCCTTTCTTTTTGAATTCACAAAGATAATTTTTTTCTAAATATGCCTGCTTATAACTCAAAATTCAATAGAAATTCATTATCACTTTCAATTACTATGACAATAAAATTCATTTCTATAATCAGTTTTCTATAGTCTACTTTTTATTTATTTATTTATTTATTTGATTTGATTTATATGCCACCCTTTTCCGGAGACTCAGGGCGGCTTACAATGCGTTAAGCAATAGCCTTCATACTTTTGTATATTTTTTACAAAGTCAGCTTATTGCCCCCACAAACTGGGTCCTCAATTTACCTACCTTAGAAAGGATGGAAGGCTGAGTCAACCTTGAGCCTGGCAAGATTCGAACTTACTAATTGCAGACAGCTGGAGTTAAATTACAATGCATTAGTCTGCTGAGCTATCCAGGCTCCTATCCAGTCTAGTATTTCTAAAACTCTGATTTATAATTCTTCATTGATCAAAGTGTGTGTGTGTCTGTCTGTCTCCCACCCTCCCTCCCTCCTCCATCCATCATATTTTTGAATCACCTATATCCCTCACAGAGAGATAGTGCTATTAATACTGTACCTCACCCCAGTATTATCAAACCATTCTATCTGCTTCACATTTTAATCTGTTACTTCATGAATTATTTCTACTGTAAGAACCCAAAACAATTAAACATTAGTCAATTATAATATATGGGGGAAAATATCTGCTTCAGCATTTTATTTCTTTCATAACATGTAATACACTTTGTAGAAGTAATATACCATTAGAAAACTATTTTGGACTGAGCTTTCCTAAAGAGAAACTCAAAACTGAAATCCTGAATTATAGTCTTCCCTCTTCCTACCACCAGCTAGCATTTTATTTATTATTCATTATGGCCAAGAGACCCAAAATTTGAAGTATTAGAATTTTTTGGATCTATCCATGAGAAGACTCTGTGTGTAATTACAGAATGTCAATATTATACTGCATACAAAGAAAAATAGAAAATACAAAAACGATAAAGGAAATTTTGTTGAATGTCCCTGGGAAGGTGTTGAACAAAATTATGAATAAGAGAAAGTCACATCTGGCAATTGCAGGGTGGTTTTAGTGTGGTCTACAAAGCAGATTGTTCTTCAACATTTCATTGAAAAATGCATAGATGAGAGAAAGAAAAATTTTCACATTTGTTGATTTACAGAGAATGACAATAAATAGACTGCTTTGTTAATGGTTCAACTGTGAATAGAGAAGATGACCAGCTTTTGTAATATCTCCTTAATTGTTTAATGTATTTATGCATAAACATATATGGAATGCTATGCTTGTGGCACTATCAGAGACATCCTGGTTAGAGTGGGAATGTGCATATACTTTTGCAAGCAGATAATGATATATATATTTTGGCTGAGATCCTGGAATGATATGCAGCAGAGACGCTAACTGATTCCTTGAGAATGCCCCCAATACATCAACTGTATAAAGGCTATTATTATACATGCTCCTCCAATAAGTGTCATGGCTTTTTTTCAGGCATATGCTGCTTGACTCACAATTTCTACCCTTGTTAAAGAGAGAGATACACCTAAAACAACATTGGTCTGGTAGTTGTCAGATGGACATTGCATACAGATGGTAAAATAATTATTAAACAAACCAATTCCTGTAGGTGAAAGATGCCACTTGCTATGATGCTTGAATGTGGTCTCTGTCCTACAGGGCAAAGCTAGACAAGATGATAAACATCGTTAACATCTATGGCCCTTGAAAAAAAAAAACATTCATGGAATGAAGGAGGAGTGTTGCCAGGACCGCCGGGCTCAGGAAAACCAGGTTCTACTTTTCTTTCCTGCCATGTTTCTGACAAAAAAAGAGCTTTCCTCACATTTGGAATTAGTCCTAGAATGTTTTCTCCATGTCCTGCTGTCTCAAAAAGATACCCCCATTTACTTATTTTTTGTAATTCTTCCCACCATGTGACTTAGCAGCAGATTCTCTTTGGTTTTCAGAAAACAACGCAACTTCAGATCATTAACGCCTACTTAAAATGTTGCAGTGAGAACTGCAGTAATCCCCTTAAATATTTCTTAAGATTTTATGAATCTCATCCCAATGAGTATACTAGTAAGGGTTAAGAGCAGTTCTTCTGTACATACTTTTTGACTAGAAGGAAAGCATGAAGGAACAGTCCACAGGTACAGGTAGTACTTGATTTATGACCATAATCAGGACCAAAATTTCTTTGCTTGTTGGAAGCTGGCTGGGAAGGTTTCAAACCCATGATTTCCAGACACCGCCACCTTTGTAATACAAGCTAATTGCCAAGGGGCCAAATTTTGATCATGTGGCTGTGGAATGCTACAACAGTTGCAAGTGTGAAGACCACTTGTAAGTCAACTTTTCCAGCATTTGGCAGTTTGAATCTCACTAGGCTCAAGGTTGACTCAGCCTTCCAAGGTCGGCAAAATGAGGACCCAGATTGTTGGGGCCACTATGCTGACTCTGTAAACTGCTTAGAGGGCTGTAAATCACTGTGAAGCAGAGTATAAGTCTAACTGCTGTTGCTGTAACTTGAAACAATCACTAAATGAATCATGGACTACCTGTATATAAAAACAACTTATTCAAATATCTTTATTTCTTCTTTCTTCCAGAAAAGATCACTCATCACCAAAAACATTTCAGTACTAAATATGGACCTAAGGTCAGTCTGAAATGGGTCAAGACAATCCTCTTATATACTCATTACGTGCCAAATTCTTTTATCATTTGCCTTGGCTCCTAAATAAACCAAGGAACTCTATGAAAATATGTTCAGGGACCATCCTGTTAAACAAATGTAATAATCTCCACATTCCCTATATTAACTAGTAGATGATCACAGATAGTCCTCCAATTATGACCGTAACAGAGCTCCAAATTTCCATTGTAAATCACGATGGTTGTAAATCAAGGCACCCACATAACTAACATGATTTTATGACCTTTTTTTGTGATCGTCATTAAGCGAGTGCCATAGTTGTTAAGCGAATCAACATCTTCCTATGGGCTATATTTTGCTGGAAACAAGACAAAAAAGACTGGAAACATGCAAAAATGTCATAAATCACAGTCACGTGACTACAGAATTCTGTAACTGTGATGGTTGCTGAACACCTCTAATGCAATCATGTGACCATGTGTGTGTGAATGTGTGTGAGAGAGAGAGTGTGACATGTGTGCATTTGTGCATGTGCAGCTGTTGGAACTGAGTCATAAGTAGCTGTTGGGAATCTAATTTGAAATTTGAATGGTAACTTCGTGACCAGTCGTAAATTGAGGACCACCTGTATAAATCCCAATTCAAAAAACAAAAATCTGCAAAGAGCCATCAATCCCACTGGATCCAATTACTGGATCATTTAATGTTCTGCTGGGCTTGTTAACCCACTCTCTGGGGGAAAAGGGGGGATCACATAAAGGTAGATTATAACTGGAAAAAAATTCTGATGAAGACATTTAATAGAAGTTTGGTTTTACAGGTAGTCCTTGTTTAGTGATCACAATTGGGACTGACAACTTGGTCAATAAGCGAAGCAGACATTAAGTGAAATTGCAACTTCAGCTTTCCTTCGCATTACAGATATGCAAAGGTCGTAAATGCAAGGATTGATCATAAAGTTACTTTTTCTTCATGGTTGTAACTGTAAATGGTTGCTACATGAGGTAGTCAATTCAAGAGTTATCTGTATAGGTGACAGAAACGGAGGTATCTGTGCATCAGAAATTGGGCACTTGTCTATTCCTGCAAATATTTTCAGTAACCAAGCATGTTATTTGCTATCCAAAAAGTTTCTTTTTGCATCATACTATTCATCTATTTGAAGTAAAAATTGAATTTAATGAGTATTAGAAATTGTTACTTAAATAGTAATATGATGACTGTTAAGTATTTCACTACAATTTATTATTTGGCTTAAAGGATGGAGAATAAAGTTCAGCATACTCACATATACATACATAGTTTTTTTAAGTGAAATAACTTAATTACACTCACAAGCAAGAACTTAACCACTTTTGTATAGTATCAGGTTCATTAATCATTATTATGCAAAACAATGGTAGGACAAAATGTAAGGGGTTTTTTTAAACTTGAAAACATTTAAACGGTCTAATTTTTGTTCTCAGACAATCAAAATTCCTATAGTCTGGGACATCAAATATAAAAAAGCATCAAATTAATCTTTCAAAAGTTCAGGTTTTAAAGGCATTGCATCATTATTTTTGTTAGCTATCTTTCTGATTATAATGCAGATGAGCACCAAATTTAATAAAACTAAAATAACACAAGCTATATATGAAGCATAACAGGATATTGCAGAGAGATTAGGTAGTTTCCTTCAGACTACTTACACAGCTCAAAGAATAAAGACAGAACGAACAAAAGCAAAGCATAACATAACCCCACATAAATGAAAGGACACAGCGTTGAAAAAAGAATACATCGATTATACATTTTAACTGAAAATTAAAAAATATAAATTTTGGCAACAAATCCAGGGAACCCAAAAATATCAATAATGCCTTTATGACAATTTGTGTTCCACTTTTCCCACTCTCTGTTGCTGAGAAGGGAACATACTGGCTAAATTTAAACCAGCTGTAATGATGAGTATTACAGTTGGACTGAAGGGGAAGCTTACCTCATGAAAATACATTGTGGAAACTGCTGTTGGAAGATAATAAAAGGATTAAGTGCCATTTTAGTGGACCATTTACTTTTCAATCAAAATGTCTCATGAATTTCCTGTTCTCAAGTAGCCTGAATACCAAAATTCCTTTGTCTATTACAGTACATAGTAGCAAAGACTGTCATAAGAAATTAATAATTTTACATAGAAGGGAGCTTTTATATATACAGACAGCAAGCTACTTGTTGCCAGCTTCCCTTGAATCTGTTCAACACATATTTAACCAACAAATGATGTTGATCAGACTGGAAAACTATCCAGTTTCAAATAAAGCAATAAGACACTGGAAGCAATTGGGAAGGGGAGCATCTTCCAAGAAAAATCATGAAAGTATTTAATTTAGACTTTCTAAAAAAACAAAAGAAGTTTTATTTTTAAATGAAAATTGACATTTGCAAAATCATTATTCTTTAAATTTGAGGTGCACAAAAATATGAGTAAACTGCAATTACACTACAGCTTGCAAATAAACTCCTAACCAACACTAATTTTTGAAGCAGTTTACCCACTGCTTTCTTAGTTTAAGAATTAAGATTTTTAAAGTATTTTTTAAAAACTAAGCTAATATTTAAAGAAAATCCATTTTGATCGTCTACAATTGTAGTTTACTTTGGGGCTGGACTGTAAAAAAAACTTTAATTATTTTAAATATTTAACTTCTCATTTCCTTTTTAAAACTAAACGTATTTTAATAGTTTTACCCGTAATTCTTCTACAGTCATTAAAAAAACAGGACACCAAACATTTATTTTGTAATACTACATAAAAACTCAATTCTGATCGGACAAAATACCCGTTCAAACGTACTGAATTGACTACACTACTGACAATTGTTTGTTTATACTGAAGAGTATACTTGAAGTAGTCTAATATCTAAACCCATAGACTAATACACTATTTATAAGCGTCTACAGTGCAATTTACAATTATAAATACTTCCAGTATTACCCATTATATGAGGTTAACGTAATGACATAAAGATTTGTGTGATGTAACTGAATAGAAAGGTAACATTAAAAGCTGCCACATAATAAGTGCCAAATGTACACATCAGAGGAAAAAATATACAACATGTTTTCTGTTATTGAATAATTCCATAGTTCTGTTCCACCTATCACTAAACTTTCGCCTGAAACTTTATTTTTAAATTATACTTTTAAAAGAGAGACTGTTTTCATATACCTTTTAAAAGCAACCTCCTATGTGGCTACACACGCACACACACTGTTGAATAATCCAAGCATTTCCATAGTTTCAGATTTCTAATTTAGGAATACAGCACAATTATCTTATTAAGACACAATGAAACTGGAGATTTGAATATGTCTGATTCTTCCCCGTCTCTACACAAACTATTTGTGCTGCTTAGTGTTAGTGACGATTCTTGCAATCTTAATGTTTTTTCTAAATGCAATAACAACATCTACTGCAGTGGAAAGTTATGTGTACTACTTTATTATGCTTGGATTCTTGTCATGAGTATATAAGCCACATAATTTACCAGTATGAGGTCAATGGAAAGATTTAAAGGATGTTATACACATAAAACAGTTTAGGATGGGCTGGATAAGAAATAAGCAAAATCCCTGTTGTTTTAATCTTTTGAAAATATAGCATTCAGTGTATTGGGCATTATATTAGGTAATAAATTATATAGGAATATTTAGAGTAGAAAAAATAGATAAATACTAATATAGAAAGTGTATAAAAACAAAGTATGTGTGTAATGAGGCATTATGAACTATTCCATGAGTAGAAGAAACCACATACACTACTTTTATTTTTTAATTATTTCATTTTCTAATACGATCATCTGCATAATGAAACAGGAATATGAGAAAATAAGGCTGTCAGGAACGTATTCTCATCACAGTTAAGAATATCTCAACATTATTTCTAACCATAAGACTTTTCTTCTTAGGAACAGCATTTGGGAAAAATAAGTCCAACAACACTACCATATACCCCTTCAATAAAAAGTACATCTTAGTTTGAAAAGAATAACTCTCACTCCAAAATCTGACCAGTATTGTACTTAGGGGGTATTTGTTTTTCCAAAACACACTCAACCACAATCCTATGAATAAACACCAATTCTTCAAAGTGATCCTTCTTGATGACATTTAGTGCAGTTATTCCTTTGTAAACAATACAATTTGGGTAGCAAACAAATGTTCTATATTTCACAACTGAGTTTGGAAGCTTGGTCCAATCTTGCTTTGTGGTTACCTACTTTATTAAGAGTTTCATATTATTGCCACTGAACTGCAAATCATTAGTTTTTATTTTAATTTACCACATAACTAATAATTCAACTAGAGACAATGCTTCTCTCAACATGTTGGCATTATGGTGTAGCTTAGATCTGCCTGATCAGAGAAGGACAGCTATAATAGCTCTCTTCTGAAAACTGTTTTTTATATATATTAAATGAAAGCCATCCTGAAAGTTATATAAGATGCTCAATTTTAGTCATTAATAATAATTACTAGGATTTTCTTTTTTTCTGCCATCTATCATTTCAAAAGCTTCTGTTCAGTTGGGATACTGTTCAAAAGCAAACTGGAAAAAAAGCATTAAAATGCGCTCCATGTTTCTTGATTTAAAATATCACCCAAGGCACATTGACTCTACGCTATGTTTAACTCTTCCAAACTGCTTTGAACATCCTGTTAATTTTTCAGTGGCCTTTTCAAATATAAACCATTTGTATTTAAAAGCTAAATTTGTTGCAGTGGGCAACAAAATACAACATGCCAATATTTATGAACAATATTTATATTATTTCCTCTCAAAAAAAACAAAATGAAGCGTTACTATAGGGTAATAGCATAATTCTGATAAAAGAATAGTATAATAAAAGAGTAGGTTTTTGACAGATAAGATTCTGCTTCATAATATCACTATACAAGTTACATAAAAACCTGTAATTCCTATTGGAAGAATATTTTAGAAGACAGAAAATGGGGGGGGGGAGATGCAATTCCAGAGTATTTCCAGTCAAATAAATACATTCCAGACTTACCATACACTTGTTTGGTTTTTCTCCCGAATGAACTCTCATATGGATTAGCAACTTGTAACGAGCATTGAAAGGTTTATACCGGCGAACACAGCCTGTCCAGAAGCAAGTGAAGTCCTCTCCTTTCCTTTGATCAATATGAGTCTTTTCTATGTGCCGAACCAATTCATCTTGCTGATCATAGACAGCACTACAATCAATCCATCGACAGATCTGCTTACCACTGCTGGCCTCCTGCTCATCACCTTCACTCATCTGAAGAGACTTTGGAGACATAGAGGCCTGTAAATGCGTTAGTGCCCCTTGAATGTGGTTTTGCTGCTCGTGTAAATGATAAGGTGGTGGCAGCTCTTGGTGATGCTGAAAAAGACTGGAGGCAGAAGTATATTCATCAAGTGGTTCTTGTTTTAAGAAATTCAACTTCTGTTTGCTATGTAAAATATCTGGCTGAGGAGCAGAAGCAGTATTCATTATAAGGCAGAAGCTTGCATTCTCTCCTGTGTGCTGCATTGGGGAATGGTCACAGTCCCCTCGGATAGTTTCAGTGGAAACAGGGACAAGGCATACTGAAGGGGAAGGAATATGGCAGTGGTTCCCAGATTGCGAGCAGGACTGGGGGCGAGAGGGTTTCTGAGCACTATGAAGAGTGATCTCTCTAGGAGAAGAGGAAACACCAGCTGAATTAGTCCACAGTCCATTCACACAGGTAACCAGCGAGGTCTGGGATGTGCGGATGATAGTTGTAATATCAATCCCATCAGCAGAAGATGGCAGCACTGAGATGCATCTCTTCTTCAGGTTGCTTGCCTGTTGTCTACTTGAATGGTGAGGGCTGTTGAGTGACAAGGAGCCCAGGGAGGGGCTATGTTCATTATTAAACAACTGCGATGAAAGTGAATTGGTAAGGCTATTGTGGTCAACTTCAAGATGAAGGCCGCCTGAGCCTTTCAGTTCCATTCCGTCAGTAATCCCTCTCTGTGCAGAAATCTCAGATAGGCCTTTATAATCACCCAAGCACTCCTGTTTTATATGCTGAGTAGTGTGACTTCCATTCATGCACGGAGTGGTAGAATCTGCCAAGTCTTGGAATTGGAGAGGCCTGCAACACAGTTTCATGGATCATCACTAGCATGTTGAGAATTTAGCATTTCCATGCAAGGTGCAATATCAATTAAACTTCTAAAAAAGGGTTGGTCTGAATTTTTGTGCATGCTATCCCTCTATTGCACTATCTGCATTTGAACATTTTTGAATAAAAAAGAGTGCTATCTCTGGGAAGGTATGAGCAAACTGCACTCATACTAACTAAAGTACCACAGTTTGCAAAATTCATATATTTAACGCAAGTTATGGATTCAACAGATAACATAGGCAAAATACAGAGTATTAGTTATTTTCAGATCTTTCCAATAGTACAATTTAGTTCAGCTCAAGCAGAAATATCAATAATGTTACATTTATTTTAGGACTCTGGTATCAACTTATATGATTAACCAATTTTATTAGCCATTTAATAAAGCTGTAATATTATTGCTGCTCACATAATCAGATTATGCAGTGGTTAAACTGGTGTTAAGATTCAAACTGAAATGGGGGTAAGAAGACAAAACAGTTATGAAGATGCAAGTTGGATATGGAACAGATTAAAAGTACTGTATCTCATCAATTAATACTTGTAATATGTTAAAAACTTTGTGCTTGTTGAGACCTTCTGAAATTGTCTCTATTTACTATTATTAAAAAGCATTTCTTTATTTTCCCCGATCAGTGACTTGTAGCCAATTTCATGAAGCATTAAGATAATTTATTTAATAAGCTTGCCTGCAGTACAAATACGATTCTGAAGTAGGTGGCAGAATTCTTAACTACAAGTTTTGATTTGAAGATATATCCATTAATAAGTTCTGTGTTTCTCTCTCCCTCCCTCCCTCTCCCTCCCCCCTTCCCCCTCCCCTCCCTCTTTCTCTGTCTCCTCTCTCTCTCTCTGTTTGGGACAGTTTCCAATATGATAACTCTAATAAATCCCACAAATGCAAAACATCTTCTTAAAAAGATTTAGAATATTTATAATTCACTACAGTTTCTTTTAAAAATATCTTTATATTTTATTATTACAATGACTTACATGAACATCTCCTTTTAGCTTAACACTCTAATCCCTGTATAATGTTCCATATATTCTTGATATAGAGCTCTAAAATATTAATTTCAGAATTCCCTTGGTTCACATTCATCTCAAATCATGTCACTGCTTTTCCTTTAAATTTATTTACCAACTTCCAAAACAATTTTACATCTATTGATATTGTTCTGCATTTGAACTATTTTAAATAAAGTTTAGTCATCCCTTGATCTCCATGACTACATTCTCTGCATCTTTTTTCTCTATGCTGTTATTACACAATAATATGCAGCAATTATTCTCTTATATGCATTTTTTCTCATCCACAGTCTCTTTCACTTCATTATTCTACCAAGCCTCCTTTTTCATACTTCCCATTAGTGTAATTCCATACATTTCTGTGATACTCATTTCACTCTGTGAAACTTAAACTGCAAATAATAGAGCTATGCAAATCCTTCAAAAGAATTTTTAGAATCCACAGGAGTGTGAATCGGCCACCTCTTCTAAATGGCTAACGCATCTACATCTTTTTGAGGCTTGATTGCTGCTCCTGGCTCTGTGGATAAATATATAATTTTCATATCATTTTTAAAGCAGAGCAAAATAGCATACACTTCTAGAGATAGCTAGGAACATTTTCAAAGGAAAAAAAAGATATACCACATTAATAATTAAATTTTTAAAATGTTCTGAAACACCTCTTCCGAGGGATTTACACAGCCATAATAAGTAACACAGCAACAGGTCCTTCCAATCTTTTTTTCCCCAGCCAATAAAAAAGCATTAATAAAAGTACTTTTTTTTCAAGAGAATATTAGGATAAGCTACTAGTTTCATAATAACCCTTCAGATATGAGTTCAATGAAGCTTCTTCCAAGGTAAGGAGGCAGTAGTTTCTGCATCTGAAGCATCTTTAAAAAGATAAATACTCCCTCACTTACATTTCCTCCCTTCTATACACTCTTATAATATCTTCAGGAAGAACAAATATATAATTTGTGCTTATGCTACAGGCCAAAACTGGGTAGACTCACTCACAAATCTACCCATTCTGGTCCTAGACACTGCTCAAATAAGTAAGAAACTGCCAAAGTCTTAGATGAAAAGACATCAGACAGCCCTAAATTTTTACTGGCAGGCAACTGGCTAAAATTGTTAATTTACCAGTGTGAGGTAGCCTCTGCAAAAGAACATGGTTCCACCAGTAGGAAGAAGATGAATCCTCCATTCTTACAGATTAATAGTTTCAGCTGTTTGGCGCATGGGATTTGCTACCACATCATAGTATAAAAATCATAGTGACTTTGAAAAAAATTGTAATAACATCGAGTTGTGCAACGTTACATCTGGGTAACAAAAATGAAAGGCATATGTACAGAATAATCATAGACCCTGGCATAGAAATATTACATGTGAAAAGTATCTGGGTGTCTTTTTCAACCACAAGTTAAATATGAACCAGCAGTATGATGCAGCTAAAAAAGCAAATGCTACTCTAGAAGCAGACAGTCCAGTTTATGAGATGCCATTGTGATTCTATTCCGCCCTAGTCAAATCCCACCTGGAATGCCATATCCAATCCTAGGTATCATAACTGAAAAATAAGAGACAAACTGGAACAAATCCAGATAGTAAACTACCTAGAAATCTAGTCCTATGATGAATCTGGATATCTTTAGCCTACAGAAGAGAAGATAGAGGGAAGATATGATAGTGGTCTTCAAAGATCTTAAGAGCTGTCACACAGAAGAGGAAGTAGACTTTCTCTTTATTGCCCAGAAATTCAAGTTCAGAACTAAGAAGTCAAAATTGCAAGGAAACAGGTTCATGCTACACATCAAGAAAGATGTCCTATGAAGAAATGTCATTTGATAGAAAAGGCTATCAAATGTGAGTTTTCCTTTCCTAGAGGTCTTCAAATGGGGCCTAGATGGTCAGCTCTTAGAGATGCTCTAGTGGATTCTACATTAAGTAAAACGTCGATTGGTTTAGATCAAGGGTGTCAAACTCACCACATCATGTTGCCATCATGTGATGTATTGCAATGTTTTCCCTTCGAGGAGATGGGGTAGGCATGGCTGCGCATGATGTATCCAGTCCATGGGCTGCCAGTTTCACACCCCTGGTTTAGATCAATGTTTTTCAAATTTCATGACATTAAGATGTGTAAGATGAGATTTCAACTCTTGCTGGATAGGGTATTCTGGGAGTTGAAGTCCACATATCTTAAGCTGCCAAGTTTGAAAAACACTTGTTTGGATAGTTCCTTAAGACCTCTCCTAACCCTATGATTATATGATAATAACCCAGACACCTTTTGTGAGAGATTATGGGGAGGCAGTGAAAAGAATGAAAGCATAATAGACATAAACAAATAAGTGTTACTAGTGAACCTTTCCTAAAAGTCTTATAATTCTCATTAGAGCAACAATAAAGCAAACAATTGTTTAACTTGAGAATGTAAATTTTCTAGATTAATCAAGATTTATGGACATCATGTTTTGCAACATGCAGGTAGTCCTTGATTTACAAGTACAACTGAATTTTCTATAGAAAAAGAGAATAAACAGCTACTGTATATGTGGAATACTATTCTTAAATTAAGAAGGAATGAGAAAAGGAAAAAGGTTTAGAGCACATTAGAAAAAATAGATGATTTTATTAGTAACATCCATTTTTTTCTGGCTACAATATACACCAAATATTTTTTTTTAGGTTTTCCTTCTTCTAGAGTTCAAAGATTGCGCCCTTTTCTGGATCGGGACTTCCTACACACAGTCACTCAAGCACTCGTCACTTCTCGTCTGGACTATTGTAACGCTCTCTACATGGGGCTCCCCTTGGGGTGCACCCGGAGGCTCCAACTGGTGCAGAATGCGGCCGCGCAGGGGATTATGGGAGCGACAGGGCGCTCCCATGTGACTCCTCTCCTGCGCGAGCTGCATTGGCTTCCGGTGGACTTCCGGGTGCGCTTCAAGGTGTTGGTGATCACCTTTAAAGCGCTCCATGGCTTAGGGCCGGGGTACTTACGGGACCGTCTTCTGCCACCAATTGCCTCCCACCAGCCAGTTCGCTCCCACAGAGAGGGCCTCCTCAGGGTGCCGTCGGCCAGACAATGTCGGCTGGCGACCCCCAGGGGGAGAGCCTTCTCTGTGGTGGCACCTACCCTCTGGAACAATCTACCCCTAGAGATACGAGTGATCCCAGACCTCCGGACTTTTCGTCGGGCCCTTAAAACCTACTTCTTTCAGTTAGCCGGGCTGTCCTGATTTTATGATGGGTTTTTAAAATTTGAAATTGGTTTTAAATTGAAATGTTTTAAATTATGGGCCAAATTATTTAATTATTTTAAATCTATTTTAACTTTTGTGTATAAAGTGTTTTACTTTGGCTGTTCACCGCCCTGAGTCTGAAAGGAGAAGGGCGGTATAGAAATCTGAAAAATAAATAAATAAATAAATAAAGATAAATACCAGTAATAGAAATTCTCTGGAATGTCAGAAGAAATTTCCAGGAATGGTCAAACAAGCACAGCAAAGTATACTTATCATGTATTCAAATTATTTCATTTCTTCTTCTCTATTGCAAATCTTAAATTCTGAATGAGCTATAAATTTAAGGGATGCTGACAATAGTAGCAACCATATGTTTGTTTTTAACCTCTGACAGGACATTTTCTTGAATTTATTTATAAAGTAATTATACACTAAATTTTTAAGAATCCACCTCTCCCAAAAAATAGCTAGTTACAGGCATTAACACAACTCCATTATTTTTTCGTTTGTAATGGCTTTCGGCTTGAAGCTAAATGTAGCCAATCAAAAACTCTGCTAGCATTCTTTACTAACAAGCACTAGTGAATTCTACATCTTGAAATTTCAACCAAAAAAAAAAAAGACAGCAAAATATTTCATGAAATTGTTGGCAATTCTACCTAAGATAGAGCATTCTACTCTACTAAATACTTAAAAAGCGTGTTTAAAGCAGAGATATGGTGGATGGGAAAAGATGTCAATCCATATATGACATCACTATAAATATGGTCCTTATAGCTCACTCACTCACTTTTAGATAATTTCAACTCCAAGGAAATAGGCTAAAGAAAACAGCTTAAGGGTTTTGTTTAACATAAGGCAATGTGAAAAATGACAGAAAATGTCAACATCTTTCTCTCCTTTGTCTATTCTAGAGAAATTTACTACAGCTATGCAGTGCTTAAGACTCCAAGGCAAAAAGATACTTTGGAGTGTTCCAGAACCGTCTGCAGCTCCTTAAAGCAGCTACAGTACATCTTTTTCCAGGGTCATGCAGCTGCCCTTTGCAGTCTCTTTGGGCCTTTGAATCCAAAGCAGTGTGCTGGCCTAACATTTGCCATTTAAGTGCCATTTGGGAAAAAAAAAAATTCAAGACCTGGATCAGCTACCATCAGATCAAGTTTCAAGGTATTTTACACAATTGAAGTGCACTTACATTTTTCTTCGACTGACTTAACTTTGTTGCAGATTTGGTTTCATTTTAGCATGCAGCGTAAGAATATTTTCCAACACATATGCAGTGTTGGATTTCATAGGGTAGGAAGTGTTAGGCAGGCTGACAGAAATAATCAGACAAACTGACAGATAAAATGATTGTACCCAAACGGAAGTAACAAGTACAATGTAAAGAGGATGGATTCATTTGTCTCCATTTACTATGAGTTGTAGGGAGATAGTGCACAAGTTGGTCCCTAAAGAAACCAGCACTAAAATTGTGCTTTCAATATTAATGAAAAGCACTGCTGGTATTGATGTTATATATTCCTAGTAATATATTGCTACTACGAGATAATCTAGAGTATTTTTATACACTTAAGATTTTGATTAATCAATCATCAAGGGAAAGCCTAAACAGAAAAATTATATCAAACTAGTATAAAACACAAAGACATTAATGTGTTCCTTGGATCCATATTAGAAAAAAGGTGGTTATTTCAGCACTAGACAGTGTTTATTAGATGTTTTGCCAAGCCACAACCATATTATCAGTATTATCTAGGAATGCCGGGTGCAGTCATGTTTCCAGAAGCTTTCTAAAACTCTAAACACAAGTGATGAAATTAGGCTGAGGCTATCAATTACAAGTATAGATCACAAGTCACATTCAGCCATCAATTACTTCTTGAATTTCACTTTGTGAAGTCTGGTTTGTTAACTAGCCACACTGTGAATTCATAAGAACATTATACAGATAATCCTCTACTTACAACAGTTCATTTAGTGGCCAAAGTTACAGCACTGAAAAAAGTGACTTATTACTGTTTTTCACACTGTTGCAGCATCCCCTTGGTCACGTGATTAAAATTCAGAAGCTTAGCAACTGACTCGTACTTATGATGGTTGCAGTGTCCCGGGGTCATGAGATCACCTTTGACGACCTTCTGACAAGCAAAGTCAATAGGAAATCCAGATTCACTTATAAACTATGTTATTAATAACTGCAATGATTCACTTAACAACTGTGGCCAAAAGGTCGTAATATGGGCGAAGCTCACTTAACAAATGTTTCACTTATAGCAACATAAATTTTGGGCTCAATTGTGGTCGTAAATCAAGGACTACCTGAAGACTGAATTAAACTGAAAGAATCAGTGATATGACCCTCTTTTAATATAACTATGACCTCTAATAACAAATTTATGTTGACTTGAAGCCCAATTAATTTGCAGTTTCTTTCAGCTTGCAATGGGGACATCTCTTGAGAAACCTACCATAATAACTTGGGCTTCCTTATCAAACAATCACTTACTTTAGAGGGTTTGAATACAGTAATAAATAAGGAAGCTATTACAGATGTACAACTCATTTGTGCTGTGAAAGACAAAGTAGAAGCACTGACTTCTGAAGCAACTGGAGCCTCCTAGAAAACGTGGTAGTGATGGTTGATAAATCAGAACTTTTGGACTGGGAGAGAAAGATTTTGATGGGAAATATGTTCCTTGAGTGTTGGATGGTTAATTTTGCCTTTAAAGGAATCTGAAATCTTGGACAGATTTTAGCAAAGAAAAAGAAGAGCTTAAACCAATGCTTTTATAACTTAACTGGAGGCTATCATATAAAGGCTTCTTAAGGAGCTGAATAACAATGAACATCTGACCTGTAAAAAAACCCTGATAATTCATTTAGTTTCAGGAATTTCTCCAGAATTATCTTATCACCTGACTTGTCTTTTCTTTATGTTTTATAAAGTCTGTATGTTTTAGAAATCCTCCTAATAGAATTCTGGTTAATACATTCACATTTATTTCTCTCTCCCTCTCTCTCTCTCTCTCTCTCTCTCTCTGCCCCCCCCCCCAAGAAAATGAGTTGGGGGGGAAAAACCATTTGCAGTTAGAAGCAGAAATGGCTCTCAAAAGGAGGAGGAGGAGGAAGGGAATAGTTCTGAGGGAAATGCTTAAAACACAATGGGTAAAGAAGGGGAATGCTGATCACTGGGTCACCATAGTGCCTGTGATGCCAGAAGCAAGCAAACTAATGACGAGATCAACGAACTGATATATATTCACTATTCAGTTACTGAGAAAATGGCAAAGCTACAGAACCTAGGGCAGGTTTCAGGAGTAAAAGGAATTATTTCAGTCACCTGCTGCTTTATATCACAATAGCATCTCTTTCATGTTCTGTGGCATATAATCCTGTGTTGTTCTGGGAATCTTCTCTGAAACAGAGTTGTAAGGAGTTCATATTTCATAAGGGAATACTATGATCCCCTGAATACAGACATCTGTCATTTCCTCATTATGGATTTTTCAAAAAGCTCCTGAAAAGATCTAAGCCCGGTCTTCTCTTCCTCCTTTTGTTTGCTCCAACCCCAATTATCTTTGCATCATAATTGTCGTCAATGACAGAATAAAACCAGCTTGTTAGTAGTAACCATGTGGATTCCTAACAAGGTCAAGATGGAGTTAACATATATAATAAAATTAAAAACAGCAAAGCTTCCATGACTGAATTAAAATCCTTGCTGTCTCATGCTGGGCCTGTAAAAACTAGCATTAGACAGCATTCCAGATAAAAGCTGAAGTTTTGAAGGGCTTTTGTCCACTACTGTTCACATTTTCAAAGAAACAAAATATTTCAAGATTTGGTTTTTTTTTTAAAAAAGGCTTGGTGTTTATCCAATTAATCACTCCCAATAAAAGAAGGGTATCTGTCAGTGGACAGAGAGGAGGCCATTTCCTCTCACAGTCTTCAACATGGCCACAAAAACTGGCCTAGAGAGCTGAGGGAATCCTCCAAATTAGATATGGAGGCCATGAGCTACATAATATGAAGGCCAAATCTTACAAGTGTGTTTCCACAAACGTGATAAATACTGGAGGTATATTTTTTATTTGTAGCACATTTCTGTTTCAGTAGAAATTCCCTATCTACTAAGGAAGCAGCTTGACTGAAAACCTGATAAAAATGTTATTTTACAACACTAGTTTTAAAAGAGTTATTTCAATTTCTTAAATAAAATTGATCTGAAAATAAATCTGCCACTGATATTATCAGATTAAAATGACCAAATTGGTTAGTCAATAATCACAAAAATGTGGAAGTTTATAGTTTTTATCAATAAAATGCATCAATAAAACTTAAAATAAAAAAAAATATTTTATGGAACAGTAATACAAAAAAAACATTAAAATAGTAATTCAAAAACATATGAAGGAGTTTATAATTGTAAAACTGTTTCCTATATTTTGAAATGCTATGCCACTGAGCTAAAAGATGTATTATATTTCTATTTCAATCTGGCAGTTAACATTAAAAGATAATTTATTGCACTGCAACAATTTATCATTTGGAAAAATAAACCTATAGTAGAATTACTTGGCAAATTTTATCATTCAAAAGCAATTCAAAGGGAGAAAATTTTGCTCCTTTTGTAGATGCGTGTAACCATCTTGCAGATTTTGACCCACCCGCACCATAAATCCTGCTTTATATTCAGAATCAAGTAATAGGCAAAACAATTGGGAATCTCTATATAAAAGTAGGATTTTATGGTACAGTCATTTGAAGTGCAGCTATTCTGCTGAGTAATGATAAAGACATACTCTTACTCAAACAAACCTTGCCCATCCTGATCTCCAAAAATACAATTGCCATTATCTTCTAAGAGGATAATTTTTATCCTGCTACATTTAGAAGCCTGTTTGATGGCTTTTATTCCTTCTCTTAAAAGCACTAATATCCTATTAACAAGACTCTATACTGTTGTATCATCTTACAGAAGATACTGCTTTGCCTTTTTTCTTTTCATGTTGTAGCTTGGAAATATCTACTTTCTGGTACTTGAAACTAAGCCTCTAATCCACTTTAAATTTAAGTAGATGATTTATTTTAACCCAGATTACCAACAAAATTTCTTTCTCCTCATCCACCATAGTTTATGGGAAAGGTTAAGAGATCAATTTGAATACATAGAAATCATGTCTATATAAGCCGTACTCAACTCTGGAGAAAAATGTGAAAGATATTCTAGCTCCTCTCATAAGGCTCAAGAGACACCTTCCCCCAAAATGTATTATATTACATAAAGAGACAAAGTTAAAAGAGAGGGAAGTTTTATCTCTACATTAAGTAAGTTACTATCTTAACCAGTGATTAGCCAATATTAATTTAGTTTTAGGAAACCATACCAGATACTATAGCAATGAACGAAATTAATTAATTTGAAATATCATGGTATTGTTCAAATATAGGAAGGACCATTGCTAAAGCACAGTAGAACTGTTTTCCAGAATTAAAGACCTAAATTACAAAAATCAAAAGAAATGGCAATGTGCAACAATTTGTTCATGGCTCATGGAATTTATCAAAATGGCTTCCTTCACAAAACACAGTAAGCCAAAACAAAATATGGTTTAGTTCCTACCTGATACCAATTTGCCCTGGGCAGAAGGTTGGATTACAAAATCTCCAAGGTCTCTTCCAGCCCTATGATTCTATGATAATAGAGAAGATTGTTCTAGGATGTAGGTTACTACTTTAATTAGGAATTTTGAATTAGAGGTGGCATGATAGGGAAATTTTATTTGGCAAAGAACTGAATCTGTTCTCTTTAAAGTGCAAGTTGTTCTTGGCTAACTACTCATTCAGTGACTGTCAAAGTTACAAGGGTCCTGAACAAAAGACACTTATGACAGGTCTTCATAGTTGCGGTCAACATGTCCCCTTTGTCATATGATCACATTTGGGTGCTCTGCAATTGGCTCATAATTATGACAATTGCAGCTTCAGTCATCATTTGCAACCTTCACTGTTAACTTCTGACAGACAATGTCAATGGAGAAGCTAGCAAGAAATTGCAAATGGTGTCCATATGAACTGCATGACATTCACATAACAAACATAAGTACATTGCCACAACTGCCATCATGTCAGCACAGTCACATGACATTGTGGTTTACAATCATATTGTTTAACAACAGAGTTGCAGGTGCCAATTATCACAGTTAAGAAAGGATTACTTTCCTTTTGGATTGCAGCTAAATCATCCATGTTCTTCTAGTATTATTATTATTCTAACATTTTGTTTGTTTGTTTGTTTATTATTTATTTAATAGTTATTAAATAATTATTAATTAAATACTTAATTATTAAATAATTAATAATTATTAAATAAATAATTATTTAATTAATTATTCTAACATTCTGTTGAATTATTTATATTATTTAATTATTTATTAAATAATTAATAATTAAATAATTATTTATTAATTAAATAATTAATGATTAAATAAATAATTATCTATTTAATTATTCTAACATTCTGTTGAACTATACTGCAGCAACAAAGTGCTTGAAGGGTAGTAACTAGTAAGGGTAGTAGTAAGGTGTAACTGTAACAGATAGAAAGGCTGGTGAAGGCACAATATGCAAATGTGGAACCATATTCAGTGGAGAACTGTCACAACTTCAAAAATGGTTGTGCACGTAAGATAAACAAAGCTGAAAACAATACCTGGTATCTGCACAAGACATGTTCAGCTGACTAACTTGGAGGAGTCTTTCACACGGCAACAGGTGTTCTCGGGCAAATGAGTTTCCTGAGTGGGAAATCAGGTTCTGCCTACACACAGGCCCCAAACTATTTGTCATCTCCATGTCCACCACGTTATTCTCAGAGATTAAATTACAATGGGTGTAGTCACCATTCACTGTTAAAAGAAGAAGTGAAAGAGAAAAATAAGTAATGAACTCTTTACTGAGAGAGTTGAAGATCTCATGGTTTCTCTCTACCATATTCCATCTGCTTTTGACAACTGGTTTAATGAAATCAGGAGACAAAACAAAAAATTCCACATTAATTGTGATTCAGTTTTAAAAGAATTATCTAACCTGAATGATTATTATTGCTTTTTCCAGATAGCATTATATCTTTAACAGGATTCTTTTCAAAAGGAATGAGCATACTACTATGCACCAATGTTTTTTGTTTTATTTTGAACTGTTTTTACCCAGACAACTAACAGTAAAAATTAAAAGCATAAACATCTTATGGAAACAATCCAAATCAAGTATCAATTAATGCAAAAGACCCTACTGAAATTAAAAATCTTGATTATTTCTCTAAAGTAGCAAGAATAAAGATTGAAAAAAATTCCCAATGCCTAAAATCTCTTGTCCTTTGGGCCCAACAAACTAACCTCAGAAAGTGACAGCATCTTCACCATCTCTGTGGTTCTTGCATAGAAGAAAAGAGGACTGAAAGTTCAAATCAAAAGTTGAAATGGTATAGGGTGTCCTGCCAGAGCAGGGGGCTGGACTAGAAGACCTCCAAGGTCCCTTCCAGCTCTATTTTGTTCTACAAATCCCAAAGTATTTTAGAATTTCACTTGCTGCTCAATGTATTCTGCACAGGACCTAAGGATAATGATGATTTTAGAATCTGACAATTACCCTTATAGTAATATTCAAGTCTCTTTATTAGTATTTATTTGTTAAAATAATATTTATTTGTTAAATTTACTTCCTGACAATATCACTGTGGGATTACTCAAGGTGGTTTACAATAATAAAAAGGAAGAAAAGTGAAAGGGATATAAATACAGCAGAAGTAAAAGAATAAAAGAATAAAAATAAAATACTATCATATTACCTATATGTTAGTTTATTAAGAACGGTTTACAATATGGAAGGTTTAATAATGGAAAAAAATTCTGACTAAAAAGGCAAACTCTATTTTTAAAAAGGATTTCAATATATTTAGTTTATACCAATATTAATTAGAAGAAAACTAATTAAGAAAAAATAAAGTCAACTTAAATTATTTTGTGATTTAAACAACAATTTTGTTTACAGGTTAATAGGTTATACAGGTAATACAGGTTAAAGAGTAAGTCTCTTAATCACAGCTATAAATGATGTGGGTAATTTTACAGCTTTGGAAGTTTCTTATTTTAAAAATTTCAAGAGAGCTTTTAAACTAAAACGTGTACTAATTCAATATTTATTATAGGCTTGGAATGACACAATAACATATAGAAAAGAATTCTAATCCAATATTTGATTCTATTTGAAGAAAATCCCAATTTTATATTAATGTTAGTTTTTAGACATTAGCAAAATCAAATTGTTCTTTTGACTTATCAATTTATATAGAATTTATTCCTATGTTCTATACCCGTGATGGAGAACCTATGGCACGTGTGCCACAGGTGGCACGTGGAGCCGTATCTATTGGCACGCGAGCATTGCCCTAATTCAGCTCCAGCACATATGCGTGCACTGGCCAGCTGATTTTCAGACCTTCCGGGCCCACCAAAGTTGGGAAACAGCCATTTCCGGCCTCCGGGAGGCTGGGGGTGGCCGTTTTCACCCTCCCCAGACTCCAAGAAAGCCTCTGGAGCCTGGAGAGGGCAGAAAACAGGCCTACTGGTAACCTTTTTGCCGTTGCATGCCAAAAACCGGGGGAGTGCCGGAGCGGTGGTGTCGCACGCACATGCATGGGGGTGTATTGAATTATGGGTGTGGGCACACACCTGCGTGACCCTTCAGGCGCTCCCCCTGCTTCTGGCACGCGACTGCAAAAAGGTTAGCCATCATTGTTCTATACTAATTCTATTCTATTGGAGTAACGAGGAATTTTCTTTTTTTGCTTAAGTAACTTTATTAGATTTTCAAATAAAGAAATAAAGCTAACCCAAATTAATCATTAAAATAAAAAAGGAAAGAAAGAAACAAAGAATAAAAAATTAAGGGCAAAAGTGCAGAAAGAAAAAGTAATACAAGGAAGTGACTTCTGATTTTCTTTTACAGCAGACATCACATAACTTTCATTTTTCTATTGTCTACCATTTGTTATAATCATTACATCCACTTTATAATTTCATTTTTTCTGTTTTCATGCAAAAAGTCCAAAGGGGTTTTCCAATCAGCCTTAAAATTAATCGATGTCTTTTTTCTAATCAAAGCTGTCAATTTTGTCATCTCAGTCAGCTCCTTCAACTTCAACATTCATTCTTTCATTGTAAGTAGTGTCAAATCTTTCCATCGTTATACATATAAAAGTTTCACTGCTGTTGTCATATACAGAAATGAACTTCCATGAGTTTTTTTCCATGAGCTTTTGGGACTGCTAGGCCCAAAAGGAGCATCTCTAGAGTCAACTGTACATTAATCTTTAAGACCTTCTAAGTTAATATACATATTTGAATTAAAAAATTTAGCTGTTCTATATGTCCACTAAGCATGATAAAGTTCCCTCTTGGTGTTCACATTTCCAATATATATGTCTTAGATGTATAAAGGTATAAAATATGAATTGTTTTCCTTCTTGTGAATGTAAGATATTCCACACAGAAATGGAAGGTTACAGAGACTTTGCATTGTCAGTCTCACTATTGATTTTGAAATCTGACTTTATCATTGCTAATATACTATAGTTTCCTAGGGACATAATGTCAAATTCTTGATTAAGTCTAATCAGCATTGAATAGCTAATGGTGGTGTTTCTAGGTAGTCCTCAATTTATAACCGGTTGCTTAGCAACCAGTCAAAACTATGATGGACCTCCCTAGAGAATACTTACAACCCAGATTCAAAGTTCATGAGGTCACATGACTACATTTCAGGCAGTCAGCAACTACATGCAACCATTTGCAGCACCGCACAGTCATGTAACCACATGTGACCACATACTGCAGTTTTGCTGAAAAGCAGCATTTACTTAACAGCTGCTGCATTTGCTTAATGGACACCACACAAAAAAATTGTAAAATCAGGTCTTCATATGGATGAACCGATTGATGAACATCACAACTTACGCTTATAAAGGGCAGGTTCCATTACAATAGTAATTCAAAAAATATCTACAGTATATCAGGAGTGTCAAACTCACGGCATCATGGCAGCGTCACGTGACATATCGGAACTTTTTTCCCCTTCACTAAACCGGTCGTGGGCATGACCAATGCATGACGCACCTGGGCCGCGAGTTTGACAGCCCTGATCTATATATCTTTTCTAAATATATATAGCAAATTTAAGTGAAGTTTTTTAAAATTTTCAGATAATAATTTCTTTCTTGTATATATAAATGTAATACTTGAGATGAATACTCAAAATCAAAATTCACTGTACTCTATTAAATTAAACCCCAATTACTTATTCTCAAATGCTACCCAGTTCCCTAATTATATAATAGGTAAATTAGCATGATTTTAATAATACTACCAAATGGATTATACCCTGGATTTAAGACCCTCAATTACAAGAAGATTAAAATCAGCAATCCAATAAATGTGTCGAAGTGCAAAAAAAAAATTCATCAATGGAACTTTACAGTGAACTTGCAAAGGCTGGATGGAAAGGGCAATCAATTCAAACAGAGTTCTATTTTAGGAATTTGCCCAATTAAGAACAATGAACTAATAGTGGTAATGAATGTCACTTAAAACTAATGACTCACATTCCAAACAAAGATGGGTTTGAAATATTTGCCTAACACACTGAACTATCCTTAGAGCTTTGTGGCTTTTGTGGCATCTGCCATATTAAGTCATTTGCTTATTCTTACTATTTTGAGACATCATACACAATGCACCTACAACATGTCTAAAGATAGCTACTTTTTAACTGGCAGCTAACAGTGACGTATCCTTTCAGAACGAGGCTTTACATGAGACTGATTTGAAATAAATCAAATCATCCATCAGAGCAATCAGCACCTGTCTTGCGCTTACATTTCCAGTTTGTCTTTCCGCAACAGACAAGTACCTGTTTATTAGTCTAAGAGAAAATGAAATTTTCCTTTCTTAAAAAAAGACTGTTTTGCAGTAGGACTGTTTATAAACCATGCAGATAATGCAGGCTAGTTAGGATAGGTGAATAGCTACTTTGGGATGAAGTCATAAGTTGTGTACACCACAGAGCTGGATACACACACAGCCTTTCAACGTATTAAAATAAAAACTGGTGAGATGGGATAAGAGATTTCTTTTACGGGAGGCAACAGTGCTGTATAAAATGCTAAATTTAAATAACAGTGATGATAAATACAAATCTGTTTGAGTAACCACCATTTTTGAGTTTATGATATAAAAAGGAGCAAACAAGTTGGCAATATTTCGATGAAGAATGAGTCTTTGTATAGATTTTGGTGGAAGAAGGGGAAAAAAATAAATAACGAAATAATATTTTCAATGTGGACATCAAACACCATTTTTATAGATGCAACTATTCTGCGATGTGGTGATCCATATCTGCAATTAATCTTGTCTCATCATCAACGAAATCATGTGTCTGTGAATTAATTAATGACTTTCAGTGAGAATTCATGACAAACTAGACATCTCTGAAGGAGAGGAGACAGCACTATGGTAAGATCAAGAATATGGTGAATGGCGATATAATGAATACTGGAGTGAAAGCTATCCAGAATAATTTGTTGTATTTTAAGAGAAGGTGATATGTTATTAAAATTTAAGAGAAAATGATAAGTTACTAAAATTGTTCATACTTGTTATGAACAGCATTTCTTTGTATATTTTTCTTTTTATTTACTGTATTATTTTTTCTATTACTTTTTTCTGCAGTCTGAACTTTTTTTAGTTTAGTTTGTATTAGTTTTTACTATGTTTATTAAATACTTTGATAAAATTATTTTTGTGTGTGTGTTAATTTTCTGCTATTCAAGATTTTAAATTAAGCATCACTAATTACTGTGTAATAATTCAGAAAAAAATTAAATAAGTTTTTCAGTACCAGACTGTAAAATCCAGTATTTTGTTTTATTAGTTTGTTAATTTTTCAAAGCTCTAGGCTTTGCATATATCATGCTGTACAATATGTCATTTAGTCGACAAAACACCCATCACAATCAAAATGAGTTCCTTTCCCCCCTGCAACATGCCTTTCCTCAACTTAAATTGGCACATCTATCTAGAAAAGTGAGCAATAAACCTTAAAATAAAAGAATTAAGAAATTAATAACCTTTAGCACTTCCAAACTTGAACATACAGAACCAAAGTCACTTAAACTTTTTTTTTTAATACCAAGATGGCAGTACACACATCATCACTGATCATGTTGGCTGAGATCATCTGGACATGTAACCCCTTTTATCTGAAGTACCGTAAGTATTTCCACAAGCTTCAGAAAAGCTGCTACTGTGAGTATAGAAAGAAGGAACAATTGATGGAATTATATGTGTCATACCTGTATAGCAATAGGGAATAATCTGGTCATCCAGAGTTGGTTTTATTGAACAAAGTGAGACAGTCTCCTTAAACATCAGATCATTTAGCTGTACATTATTTAATTTATTGCACTTTTGTATGGCTAGAAAATTCCATCCTTGGCAGCCAGAATAACTTGGCTAACATTGCATGCAATGAATACCAAATTGAGTGTGCAGAGTACATGTTACTATCCTGCTTCGAGAACTGATACAATATCTTTAGCCAGCTACCCATATCATTGATAAACATTTAGATGTGGTCCAAATTCCATTATTACAACTTGAATCCAAATCCCATTTTTTAGAATGAATTGTCCCTAATTTATGTATCTGAAATGATTCTAATATTACGTTCATACTCCTGCATCATTCAAAGGGTGTTCATCCCAAAGTGCATAGGTAAATGTCTATGGAGATTCTCAGTCATCTACGTCATGGTTGTCCCAAAGCTGCTTTTTCAAGAAACTGGACTTTCTGGTTTTTCTTTGAAGACATTTCGCTTCTGAAGAAGCTAAAGAAGCTTCTTGGATGAGAAGTAAAATGTCTTCAAAGAAAAACCAGAAATTCCAGTTGCCTCTTGGAAAAACATCTTTGGATTTCTGATACTAGTTTGTTAAATTAAGAATTATAACTTTTTTTAAAATGTAGTTTCCAGGTAGTGGTTGCAGCCTTACAGACACAAAAAATTGTTACTATCATACAAGAACATTACTTATCATGCAGAGAAGTCACATAGACACAGCCACTACAGATGTTGGAAAACCACCCCAAGCCCTGACACAGACAGGAAACTGTGATGCATAGACAAGGCCATATCTTTAAAATGTAGAAGAAAAAGAAGTTGAAAGAAGCAGAACCTCTCTTTTGTGATACTTCTCTGAGCATATTCTGACACTGAGCAGAAAAAAGAAGACAACAGTTTCACTTTGAAATTACTGCCAAAGAATGGTAAGAACACTGTTCTTTCTAAAGAAAATGACATCCAATGGTTCTCTCGCTATACAACAGTTCTCTTGCAGGAAAGGGGGCTGTTCATTAACGTCTGCTGAACAACTGGAAACAATATTCTAGTCATATATTTGGAGGAAGAGCAGACCTCTGATTATACTTCTCAACTCCTAGATTCTAGAATTAGGAATAGAAGTGAATTGCAATTATGTGGAGGCCACTTTCCATTAATCCCTGTTGTTGGCTGCTTCCATGCTAAGAAACATTTCAATGGATAATCACCCCACACCACACCAATAAACCACCAGACACTATAATGGTATAGACCAGGGATTTCCAAACTTGGCAATTTTAAGACTTGTAGACTTCAGCTCCCAGAATTCCTCAGCCAGCTGCACTGTCAAGTTTGGAGTCCCCTAGTGTAGACTCAATCAGCAGAATCCAAAGGAAGAGTAAGTAGAGAAAATACAATATTCAGAGGGACTCAATCAGAGGTAATAAGTTATTCCATACAATAAATATAACAAGAAATAAAGGTAAGGCAGGGAACAAACCTGCTCTGGAGAAAACATGGTTCCATATGTTTATGCGCTGAACTGATAAGATTTTCTGGGGAAGCATTGTGCAGCAAAAATGAAGCAGAGCAGTCCTATTAAATACTGCCAAATGGGAAATGGGTCCCTTCTCTTCCTTTCAATTGCTGCCTGGTAAGGATCTCTTGATTATTTTCTATTCAACAGCTGCAATTACCATATTTTTCGCACTATAAGACACAGTTTCCCCCCAAAAAAGTGGGTAGAAATGTCTGTGCGACTTATAGAGTGAATATTACGGTGGAGGGAGGGGGTTGGTGCAGTGGGGGTGTTCACTGCCACTGCTTGTCACTGCCAGCGGCGGCGGGGGGAAACGCTGGAGCCTTCGCTACCGAGCAGCTGATTGGTGGTTGGATCGGCCTCCTGGAATACTGCCAATCAGCTATTCTAGATGGGGGAATCGCCACCAATTGCCGCCACCAATCACCACCGATTGCCATGGCAATAGGCAGCAGTGATAGGCAGCTATAGGTGGCAGCGATCCCCATTGCCTAGAACAGCTGATCAGCGATATTCCAGGAGTCCGATCCAACTGCCAATCAGCTGCTTGGCAGTAAAGGCTCCAGTGTTTTCCGGCAGTGGCAGCAGCTCAGCTCAGTTGACTGGTGGTGGACGCAACAGAGCGGAATCCTAATAAGCCACGTGCTGGGGCTGCAATAACATGCTGAAGCTGACCAGGCTGTTTGCTGCAAGGACGCTAGCCAGACAAATATTGGATGGATGCTGGGAGGCAGAGGAAGATTTTTTTTCTTCTTTCTCTAAAGCTAATGTGCATCTTATGGTCTGGTGCATCTTATAGTGCAAAAAATATGGTAATTTGCAACTGCTTGGCCCACAGATCTGAGTATCACAGGAATACTTGATAACACCAAGGAAAACAGGCCTACATTTTTAAAAAATAAAACACAATAAAACACATACATTCTGAAATTGTATGGTGCACACAGATGTAGAAATATTGTGTGACTATACCATTTCAAAATATATTATAGGATTAGAAAAGGTTAAATAAATGGTCATCATCTTAAAACAGAACTAAAAATCAAGAGTTCTTGGCTCTACATTTCTGCAGTCTTAATGCAGATAATGATTCTAAGCCATACAAGTCTATACATGCTTTCTTGCAAAATAAATTCCAAGTATTAAAAAATCAAAGCCTATCTATATGATTACAGCTTTATTCACATCCTATACTACTTCACTTTTAGAATAATTATTAACATTATCAGCATATCATTTTAATACAAACACATCAAATCCAAATGAAGATGTTCTTATGAATGAAATTCGTAAGTCTCATTGCAATTAAAACGTAACATATGAACTAATATCATATTACATCGATGTAGACAAATGACACGTTTTCTAAAAGAGAGTAATTTATTGTAATAAAGTAAAATTTAACATTGTTGATACCTCAATCCCAATTGCCAGAAGATTCTAACTAGCGCTCTAAGGAAATGTCAGAAACCTCAGCAAATCATTTCTAATACCTCATGCTCTGAAATTGGTTTGTTCTCTGTTAGGGACTTCAGCCCAACATGTTTAAGCGAACTCTGTAGCATTGGGATACGCTGAACTCAAGACTAGCTGAACTGCAATATTCAAATATAGGACAAATTTAAATAAAAGTTATATCAAAAAAGATTAATTACCTTTTCACTTAATGAGAAGTTACTCAGAGATTATTTTGCAATTTAACATAATTTTCTGCTTGATATGCATGCAATAGCTGGATCTATCCTTGACTTACCCTGGACATTTTTTTTGCATTTTTATAATGTTTATTGTAATATAAAATAGAAATAGAAATAAATATAAGAAGTAAAAGAGGAAAGGAATGCAAAAGGAAAAGGAAAAAAAAGTGATGACGTCTGACTCTTTTCTGTACAGTAGAAAACGAAGTACAATTACAACCTCAACTTTCTGTTGAATGCAAACCATTTCTATAGTCACAAAGTTGACCTAGTCATCAAAACCTAAGATCAAAATTTGAATTTTATCTGTTCCAAGCATGAAGTCCAGAAGTGGTTTGCAAATGGAAACAAAACAGGATATGTTCTTCTCTTTAATTAAAACAGTTGGCTTTGCCATCTCCGCCACCTCCATCACTTTTTCTATCCATTCTTCTATTGTGGGTATGACTTGTCTTTCCATTTCTGCGCATAATTTCTGCGCATGATTCTTACTGCTATCAACTTTTATAATTACAAAGCTCTTTCTTTCAGACCCTTTATCCAACATCCCTAAAAGGAAAACTTCTGGTTTCAGTTTTGAATTTGTTTTAAGAATCTTCTAAATTAAGACAAAATTTGGCCCCAATATTTCTTTGCTTTATCGTAAGTCCAACAAAGAGAAAATGTTTTTACAATTACATTTCCAACAAACTTTTGAAACACCTTCAGACAATTCTGACAAATTTTTGGGCATTATGGTAGGTACCAACAATACACCCTGGATATTTACATTAAAAAATTCCAAGTCATCTTCTGAACTAAGTAGCCATTTCTAGCTGTCATCATTTATTTTCAAACATCACATCGCTAAAGAACATTATTATGTTTGATAAAGGAATAAATCAACTGTCTGAAAATATAACAACCAGTGAGAATCTGGGTACAGTTGAAAATGGAAAGATTAACTTTCTGCAACTCAACTCATTTATAACAAGTTGCCCGAGTTCAGTATAAAGAGGCTCATAAGCCACAGTAAATTAATAAAAGTAAAATCTCGTTCAGGTGATAAATGATGCAGAAGAGCTATTTTGTTTTGATTTAGTCCTGTTCTCAGAGCCATATTCATTCATTCATCCATTGCTTATTCTTCTTCTCTCACTATGTCACAATGTTACAAGCAGGGGTGGGTTCTACTTACCTTTACTACCGGTTCGCAACAGGATCGCACACGCACGCTCACTTACGTGCACAGATCGCTGATGATTATATCTGGGGCAGTGTGCGGGGCCTCCCACCGGTTTTACTACTGGTTCTTGCGAACTGGTCCGAACCGGGAACAACCCACCACTGATTACAAGTATGTAAATAAGGATGGGATTGTTCTTATTGTTTATGCCTCTCAAATGCATTCTATGTATGTTGTGTACGAGCTATGTGATTAAAAATATTACACACAGAATGCTTAAATCACACAAAGTGTGCCTACAAAATTCGACTAGTCAGTTTCCTGCACTAACACTTTTGGTTGGTGTGCATTAAATGTTACCTTTAATGGGAATAAATTTCTTTTGGACTAGAGGAGGGCATTTTTTCCCATACTAAATATAATAAGTTAATACAAAGCTCTCAGAAAAGGAAGCAATGATGAATAAAAACAATTTTTCTTCACAGTGTACACTTTTCCCTTAATTGCCACCTTGCCAACTATTTATGTGTTTGAATGGACTTCAATATTTTGTTTTTCTTATGAAATCCAATTGAAGCTCAGATGAAGATAAAAGTTTCTAATGCTCCAATAAAATTTGGAAATGATATATTATGCATAAAAGAGACTGGCATTCTTTGAATGTTTTTGCGATAGTTCTCATTGTTAGCCAGTTTCTATTACAAAATCTCAGTACTATAACAGTTGTGCTGTGAGCTGTTTTATAATAGAAAGATCTTTGGATAAGATAATTTCCAGATTAGATCAGACATTGGATTTAGTAGTGGTAAAATATCATCCAAAAATAATTCATAGAGGAAAATAATGATTGGTCGTTTGCAGATTTGTGCAGTCAGACTTTAACATCAGAGTGTCTTTCCAGATGGAAAAGAACTGACTGTATTTTTTGGAGTATAAGACACGCTTTCCCCCCCACCCACCCACCCAAAAGAGGGTGAAAATTTGGGTTTGTCTTATACTCCAAATGTAGCCCCACCCACCCGCTAGCCCCCACCCTTTGGCCTCTGCCTCCCTGCAATTTACCTCCTTGCAGCAAGCAACAAACAGCAAAACAGCCCATTTCAGCTTCAGCACAGCCTGATTAGCACAAGCAGTTGATTGTAGGTTGGATCAGCCTCCCGACCCTCAGCAGGAATTGCCATTGCCTATTGTCGTGCGGGCCTGTGCTGCTTGCTGCAAGCAGGCAAATTGCTGGGAGGCAGATTTTTCTTTCTTTTGTACTAATCACGCTGTGCTGAAAATGAAAATGAAACTAAAGCAAGCTGTTTGCTGCAATGAGGCAAACTGGGAGGCAGAGGCAGAGTTATTGTGAGTGTTTTATGAGTCTTATTTTCTTCTCTGTATCCTTTTGTTGTAAAATTTCTGTCTAGAATCAACAATTAGCTGGAATTTAAAAAGCATTTCACTAACATAATTAAAATGTTACCTGAAGGAAAATAAAGAGAGGGGAAAAAAGCTTCACATCTAACAGATTGCCTGCTGATTCTGATTACAATACCAATCTATGCAAAGAAAAAACCTTAAAACAGTTCCAAACTGGTAAAATTTCATATTATTTCCCATATCCATGCACTAGTGTATATCTTGTTTTCCTCCCCCAAAAAGGTAGGTGCGTCTTATAGTCTGGAGCATCTTATACTCTGAAAAATATGGTACCTAGATTTATTTTCAACTGGCTACTAAATTTTAGTATAATATTTCTTATTCTAATTCATTACAAATCAATCAAAATATGTACAGTTCTGTTGATTAAGACAGAAATCTCCATATTATGTGGTAGAACGGACAGATAAGGATTTTCTAAAATGGAAGAAAAGAGTTTTGGAAAAAAAAACCTATCCTCTGAAATTATTTAAATCTATGGCACAAAACACTTTAATATAAAATTAATGCCATTGCAGGACATATATTCAATAGCTGGTTCTGGGGAGAGATCTATATAGCAGCTGACAAAACCACAAAAAGCAAGCCACAAAACTGCCAAGGAAACAATAATAAATTAATTGAACAAAATGGAAAGCAGGGTTTAAAAAAGGCAATTCTCCAAATATTCAACATCACATCTGTCCCTTGGAACAAATGAAATGGGGTCAATTTGAGAGCTACAGATGTTTTTCTTTCTAAGATAGAGAAGGTCTTCTACCAGTATCCACAAAAAGAATTTGGCCTCAATTTTGTCATTGAAAAGTTAAGATAACTATGTAGCACTTCCCAAAGTTTTTCCTTTATTACCCAAAATTGTTTAGCGGAAAGTCCTTTTTACCACTTATTAAAAATTCCCTATTTAAATGTCCCTGTAGTGATTGGATAATGGGTTTATTGATGTTTACTGACATTACCCAAAGAAAGACCATTTTTACCCAATTCTGGGTGATTTCCCAGGTTTGGGAAACACTGATTTAGAGAATTGGCAAGTCTCACACAAATCTTTAGGTAACAGATTGTCATTTGTTTTGACCAATGCATAGTACGATGGAGTGTTAGTCTATTTAAATATTCCAAGTGGAAACATAAAAATATCACATTGTAATATAAGAAATGCAAAGTCACCATGCTAAAATATATACTGTATCAAATACATCAGTGCAATAAAAATTCAATCTAGCCTAGTAAAATCAACAGAAATATGTTCTTTGATTAAGAGTATGTTTTCTGGAGAGAATAAGACAAAGTTACCTTAATTAATAACAACAACAACAACAACAACAACAACAACAACAACAAAACACAAGGACAGGTGGAAATGCCTTCTCAAGATTTTAACAAATTATAACCACCAATTGTCCAAATAACTACTTTGAATTTAATGAATACAAACTTTGCAAAAATCAGTTGCAGAAGTTTTTCTGTTGGATTGACAAGGATTTATTTTCTGTTTCTTCATCATAAATTAGAAACACATATTATCGTGTTTACTATATTGTGACTGCATAGGAAATTGCATGTAGTATTTCTCCATTATATTATTATTGTTCAGCCATTCAGTTGAATATAAGAAAGCTGTCATAGAATTACTCACTCATATGTGGAAATGTTGGCTATGTATGTTTTTTATGGAATTGATCAACAGCAAAGAAACTATAAAGTTAATAGGTAAAACTAGATATTTATTTTCTTGCTCTGCATATTGGCATTAAGGCTTGCAATATCTTAATGAATTTCCTGGTACATCTACAGTTTCATTTCTGTTCTGCATTACTAGACTTACAGCATGTCAAATAAATCATTGTAATGAAGTTTGATGAACAAAGATTTTGATGGTGGTACACCATAATTATAAACATCAGCAGTAAAGCTTTTTTCAATCATGAAAGGAAAAGCACTTTGATGATGGCCTAGAAAAACTGCTTGATTAAAATTACTTTTGGCATTTCAGGCAATGGAAATCTTCAAATATTGCTCTGACCTTTAGTCTTCAAAAATGCATCTTTTGTTACTAAATTGCAATATCTTTAATCATACAATATTAAGGACACTATGAATCAGAAGAACATGCAACAAGTTTGATTTATGTATGTAAATTTGAAAGAATCTATACCCATGGTAAAAATTATTCAACTTCTAAAGGAAGAAACAGCTATAGCATCCCAATGATTTTCCCCTTTCATATGGAAAGAATCAAATGGTTAAAGAAATAAACTGTTGGAACAGACATAATATTATAAAATTGACTATGAATCTTACATTCAGATTTCTTCTTGATGTATGTCTCATAAATTTAAAACTTGAGTCAGATCAGGTGTAAGACTCAATATAAATGGAAAATCACCAGTCATTGTTTTTACATTTCTGCACATAATATCATATACAAAATGACTAGTTCACAGAGCAAAACTTTTACATCTATCAACATGTTATCATAAACCATAAGTATCTTTGTTCAAAAAAATGACAGATAATAAACTAGACGTTATAATGAGAACAGATTTGTGATTTTATTGTTCAAAATCTTTTAGTAAAGTTAAACATTCTTGCAACCAAACATTATGAATTTGTGATGGGGGTAGAAGACAAGGTTTGCTGAAGTTTGTCTTCTTTTTTCACACATTATTCTGATCAAGAATCTTTTTCATCACTCTTTTCCAAAGGGTTGAGAACCAACTGATCATTGGATCCCTGATGATTTAGAGTTTTAACTGGGTTTTTTTAAGAAAGTTAAGATCAGGTGCAAAAGAGACAAATATAATTATAAAATCAGAAATGTTTTCTCAGTACCATATTGTCAGCCTTACTGTACAAGGGAGAGTTCTCTCTAAGATGTTTTCACCACCCTCCTCCTTCAGACTCAAATTTTGTTTACAAGATTGCTGTTTAGGTTGCAACTCTTCCTTCTTTCTTCCATGGATATACTTTGATGGTATGTGGGAATGACCTTGGGAGACTTGCCCAGAGAAAGTGCCTAGAGAAAAGTTAGATAAGAGACAGCATTGTCCTCAACTGGATAGTGGGTGGGGCAAGAGGCTCAGAAGAGACCCTCTCTAATTCCCTGGGAGTAAAGA
Organism: Pantherophis guttatus; assembly: GCF_059756535.1. Taxonomy (NCBI): domain Eukaryota; kingdom Metazoa; phylum Chordata; class Lepidosauria; order Squamata; family Colubridae; genus Pantherophis; species Pantherophis guttatus. Next base: position 64,057,855 of record NC_142065.1, read on the forward strand.
GACAGGGGAGGAGAATTATATTGTATGTAACAATGTAACAATGAATAAGTGCATTAGAGTTTACAGCAATCGTAAACCCTGGATGTCAGCAGAGGTACAATAACTTCTGAGAGCCCGAAATTCCACCTTCAAGGCAGAAAACAAAGATTCAGAGTTTCTTGCAAAAATCAAATCCAGACGTACACACAGATAACTGATTCAGCTGGATTCATTAACTTCTTTACATGCATAATATATATATATACAATATCAACAGCAGAGAAGAGTTTCATTTCAGCTTAGATCAGTAGACAAGTTCACACACACAACTTCAGACCTTAACACACACACTGTGCTGGTTTCAGTTTCATTTCTCTGCACAAAATCAGAAGCTGCAGATGGACACGCCCTGGCTCCAGTCTGTCTCAGCTCCCAATTGGCTGACTTAGTTGCTATGCCTATTCATTGGCCGACCTTGTTACCATGTCTTCCCAGTCATATTCTGACAAAAGACGAATACAACGAGGCCAGGGCAAACTTGAGGAGAGGCATTAAGGCGGCTAGGCTAAACAGGAATACAAACAAAAAGTAGAGAAGCATCTGGCGGATAATAACCCAAGATAGGTGTGGCAGGGGTTACAACATTTAACCAATTATGAGGGAAATACGATGAAAATAGCCAATGCTGATGCCCTGCTGGCGGAGGAGCTGAATAGCTTCTTCGCCAGCTTTGAGGTTAAAAGACCTGTCTCTGTGGCTCTAGCTCAAAGGCACTCTCAACTCCAGCACTCATCCTGCATGAACATCAAGTGAGAGCTGTGCTGAAGGCCGTAAATCCCAACAAAGCTGCAGGTCCAGATGGGGTGCTGGGGATAGTGGTAAAAACCTGCGCTGACCAATTAACAGGAGTCCTGACAAGAATTTTTAACATCTCCCTGCAATTGTTTAGGGTCCCATTGTACTTGAAAGCAGCCACAATCATCCCAGTTCCAAAGAAAGCAGCCTGAATGACTATAGACCTATTGCACTGACATCTATAGTGATGAAGTGCTTTGAGAGACTGGTCCTACAATACCTCAGATCCTGTCTTCCACCAAATGTTGATCAACACCAGTTTGCTTATAGAAGCAACAGGTCGACAGAGAACGCCATTGCCACTGCCTTACATACTGCACTGAGACACCTTGAGAAATCTGGGAATTATGTCAGAATGCTTTTTATAGATTATAGCTCGGCCTTTAATACCATCTTACCAGGCATTCTCATTGAAAAGCTGACTGACCTGAATTTCTCTCCCCTCACTTGTGACTGGGTCAAAGACTTCCTGACGGAACACAAGGGTTGGGTCCTTGACATGTTCCATGTTCCACCCTGAAGCTCAGCACAGGCTACTCTCAGGGTTGCGTGCTCAGCCCCCACCTGTACTCACTATATACACAGGACTGCATATCCTCAAATCCATCCAACATCATAATAAAGTTTGCAGACGATACAATGGTGCTGAGGCTTATAACTGGAAGGGACAAATCACCATACAGGGAAGAAGTCCAGAAGGTATCCTCATAGTGTTCAAAAAACAACCTACGTCTAAATACGAGCAAGACAAAGGAGATGGTGCTAGATTTCTGGAAGCACAGAGAAGAACCTGCGCTAATGTATATCAAGGGGGGCCGTGTGGAGAGGGTTTCCTCTTTTAAATTCTTGTGAGTGCTCATTAGTCAAGATTTCATCTGGAAAAACAACACTGGTGGTTAGTAAGGCTCAACAGAGGCTTCATTTCCTTAGAGTCCTACAGGAAAATCAGATGGAACAACGGCTGATGACTTCTTTCTATTGGTCCACGATAGAGAGTGTCCTCATATACCGTATAACAGTATGGTACGCTGGTTTAACAGCTGTGGACAGGAAGGCACTACAAAGAGTGATCAATTCGGCACAAGAAACCATTGGTTGCCCTCTAACACCACTGGATGACATTGCCAGGTCTCGCTATTTCAGCAGAGTAAGGAAGATACTTAGGGATGATTCACACCCTGGCCAGTGCCTCTTTTCACTTTTACCATCGGGCAGAAGACATCAAAGTATAGCCAGCCAGCCAGCCAAACAGGTTTAAAAACAGCTTATACCCATGGGCTGTCAGACTCCTAAACACAATCACAATTACTCCACGTAAAAATGGAAACGAATGACTAGTTGTTTCCCCCACCCCCACAATTACTTGTATAAGGATTATTCTTTATACCCGTGATGGCGAACCTATGGTATGCGAAGCCATGTTACTCAGTACGCACGGCCTTGCCTGTTTGTCTTTCGGGTTTCTGGAACATATGTGTGTGTGATGATCAGCTGTCCTTCGCTTGCGTGGCAATGCCAAAAATCAATGTGTGCATGTACGCTGGCCAACTGATTGTCGGGTGTGCATGCGTGCCAGAACCCGGAAGTTAGGCTTTTCCGAAGCGCAATCCCTTCACGCGCACAGCAGTGCCAAAAACTGGCCCATGCATGCGCACCAGCCAGCTGACTATCAGGTGCACATGCGCGCTAGAACCTGGAAGTTCAGCTTTTCTGGAGCATGGCCCCAATGAGTGTGTGTGCACGCGATGTTTCCACGTGACCTTTTCAGCACTCAGTGCCAAAAAGGTTCACCATCCCTGCTCTATACTATTCTTGTTGTCTTGTATTTTCTGTTACGGGTTGTACCAGTAGCAACTAAACCAATTTCGTTGTATACATGATGTACAACAACAATAAAGGCTGCTATTTGATGATGATGATGAGGAGGAGGAGGAGGAGGAGGAGGAGAATGATCTTTTATTCATTAAACATGAAACAGAGTCAAATGAATATTTAAAAATGTGTCACAAATACAATTAACTTGTAATAATGGTTGGTATGAGTTGCTGCCAGCATCCTAGGTATCAACCAAGTATCTTCTTAAAATATATGATGTTCTGAGTAGCGCAGTTTTTTGTAGTTCTGCTGTTATTGCAGGAAGCTGCAATTTCTTGAGGGTTTTTGTAAAATTCTTGGACATGGTACCAAGTGCCCCAATGACCATCACTGTTAAATGTTTCATCCATAGTCGTGTAGTTTCGATGGCCAGGTCACGATATTTCCTGATTTTTTCCAGTTCTTTTTCTTCGACTCTAGCGTCTCTTGGTACAGAGATATCAATAAATTGTAGGCTTCGGCCCTCAACAACCGTGATATCCATGGCATGTTATGTTACAAATGACATCTGTCTGTATTCGAAAGTCCCACAAGATCTTCACTGTCTCATTTTCGATAAGTTTTTCCACTTTGTGCTCCCATTACTTTTTGGATAATTATTATTATCTCTTTTATTTATTAAACATGAAATTATTATTATTATTATTATTATTATTATTATTATTATTATTATTATTATTATTAATCTTTCAGACTTGCAAGATTCTGTTAATTTCACCTTACAACACCTTACAACAAAGTAGAATAAGCTGATCTGGTTACGTTTCCTGTCTGGTATACCTGGTAACAAATAATACAAATATTGGTGGCCTTTTGGTTAAGATTGTGTAACTACAACCTCTCATTTGCTTTAGCAGAATAATTAAAATGGGGGTGTATCGATCATTTCGTTTGTTTGCTAAACATTTGTAAGTCAAAATCCTTGCCGATACCTTGCCAATCATCCAGAAATTGAATATACATTCTATCCATGCTATTATACTGCATTTTGTGTAAAACAAGTCAACATTTTGCTACACTGAAACACATTTTAAATGAACTTTTTAAAAATAAAATTGTAATGTCCAGCGCAATATGGCAAATGCTACTTTCAAACATCTGTCTCAACTCAGATATCATTTAACTATTTGTTCAATTACTACATTATATCACTAGTATTTTCTATGTTTTACAAAGACTTTAGTCCTACTATTAACACATCATAATATCTAAGACACATATTCATCTGATCAAAAGATTGTCATTAATATATGCAAAAATATATTAAGATATATATACAGAAAATGCTAAGATATTTATAGACTCCCTGCAAACAGACTAGAAAAATAATAGGATATGTAGATTGTGAAAACTCTAGAAAATGTTCCCAACTTTGTCACTTTCTGACCCATCAACCTCTACCTCTACTATTTTTCTCAATAGAACAGTAAAATGTGAAAAATACATAAACTATAAAATTTCTTTTTGGTTGCGTGGTCAACAGAACGACAGAAAAAATAACTATCCAGGGAATATACCAGACATCAGCTATTATTTCACTACCGGATCACAATGATGAATAATCAGGAAAACAAAAAACAAAATGCATTAAACAAATGGAAAATTTGGAATGATTCAGTTTCCTCTCAAGATGTCAGTCTCAAAGATTTTCTTAGCTTATGAACCAAAGATAATTCTCACCACTGAATCATTGCAAAGAATGTGACAGCATCAGTCCAGGCACTGGTGAGTTGGGAAGACACTGGGAAGGCTGTGGCTATAATAAATGTTTCTTTAATTCATCTCTCCTCATAACCTCTTAATTCACACTCTCTTCTGAAAATATTTAAATCTTGAAAATATGATGCAACGAAGCAGTATGCATCACTGAACTCTAGTTTTAGACTTCAGAGATGTACTGTATATTGACTCATTATGTTTCACTTTTTTCAGTTCTTTCAGAGTTTATGCAGGATCCATAGCCACTTTGGTTACCTAAAATGAAGGACATGAACTGACCACAGTAAACACCTGCACATAATAAATTATTTCTGTATATGAGAAAAGACTTTTAAGACCCACTTCGTTAACTGCTAAATGAATATAGAAAGAATTTGATTTTATTAAAGAAAATAAATCAAATAAAAAAAACCTAAATTGCTGGCCGCCAAATGCTTTGGGATTTTTTAAAGTACACAGTACTCCTGTCCACCATCACCTCCACTACCTATGTTAATGGGGCTGCTTTTTTTCATTTGCTTTTAAAATACTCCCACTGTTAAAGCATGAAAAAAGTCAAGGAAACAGTAGGTGCACTTAAAAGAGAAGGAAGTAATGGGCATCAGGGAGAAAGTAGAACTGCTTAGCTCATTCTTTGCATCAGTCTTTACACAAAAAGAACCTATAGCCCAACCTACCAAAAACCTAACTGTAAAAAACAGACTAGAAATAAACAAATTAAAATAAGCAAGAAAATGGTTAGAGAACACCTATCTGAACTTGATGAATATAAATCACTTGGGCCTGACAGATTATCTCCCAGAGTTCTGAAGAAGCTGCCATATGTTATCTCAGAACCGTAATACCATATCTTACAAAAATGCTGGAACACCAGGGAATTACCTGAGGTTTGGAAAAGAGCTGATGTGGTTCCCGTCTTCAAAAAAGGAGAAAAAAACAGACCCAAGAAACTACAGACCCATCAGCCTAATATCAATACCTGGGAAGATACTGGAAAAGATAATTAAAAAACAGATCTGCAAACATCTAGAAACAAAGTTATAACTAAAAGCTAGCATGAGTGTTAAAAATAGATGATGCCAAACCAAACTTATTTCATTTTTTGACAAAGTGGCTAAATAAGTAGACCAGCAAAATGCTGTGGACATAGTATACTTAGACTTCAGCAAGGCATTTGAGAAAGCATTTGGTAAACTAGAAAAATGTGGAATAGATAGCATCACCACCGGATGGATTTGTAACTGGCTGACAAACTGTACTCAATGAGTAGTCCTTAATGGTACTACATCTATATGGAGAGAAGTAAGCAGTGAGGTACTACAAGGTTCCATCTTAGGCCTGGTACTTTTCAATATCTTCAAAAATAGAAGAAGGAATAGAAAAGGAACTCGTTAAATTTGCAGATGACACTAAACTGGCAGGAATAGCCAACACCCGAGAAGACAAACTCAGGATCCCCAAAAATCTTGACAAAGTTGAACAATTGGCCTATCCAATAAACTGAAATTTAATGTCGAGAAAAGCAAGGTTTTACATTTAGGTAGGAAAAACCAAAGGTACAAATACAGATTAGGCCAAACCTGGCTCAAAAACAGTAACTGTGAGAGGAATCTTGGAGTCTTAGTGGACAATCATTTAAATATGAGCCAGCAGTATGTGGCAACAGCCAAAAAATCTAATACAATAAACAGAGAAATGGAATCAAAAGCATGTGATGTATTAGTACTGCTTTACAAAGCCTTAGTAAGTCCATACCTGGAATACTGCATCTAATTTATAGATGCAGGATAGATGCAGGATAGGGCGGCCGCTGGAGCTTTGGACCGCATTGTCCCTTTGCGGCCTCTGACCCGGTGCCAATCCCAGGTGGCTCCCTGGTTTTCCGAGGAGCTGAGGGAAATGAAGCGCCGGAAAAGACGCCTAGAGAGCGGTTGGAGGGCCAGCCGGTCCGAATCTGACCGAACACTGGTGAGGTCTCATATTAAGACCTACCTAGTGACGATAAGAGCGGCAAAGTTTGACTACTTTTCCACTCTTATCGCATCTGCAGATAACCGCCTGGCCACCCTGTTTAGGGTGACCCGCTCCCTGCTCCATCTCGGAGCACGGGAAGACCCCTTGGAGGTAGGGCTGAGGATTTTGTACAGTATCTGCATGACAAAATCGCTCAAATTTGGGAAGGTTTGGACTCTGATGGGGCAGGTTCAGACGGGGTGATGGAAGAAGGTCTTGAGAGTGTTATCTGAGAGGAGTTTGACCCGGTGACTCCTGAAGACGTGGACAGGATTCTGGGTAGACTTAGCGCGGCCACATATTTACTGGATCCGTGTCTCTACTGGCTGGTACTGGCCAGTAGGTTAAACGAGGCTGGCTCCAGAGGATTATCAACGCTTCTTTGAGTGAGGGTTGCTTTCCCGCCACCTTGAAAGAAGCAATGGTGAGGCCCCTCCTCAAGAAGCCCTCCCTGAATCCGGCTGTTTTAGTGAATTATCGTCTAGTCTCCAACCTCCGCTTTGCAGTGAAGGTTGTTGAGAATGTGGTGGCACAACAGTTCCCCCAGTACCTGGATGAAGCAGTCTATCTTGATCCATTCCAGTCGGGCTTCAGACCTGGGTACAGCACGGAAACAGCATTGGTCGCATTGGTTGATGATCTCTAGAGGGCTCAGGACAGGGGTTTTTCCTCTATCCTGGTCCTATTAGATCTCTCAGTGGCTTTTGATAACATCGACCATGGTATCATGCTGCACTGGTTAGAGGAGTTAGGGGTGGGAGGCACCATGTTGCGGTGGTTCTCCTCCTTTCTCTCTGACCAGTCACAGTTTGTGTTGACAGGGGGCCAGAGGGTCGACCTCGAGGCGCCTTGTGTGTGGGGCACCGCAAGAGTCAGTCCTCTCGCCCCTTCTGTTCAACATTTATGTGAAGCCACTGGGTGAGATCATCCGTGGTTTCAGGGTGCAGTTCCACCAGTACACTGATGACACTCAGCTGTACATCTCCACCCCGGACCACCCCAATGATGCCCTTAACGTGATGTCCCGGTGTCTGGAGGCCGTGCGGATCTGGATGGGGAGAAACAGGCTCAAGCTCAACCCGTCCAAGACTGAGTGGCTGTGGCTCCCGGCGTCCCGATATAGTCAGTTGGTGCCATCTCTGACTATTGGGGGTGAGTCGTTGGCCCCCACACAGAGGGCTCACAACTTAGGTGTCCTCCTGGATGCATAGCTGTCCTTAGAAGAACATGTGATGGCTGTGGGCAGATGGGCTTTTTATCAGGTTCGACTGATCTGCCAGTTGCATCCCTTTTTGGATCGGGACTCCCTACGCACGGTCACTCATGCGCTCGTCACTTCCCGCCTGGACTACTGTAATGTTCTCTACATGGGGCTCCCCTTGAAGAGCACCCAGAGGCTCCAACTGGTCCAGAATGCAGCCGCGTGGGTGATTATGGGAGTGTCATGGCGCTCCTATGTAACACCTCTCCTGCGTGAGCTGCACTGGCTTCTGGTGGTCTTCCGGGTGCGATTCAAGGTATTGGTTACCACCTTCAGAGCACTCCATGGCTTAGAACCTGGGTATTTACAAGACCACCTTCTGCTACCAATAGCCTCCCACTGGCCAACACTCCCACAGAGAGGGGCTCCTCCGGGTGCCGTCAGCCAAACAATGTCGGCTGGCGACCCCCAGGGGGAGAGCCTTCTCTGTGGGGGCTCCTGCCCTCTGGAACGAATTGCCCCCCGAGATGCGGAGGATTCCCAATTTACGCACCTTCCGCCAGGCCCTCAAGACGCTTTTATTCCAACAAGCCGGGCTGGCCTAATTTTTAAATTTTAATTGTTAACTTTTAACTTTTAAATGTCCAAAATGGGTAATTTTATTTTAATTAGATATGGGCCAAATCATTTAATATTTCTTAAATTGTTTTTTAAATTTTATATCTGTGTGTTTTATTTTGGCTGTACACTGCCCTGAGTGCTTCTAGGAGAAGGGCGGTATATAAATTAAATTAATAAATAATAAAAATAAATAAATTTTGGTCACCACATTACAAAAAAGATGTTGAGACTTTGGGGGAAAGTGCAACGAAGAGCAACTAAGTGCAAAGAGCAACTTTGTACTAAAAAGTGCAAAGAAGAGCAACTAAGATGATTAAAGGCCTGGAGACTAAAACATATGAAGAACGTTTGCAGGATTTGAGTTTGGCTAGTCTAGAGAAAAGAAGGACTTGGGGGTGGGGGCATGACAGCAGTATTCCAGTATTTGAGAGGCTGCCACATTGAGAAAGAGGTCAACTTATTTTCCAAAGCACCAGAGTGCAGGACAAGAAACAATGGATAGAAACTAATCAAGGAGAGAAGCAACCTGGAATTAAGGAGAATATTCCTAACAGTGAGAACAATTAACCAGTGAAATGGCTTGCCATCAGAAGCTGTGATACTTCATCACTGTATGTTTTTAAGAAGAAACTGGACAGTCGCTTATCTGAAATGGCATAGGGTCTCCTGCTTGAGCAGGGGGTTGGATTAGAAGACCTCCAAAGTCTCTTCCAGCTCTATTGTAATTGAAAGCATCATTTCCAGTCAGTTGCCAGAAATGCTTTGGCATGTCTGTACCACCAGTTTGACTTCATTCACTAACAAACAGAAGTATCAAGCTATATAGCAGAGTCACTATTTCTCCATGCTCTTCTACTGCCATCCATCATGGTATGAGTTTTTATAGGTAATCAAATGATGCCATTGTCAAATCACATTGACTCAGGTTTGATCTGTAGCACTGTAACATTATCCTACCCAAGAGGACCACAAGCAATCTTTCTTTTCCAAAATGAGGCTTTCAATCATTTTTCCCTCACTGTAGTCTCTACTCTCACTTTAAAAAACCAATCTTCTATGCCAATAAATCTTTATGATGATATGAAATATGATCCTGTAAGATACTGGGTGAAGTTGGGGAGGGGAATTCTTCAGAATCCTTTCTGTCTTGCAAGTTATTGTGTTAAATTTGTATTTCTCTTCCAAGCGGAAGCAATATGCTCCATCCCATATTTGGTTAGACCACGATGCCCTGATTAAAAAACACTCCCCTGGTATAGCTGACAAAGCAGGGAGAGCCCATGACTTTGAGGTTAATACCTCTACCTAATATGTTAGTAGCCCAGGTTCGAATCCCAGAAGGGTATGGCTACCTGATGAGAGCTAAATAGTTTGAAATAGATCTATACTATAGATCTTCCTTTCTTTGTCAGTAAATAAATTTAACACAAAAATAGTTTGTTGCAAAAGCGACTACCTGCAAAGGCTCCTGGATTGGGGCTGAAAGCGGAAGCAGTATGCTCCATCCCATAATTGGGTAGACCACATTGGCCAGATAAAACACTTCTTGCAAGGTGTATGTCATCAATACAAATTGAGACTTTAAGGTGTGCCTATGATGATTTTGAGACAGTATAGGAGTTGGGTCAGTTTGGTGCAAGCACTAGGCAAGAAACTGAGAGACCGCACAGAGACCTAGGCAGGTCACTATCTCTCAACCCAAATAAGGGGGCAATGGCAAGCCACTTCAGAAAATCCTTGCCAAAACAACTGGAGGGTACCTTCCATGCAGTAACCAGGAGTCAATAACTGACTTGGAAGGCTCCTTAGCCCCCAAAATGGGTGCAAACAAATATAAGTATAGGGAATTGCTACATGTATACAAAAATCTTGCTTATTCTGCTGTTGTGGTTTCTACAAAAAGAAATGTGGAGCCAGAGAATGAAAATGTCCACTTTAACACTATTTTATAAAAGTTAAGCCAGAGAAGCTAGCAGATATGTTGCTTGGCCTGGAAACCGAATACAAGAAAGAGGCCAATCAGAAATTTGTTCCTATAAATACATAAATCAATCTGGTGATGGTACAAAATGATACAAAAATGCCATACTTCCATCCAGAATTTTTTTGTTTGCTTATTAAATGTGTATGCCATCCATCTCACTGTTGCAGTGACTCTACAACACTGTTGCTGGGAGTTGGGCCACACATACGCTTATATTATTATTATGGTTCATCATTGAATCAGCCAAATATTAGACTGGATTTGGCATTTTATTACTTTGTTCATCGCATGGTCAGCCAGATGTTTAGACTGGATTTCTCATATTTATTGACTACCAAGTCATTCCCAAGAACCTGGGATAGGCAAATATTATTGTTTGATAGTGTTGATGGTATAATAAAAGTATTACATGTAGTCCTCGATTTACGATCACAATTCAGTCCAAAATTTTTGATGTTAAATTAAACACTTGTTAAGTGACTTTTGCCCCATTTTACAACATTTCTTGCACGGTTGTTAAGTGAATGATTGCAGCTGTTAAGTTATTAACCTGACAAATGAATCTGCCTTCTTCATGGATTTTGCTTGTCAGAAGATCGCAAAAGGTGATTACATGACCTGGGACAGATTTTTTTTTTTTTATGAATTAACCCTGCACCTTTGGTTCTACAATTCAACATGCCAGGAGTAATTATTTCTCAACCAAGGCAACTTCTCATAGCAATTATGTGACAGTGGTACTTTTTACTAAGTAGGAAGGGCAGGCAGGAGAGAAGTATTATATTATTAATTTAGCTCACTATTTGTAAAGAACTGGTGAGTGAATAAAGATTCACAAAATTCTTCTAAAATCAGTGTATAGAATTTAGCAGTTAATTTTACTTTTCTTATCTAATTGAAAGCACTGTAGCTGTTGAAATAATTCAATAAAATAATTTAAAAATAATGCTATAGATCCAGCAATACCAAGGAAGTAACTCCAGCTGATGCCAAGAGTCAAAAAGCTAAAAGCAATAAAGCAGACATTAGTATAATAATTGAAACTAGTATACCAGTTGATCTACTTAAAGTCAACTAACTCTAGCTTTACATAAGGACCAAAAGATTGCACTTTATTTCTACATGCTTTGATATTCCTATATAATTGCAAGCTCTCTAACAAAGAATTCACGATTAGCCATTAGTCCTCTTGATATTTATCCATACTATGTGTGTGTTATTATTCCATTTTTTTGACTTACAACTGTGTTCCAAGCACTCAAGCTAGTCTACATGTCACTCCCTCATATCTATTCATTCTCACATCACCACCTTGAGATGGATTAACTAAATTCATGCACATTCACCAATCTTCTTGCCTTTGAGGATTTGAACTGGAAGTCCAGTAGTTTAACCACTATGTCGTAACACAGCAATGAATCAACTTGGACTTTTGTCTTACAAAGAATAAACAAAGTACGGGGCAACAATAGAGTTATGATTCAGCTTAGCCATCCAAGCTGCTTTGGAAATACAAAGTAGGGTAACAGTATCATTTTATGCAGAGAATTATAATTTTATGCAGAGCCTTCCTTTCAGAGACCTACAGGCCAGCAAACTAGGGAACATCATTGTGTTATTTGTTCATAATTGAACATTTTCAAAGAAAAGCTGACTAATGCAACAAGTGGAATCTGTTTTCTATTTGTGGTGCCAGCCTTATTTGGCTTGGGCAATGTATAGCTTTCTTTAGTAAACAAATAAACTATAAACCAGTGACCCAAAGAATCTTGGAAACTTTGCTGAAATTAAAAAGACTCTCTCTCTCTCTCTCTCTCTCTCTCTCTCTCTCTCTCTCTCTCTCTCTCTCTCTCTCTCTCTCTCTCTCTCTCTCTCTCTGAGAACTGGAGCCTTTCAACAGTTTCAAAGAGTATTTCTCCAGATGCTCCCTCATGACTATGCTATGGTCAAGCAGAACACATATTGTTCTTCTGACCATTTCCAAATCCATTTGAACTATAGCTCCCATCATCCATAACCAGCAGGAGACTGAGGTGATGACAGTTGTAATTCAACCCATCAGGAACACACTCAAATGGGAAAGACCAAGTTCCAAAAAAGAAAAAAGAAAGTAGTTTATTAACTGAACAGTTTAATGCAATTTTATACCCTGTCAAGAATTTCATGAATAAATATGTCACAAAAATGGTAGTAATATAATCATTTTTAAAATAAATAAAATACCCATAATTTAAGTGATCCAGAATAAAATTAATATATTTAAATGAGAGCAAGTTTGGTGCAGTGGCTAAGGAATCGGGCTAGAAACCAGGAGACTGTGAGTTCTAGGCCCATCTTAGGCACAAAATCAGCTGGGTGACCTTGGGCCAGGCATGTTCTCTCAGCCCTAGGAAGGAGGCATTGGCAAACTACTGCTGAAAAACCTTGCCAAGAAAACTAGAGGAATCTTTCCAGGTAGTCTCCAAGAATTGGACATGATTGAACAGAAGAAAAAGAAATTCAAATGAAGCTGAACCATGGGAAAAGATAAACTTTTAATTTCCACTTGAACAGAATAAAGTGGATCAATCAGTATATCAACCTAACAACCCTCATAGAGTTGTTGTGAAGATAAAATAAAGATGGAGAGAAGCAGATATACAAACTTTTGAACTCAAAAGAAACATGAACCAGAAAAGTATTGATAAATAGCTCAGGATTATAAACGGTCATTGAGATTTGGAAAATGAATATGTTAAAGATTGTATGATTCAATGGACAAAAATCTTTGGTTATATTATTATGCTTAATCTGTGGGAACATATATGGACAAATGGACTGAAATTTACATTGAAAATATAATCTGTAAAAACAAAACTTTTAGAAAATGATGTATCATTGCTATTTAATGCCCAAGAACAGGGCCTGGTGGCTCAGCAGACTGATAGCATTGTGATTAACACCAGCTGTTTGCAATTACTGTAAGTTCGAATCTCACCAGGCTCAAGGTTGACTCAGCCTTCCATCCTTTCTAAGGTAGGTAAATTGAGGACCCAGTTTGTGGGGGCAATAAGCTGGCTTTGTATAAATATACGAAAGTATGAAGGCTATTGCTTAACGCATTGTAAGCCGCCCTGAGTCTCCGGAGAAGGGCGGCATATAAATCAAAAATTTTTTTAAAAAAAATGTCAAAGATGAGTCTCAAATGCATGCTAGAAATGTTAATTGTAAAGAAAGTGCCTTTTAACCAAAATTTGAATTTTTGCTATTATATGTGTTCAGGTTGTAACTTTTTTGTACTGTACTCTATTGTCCTGAAAACAGACAGAAATAACTGCTTTTTCCCTATAACTTTGCATTTTTTCCCTTTTCTCTTTTTTTCTGTTCAAAAAAGTATAAGGGCAAGTATGTTTGTGTGTTTGTGTATAAATTTAGACATAAACTGCTCGTTGGAGATAAGTTTATATTTCTTTGAAGTTAAGTATAGTAAACAAGAAGTTTTCACTTTTATATATATAGATTCAAAACTATTCATCCTCATTGATGCAAACTGCGGTCTTTTATAAAAGAAGAAAAAGGCACACTTTTTTTTATGCCACAAAAATTACTTGCATTGTACATTGTGTCGAGTGGGGGGGGGGGACACATAAAAATGTTCCAGTTTAATTGACCCTCTTCTTCTCTGGATCATACTAGGATGTGTAATGCTAGGATAGTCTAATACAAATCTTATTGCATAAATAATGTTATTCTCTGCTGTTTGCAATTAATTAGCTCAATAATTAAATCAGGGAGCAGCTAAGTTACTAAGAATGAAAACGATTATCATCATAGAACTGTGAGTTTTTCTCTTTGTGTGTGTGTGTGTGTGTGTGTGTGTGTGTGTGTGTGTGTTTGCAAAACCAAGTTATTTCAAAGCAGATTATAACCATTAAAATTACTATGTATTTTCTTAAACAACCAAAGTGATAATTTAATATACAATATGTAAAAAGTATACCAGCAGCCTAATCTTTTTCCACAATATATGTATGTAAAATACTAGAATATTCATATATTTAAAGGCCTGATATAATAATCATTACCCAAGGGCACAGTAGACAATAATATAGTTAGATGCATCTCACTAGAAAAAGCATTCCACAATTAGGCATAGGTACTGTAATTGACCTGTTTGTGGGCATTCTTCTCTTTAGATGAGCAGAGATCTGTACAACTTCTAAATATGACTTAAATGTGCAGCTTAGACCATTTAAAATAGGTTTTGAGCTACTTGATCTCCTTCTCAAGAGTACCTGACAAAAAGACTTCCTCCAATCCAGAAGATGTTGGATGAGTGGTGGGATTCAAAAATTTTTACTATAGGTTCTGTAGCATGGCTTGGTGGGTGTGTCATAGCTTGGTGGGCGTGGCTTGGTGGGCGTGGCAGGGGAAAGATACTGTAAAATCTCCATTCCCACCCCAGAGGAAGAATATTGTAAAATCTCCATTCCCTCCCCACTCCAGGGGAAGCTTACCACAAAATCCCCATTTCCTCCCGATCAGCTGGGATTCGGGAGGCAGAGAATAGATGGGGGCGGGCCAGTCAGAGGTGGTTTTTACTGGTTCTCCGAACTACGCAAAATTTCTGCTACCAGTTCTCCAGAACTGGTCAGAACCTGCTGAATACCACCTCTGTGTTGGATATCTGAGATCAAGTGTCTCCAGGAGGAAAAAAGGTTCTTTAACCATGTACTTTGTAGGGGGGAAATATAGGAAAGGCTATGGGGAAAACAGCAAGAAGATAAGGCAGCAAAAGGCAGGAGTGTTAGATGTCACATTACTGGAGCAGAGGGGAAAACTGAGAATGACAGTGAGCATCATCCCAAGCTGCTGTTTACCTCTCCCAAAGGTATGCAATAGGCATTATTTTTTTCTGGATATTTTCTCTTTACAGCTCCTGCCAAATCAGGCCCATTTTCGAATTCAATCTTCCCTTTCCTGGCTTCCCCTGCTACACCATATTAACATGCTGAAGGGGCAATGGAGTTGAGCCCCACATCACTTCTTTCCAACATTTTGTTGAATTGGCAAAAGGAGGGTAGGAGTTTCCAAACTACAGGAGATGATCAACATACTTGGAATTTTAAAATATGCTGTGGATGCTCTTGTAAAATGGCTCCTGAAGAGGATTTCCATTTGTAGAATGACAGATGTGGGGAGCATAGTCAGCACCAAATTACTATACCAAATCTACTACTAGATTATAAACAGAGTTGTATCATGGTTTCACGTAGTAACTTCTTCATTTAATGACTGAATTGCCAGTCCCTTATGGCCATTAAATGAGGACCTCTTGTAGAATGTTATGAGTGATTATCTCTTAGTTCCTGCCCTGCCACTTTCTACCCAATGGTTCCTTCTAGTCCTACTACTCTCTAAACAAAGCATCAGGCTGCAAACTCTCACTGTTTTCATTTTCTAAGATAGCTTATGCAATTCA
Source organism: Pantherophis guttatus (assembly GCF_059756535.1). NCBI lineage: Eukaryota > Metazoa > Chordata > Lepidosauria > Squamata > Colubridae > Pantherophis > Pantherophis guttatus. Next base: position 64,073,563 of record NC_142065.1, read on the forward strand.
TTTGGCACCCAAAGGCATTCTTAGAAAATAAAGCTAATAATGGAGACTGATGCTTTTACTGCAACGTGCCAACTTTCCATTTCAAACAGATAATTTTAAAAAAATCATGCCAAGCAAGAAGGGTGCCTGCAGATATACTGGTACATCCAAGATCTGTGTTCGGGATTCCTGATCCAAGCATTTTGATTTATGCTTCATCTGCATTCCGAATATTACAGGAATCTGTAGAGATAAGAAGTGCTAGCATATCTCCAGACAAATTAAAATGGGGGTGGGGGGGAGAGAAATGACACTATTTCCATATTATTTTTAACTTCTAAATTTCCTTCCCTTGCCGAAAGCTTCACTGATGTAGCTGACTATGAGAAAAGCCACCTTCTCTTCACTATTTAGACATTCTTCTTACCCCTAGTAAAAGCACTGCTGCCCCTTTTTTTTTAAATTCACAAAGATTAATGCCAGTATGATCTCTGCCTCAACTAAATTTTAAACTACCCAGCCCCCAGGTATCAATATTAGGCCATTGAAAATACTATGTGAAACTGTTTTAAATTAGTTTTTGCTTGTTAAAAAAGATTCTTTGTCTAAAATATAAATCAAAATATACAGTTTTGCAATATTCAGCCAGGCATACAGACATTACATTACAGTAAAGCCTCAGCTGAATTAAAAGAAAACATGGATAATAGATATTTGCTGCTTGATTATTAATCTACAGAACAAAACCAACATGCAAACTCCTTTCCTTAGGTAAGATAGCAAATCAGGTCTTCGTGTGATTGGTGCAGTGCAAGGAAAAAAACCCACCAAGAAACAAATATAATTCTAAGGACTGTGTGGTTTCCTGTTGTATCCTGGTTTGCACTCTGCCAATAAGGGGGGAAAAAACCCTAAAAGGACAGAAGAACCTAAACAGGAAGAAAATTGCACTGAACCATCAACAGTAGCTGATAACAGGGCAAGTTAGCTTCATCCATTCAAAACGTCCAGAAAAATAGAATGTACCTTTTTTACCTTCTGCATATTTTCTAAACCGGCAGACTGCCAATTCCATAGTAATGGTTTTCAAGAAATGCCCCTGACAACAAAGGTTCTCCCTTTGCCAGATCTCAATATTTATAAGCAAGTCCAAATCTGTGAGAAAATTCAATTGAATGCAGATGGCAGGAAATTCCTTCAAAATGACAGTGGCCAAATGCAAACCACAAGACATGAAAATAACCCAAGATACTAGACACGGAGAACATGGAATATATATATTTTTCTTCTAGCCAGGTTTTCCCTACGTAATCAAGGTTTTTTGTAGCTCCAGCTCAGTAGAATCACATCTACTCGGTTCTGGGTTTTTTTCCTTTCTAACAGCTAGCAAGCTCTAACTGCTAGGTGGGAGACCTAAATAGATCCATTTCTAGCTCTCTCTCTCTATATATATATATATATTTGTGCAATTCATAATCTGGGGTTGATTACTGGGAAGACAGGCTGCAGGTTTATTGGACTTCTGTAGAACGACTATTACATTTGCCACAATTAAAGCATAAAGGGCTGAGAAATTAATCAAAAGAGTAAAGAGGGTATTTTGACAGTATGAATGCATTCCCAGGTAGATTCACCACAGTGTAAACAGACTGGCCATATCTTTCTTACATCTTCTCATGTACTGCATAGCATGAAAGCTAATACACCATTTGGCAAGCATGCAATTTTAATAAAATTCTCAGAGTTATATTTTCTTGGCTCAGAAAAGGTCTTGCACTACTCTATCTGCTGTTGAGATGAGTATGTCCTAACAATATTTTAGCAAACGGAAAAAAAAAAATCAGACTTGTGAGTTAAAGTCCTAGAATCAGTCTTTCTTCCTAATTAGACTTCTCTTCCCTTTAGTGATAGTAGAAACCATCCTCTTTGACTGGACGCCTTCCTTCTCTACAGAATACTCCTTTTCTCTCTTACACTATCCCTGTCTTTTTGTCTTCTAATCTCAGCCTTCCTTATCATTTAGCAGAGAGGTGATCTTAAATACAGGTAGTGCTCAATTACAACAGTTATTTAGTGACGTTCAAAATTGCCAACTTAACTGTGTTACTAACTCAATTACTGCAATGATTCACTTAACAACTGTAGCAAGAAAGGTCATAAAATGGGGCAAAATTCACTTAACAAATGTCTAATTTAGCAACAGAAATGTGGTCATAAGTTGAGGACTACCTATATTATAAAACAATAGAAAATAATACATGCAGGTCAGGGTTGAGATGTGGAGTATTTGGTGCTCTCTGAACTTGGCTGTTTGCTTGCACACATTTTATTACCTAATTAATAATAAATCAGTTAGTAATTAACTAGAAATTAGCTAGCAACTATTAACCAGTGATACAACCTAGTTAGGTAATGAAACACATGCAAGAAACCACCAAGTTTATAGAGAAAGCTGTGTATTATAAAACAACAGCATAGTTATAAAAATTCCTTGCACATTACTAACAAAGTTGAATTTACATATCCTAAATATCTGGAAGTCTGTTATAAAGCCTCTGAACAGTATCTGGTGTCTGCCAGGCTTTTCATTCTCCATTAACCAGTGCAATTTCATTTTAAAGTGGACAATGCAGCTGTTAAGTTCACAATAGTGAATGGAAGAATATCTTCTGCATACTGTGAAACTTCTAGGCCTATCTGAGTCACCAAAGGCACTGGAGAGAATCTGATCGTTATCAACTCTTATTCATTTCAACATGCTTTAAAGATATAAAACTACAATTAGATGATTTACTTTAAGGAAATCATGTCAGAGCGCCTAACGAAGTTAGAATCTAGCATCTGAAAACTTTGGCTACAAAAGCCATTAGTTTCAAGGCTTATTTTCAGCCTGAATCACAGAGAAACTATTATGGAGGCTATAATCAACAGGTTACAGCTAATAATACATCAACTGGAACAACTGCTGAATAAGTTCAGTGATTTGAATTCCCCCTAGTGGCACTTAAATGGAAATGGAAATTAGAAAGTTTTCCTTAATGCAATAATTTTGATGAGAGCAAAGAACCACAACCTCTTAAAACACATTCTATCATGAGATCCTTAATTTTGTGCAGTGCTGTGTTACATCAAAAGAAATATCGTTATATTATCGATAATATAAAAATATGTTCCCAAAGAATGCTTTAATAAACTAGAGGAAGGTTCTATCATAAAAGAAAAACCTTGTTTGTTTCACCTTTGTTCTGACTTCCACTGCTCATCCCACTGTATTATGCTGCTCCCTAACATACGCACTTGTATCTAAGGCTGAATTTGCCTTTTGAACCACTAAGTAAGAAAGATCAGTACAATATAATTTTAAAAAAAAAATCCAGTCTAATTCTCATGGACTGCTGCTATGGACAGAGGGAGCTAGGTAGCAAACATCTGCATACCTAATTTTAAAATGTTGTAAGCACCTCTGTTTCTTAAAGTAAATCTGTTTTGTTTTTACACACAATTGTGTGTAAACCTAGGCACAAAGCCAAAAGACAGCCTTCTATATAGAAGACCTGGCCTGAGTAACAAAAAATACTAATAAAATTACACAAAGAAAATTCTGGATATAGTAATGGCAAATGACTGCCACGTAATAAAAGAAAAGTGTGTGTGGGGGGGTACATATGTGCTTATCCAACTGTAACAGAAGTTAATAAAGAAAATATACCATGTCTTAAAGTAATACTCTTATTTTGAAGATCTTGGAATAAAGAACTTTGCAAAGAAGGCATTTACGCTCATTCTAGGATGTCATTCTTCTTTTTAGAGCAATTTGGCTCATAGTATCAACTTCCTATTTATCTCATCTTGTTCTTCAGCCTTTCAGAGTTCCATGTCATCTCATTTTCTCCGTAGTGCATTTTCCAGGCATCTGAGGGTTTCAGGGTTGAATGTGGTATGCCACATACTTTAGTTTCCCTCATTAATAATAAATCACTACAACTACAATTTAGGATTAAAATATTCTACCTCGTACTTAACGTTTGCCCTCAGCAAATTAACTAAGTAAGCCATATTGGATTCCATGTTTTGTACTGACCTGGAAAGAGATGCTAATAACTGAAGGTCAGGAAGGGACAATATAATGGACTATATTTCATGATAGGAGTCTAATAAAATCCATTAAACCCCAAATACTAGGAGTAAACCAATCCCTAAATTCACAGAAAAATGAAATAACAATCAACAGACTACTGGAGAATGTTTGATTCTAGGAATTTTTTAAAAAAATTGAAACAGTTTTGTTAGTCAAATCTATGTGTTACTTCTAAAACAAAAGTTGTTTGCATTGTATATGCATTTCAGTAGGCATTTTATTAAATAAGCACATTTTTTAAAGTTAAGTACTGTATTATTTTTTATTATTATTAATAGAATTGATTTATTCTGTAAACTTTATGCAAACAATTGGAGAATTCAAAAGAGAATTTCAGTCCGGTTTATTATCAGATATGTACAAAACAAATTTTCATACTATATGCCACTACAGAGAATTATAGCAAATTCATCAGTGGCAATGCTGATCTGTATAAAAAAAAATGCATACTTTGACCAAGGTTTGTTCTATTGCTATGAAACAATCTCCTCTTGCTAGAATTATATTTCTCTGCACTATGAAGCCATGACCAGCTTCATACTATATACAAGTAGCATTCTGACAGAGGACAATGAACTACTGAATACTGCCACACTGGATGTCCATCATTCTATACTAGCAACACAATACATAGTAGTGTACTCAAGAATATCATTAAGAGCTTCTGTGTGCATGCCAACTGGCATAACTGATTCACAAGCATTTGTCTTAACAGTAAAGTCACGCTTTCTCCAAAATGGCATAGCATTCAGTGGTGTTTCATCCATCATTAGGATCAATAACTCTAAGGGGCAGAATGTTAAGGGAGAGAGGTTCTGTTGACATTCATAAGTCTCTTAGGGTGGTCCTGGAAAATATCAAGGTCTCATATTCATAAATGTTTCCTGCTATGACCTCAAGGTAGCAGAACATTATTGCATAGTATAACAAGAATTTAAGTGGAAAACTACGAAGATGTTAAAAAGTCAAGACATATAAAAAAAACATATTGGTCATTATCAGAGAATGAGAAACCTACTGAAATTTGAGAAGTACATATGTCTCACCCTATTCCCAAATGAAATAAAATTAGGTGAATTAAAATAATTTCTAAAGTAAAACACAAGAAAGGAAGTACCATGATTCTTCATTTACAAGTATTCCTGAGACTTTCGCTTTGGCACAAATGATATAAGCCTGCTTGTAGCAAGGGGAATTGCTTGTTTAGAGTCTAATCAGAATTTGTTTTTCTGACTAAAGAGATTATGACATGGGTATAAACAAAATGCAGTTAATTTTGGGCTCTGCTCCTTTGACTAGACAGGTCTCCCAGGGCTTGGATCCCACAGTGATGCTCTTTGACCTCAGAATTTTGTTTTGCTTGAGACCGCACATCTGCTCTCTTCAAATCTTTATTCTTCCCTACAGGATGATTCGGAACATTATATGCCTGCCTATCTATGTCTGTCATGCAGAGGAGAAGGAAGAAATGAAATACACTACTGTTCCAATCTTCCAGGTCTATGCGTTTGGATGCATTCTTCTTATTTAATTGCTACAATTCTTAACTAGTTGATACAACAACTACAATTCTTGTCTAATTGATACAAACCTTGTGGGAAAATATTTACTGGCCAACTCATGAATTCACCTTCTTTGATTATTACAACTTTGTGGGAAAGTGTCCAGAAATCTACTCATCCCCTTGTATTCACATGGTCCAATTAGAGTACTGCAAATTTTGTAATACAGGTTTGAGTTTAAGCAACTCATTCTCTTTTATGAGTCATCTTCCAATCAATATTTTCCAGTTGTCATCGCTTTATCAGCTCTGAATTCCAGTTGTTACACCTACACTGAGGGTGAATTATTGCCCCAGCTTCCTGCTTGATTACCCTGGGAAAAAGACTGCTCATCAAAAAGACCTTGCCCTGATCTAGCAAAATTACTCCTATGTTCACCCTGCTTCCCTCTGCCCTACTGTATTTAGGTGGATTGTTCTTCACTGTGATAAGAAGACAGGAGAACAACAAAAATGACAGGCAGACCTACAACATTAAGTCTAATGTGGCTTAAGCATGGTCTTGTAGGACAACATGGAATTCAAGTCATACAGAATTTTTTCTTGAGATTATTTTATATGGCTGTCACTCAGGATTTGTCTCCTTAGTACCATGCAATTTATCCTGAACATGTAGAAGAAATAGCAGAACCAGGAGCCGGAGTCAAGAGAGAAATCGGTCTGGAGTCATTACATTCCCAGAAGCCCATCCAAGCCCATCTCCCTTGTATTCTATTAACTCTTATCTAACGCCAATTGAGTGCTGACTGTTAGTTGACTAGATTCTTATGAATAGGATTCAGCAATAAATCTTAACTGAAACTTAACGTTTGATCCTGATTCTTCGCACCTGATAGAAGATCTATTTGTTCATTTGCAGTGGACATAATCCCAAAAATAAATTCACATTTCATTAGAGATTCTTATATATTTTTCTGATAACACATATTGTGCAAAGAATGTATCTTTTGATATTTTTTCTTAATGAAATTAAGAAAAGATAAAAACAGCTGTCAGAAAAGATGAAAACAGCTGTCAGAAAATAAGAGAGGTTTAAAAACAAAAATAATAACACCCGTACATCCCTTTCCTCCCCTCTCTCTCTTTCATTAACATGGCACACAATATCCAAAAAGGAATGTTATCTAGAAACATGCAAAGATTTATGAATGGTAAGAGAGCAGAATAGAACTAAAATTGTCCTGCCACTCTCTGAAATTAACAGAACTTTGTTACATAGAAATGTTTCACAATGTTATCTGTTAGAGTTCCATTTTTCATTGTTTATGTGATAAGTTATTCTACTTAGGCTAGTAATTTTGTTCATTATGTCAAAAATAAAAAATGAGTAAGAACATTATTCTTTTGACATTTCTAGCAAGATAAGTCTGTGAGGAGGAAATCTGGCTCAGCATTTGGTAAAGTTTGGTAGAGTTAGTTTCAAGTTACAACCACAATTGAGCCCAAAATTTCTGTTGTTAAGTGAGACAGTTACGTGAATTTTGCCCCATTCTATGACCTTTCCTGCCACAGTTGTTAAGTGAATCAGTTAACAGCTGTTAAATTAGTAATACCATTGTTAAGTGAATTTGGCTTCCCTATCTTATGTCAGAAGGTCATAAAAGATGATTACATGACTCCAGGACACTGCAACCATAATAAACATGAGTCAGTTGTTGCCAAGCATCTGAATTTTAATTACGGGAATGCTGCAACAATCGTAAGTGTGAAAAATGGTCATAAATTACTTTTTTCAGTGCCGTAATATGGTCACTAAATGAACTGTTGTAAGTCGAGGACTACCTGTATGTGAGAAAAAGTTTTCTGAAACATTTCTATATCAACACTTCCTCTCCCCCAATGGCATGCAACAGACTCTATAAAGGGGTGGACTATATACACATGAAGCATTTACAAGCAGTATAGATAATCCAGCCAAATGGAACATTTCCTTATTCATAAAGATGTGTGAATTATTCCAAAGCTAAGGAAGTGATCAACAAGCAAACCTGGAACTGACCTCCGCTTTCCAAGCCAAAAAAGTTCTCATGAAAGAAACCTAATCTGCTTAAAAGGAATGGAAGCAGCTGAAGGGGATTCCAAAACAGAAAACCACGAGAACAAAACACCATAAGCTGTTAAATCCTTGGTTTAAAGGATCACTTCTATATGGAGCAAGCCTGAAAGTTAATTTGAGCAGTTCTAGGACTAATTATAATCTTTAGAAGAGATTTGTAGCCCCACAACAAGGTCTACTCTAGCCCAGATACAGTACCTTCCTAGAATCATCAAAGAGATTTTAAAGGGACAATCATATGTAGGGCCTGAAGGCTACTATAATCTCCTATTTATGTTTCCCAGTAAACAATATTCAGACAGTTTCATCATTGAAAGTAGTACAACCAACCCCCACTGATAACTTTATACTTCATGACAACTTCCTTGTTACGTGGCTTCCCACTTCCCTTGAAGTGGCTAGTAGACCCATGATTGTGGGAAGAAAAAAAGAGATAAATAACTAGCCCACCCTCTCAAATTGTTTAAAAGGTGAGCTCCCTGCTTGCCAAGCCCTCACAGCATGATGAAGGGAGCAAGAATTACAGACTATAGTAAGATGTTTCAATACAAGGAATGTGGGTAGAATAGAGAATATCAGAAGCAAACTTTTCAGCCCTCGTTTTTTAGTGTGTTCATTTAGGCAGAAACTCTGAAGTTTCTGAAACTCTTTTTCCTGGGTGTTTCTGAGATAAGCTATCTATTAGTTGTTTATATCTAACATTCATTCAATTACTCTCTCTCACACCACTGCAGCTTTAAAGCCGGGAGGCAGACAGCAGATTCAATAATGGGGGTCCAGAATACAAAATAACAGAGTTGGAAGGGACCTTAGAGGTCTTCTAATCCACCTCCTGATCAAGCAAGATATCCTATGCCATTCTGGACAAATGGCTGTCCAATCTCTTATTGAAAACCTCTAATGAGGGAGCACCCACAATTTCTGGAGGCAAGCCATGCCACTGATTAATTGTTCTTACTGTCAGGAAATTTCTCCTTAGTTCTAGGCTACATATCTCTTTGATAAGTTTCCATCCATTACTTCTTGTCCTGCCCTTGGGTACTTTGGTAAACAGGTCAATCCCCTCTTCTCTATGACAGCTCCTCAAATATTGAAAGACTGCTATCATGTCACCCCTAGTCCTGCTCTTTGTTAGATTAGACATACAGTTCATTGTATGAATTAGCTTCCAAACCTCTAATCAACTTTGTTGCTCTTGTTTGCACTTTTTCTAGAATCTCAACATCTTTTTTGCATCGTGGTGACCAGATGCAAAATCAGATGCAGTATTTTGAGTGCGGTTTTATCAGGGCAGTATAAAGCAATACTAGCACTTCACATGATAGCACTTCACCTGCATCAAGTTTCTTGGGTTCACAGTTAGAAACTTATCAGAAAGCAATGGTACTACCACATTCACATATTTTATCATAACAGAGTGTATCATGGTTTAACATCAGTTTAACATTACTTGAAATTAGCAGTACTGGAACCTTCAGTAACCCAACCCTAAAAAATAGAATATTCCAGACCCATGTCACAATTTCTAATGACCAGAAATATACTCCAAAAATTGCAATTGTGACAGAATTTATAATTAATAAATAAAATTTACAACAGGAGTTTCTTAAATTTTGTGGGTTAATATCTAACACAGCCTTCAGAAAATATAACAAAGAAAAGGAAGAATCCAAAACAAAGTGTTTCTGTGGAAACCAAGTTCTTATTCCTAAACAGAAAAGAAAATCAACAAACACATTCCTGCCAAATCCTAAACCCACTTTAGGACACTGGCTTTGCAAAGTGTCCGAATAATGTATGAGCTTTCAAATTCCTCAGAACATCAATATTTTCTGGATGGAGCAAGTAGGATGGAATATTCTGCTTTGAGAACTATACTACCCAGAGTCTAAATAAATGCAGATTCCAGCAGCACTGCTATATTATTGTGGTGGGCTAAACTAGACAAGGTTGCTGCATTTTTAAAAGAAAAATATTGATAAAATAAACAATTGAAACAAGTAGATGACGTGTTTATGGCCATTCAGCAAAACAAAGGCACTACAACAGTCCACTTCCTTGTCATTCTTATATTTTGCCAACATGTGATTAATTTGCATTTCTAAGACTACTTTTTAAAAAACAAAACAAAACACAGTAGTGGAAAAGTTACAAACTGTTCACAAAGAAAGTATAGGGGTACAGGAAATGTAGGCAAGATAAATGGGCAGTCTGGAGGACATAGTACCAAATGGTCAGGAAAGAAGTATGGAGATGGGCAGTGGTGTTCAAGTGGCAGAGGAAAAAAAAGTTGGTTGATGTCCAAATTATGAAATGTATCTACTTTTGGTCTTCATATAGGCAATGGTTGGATTCAAATAATTTAACAACCGATTCTCTGCCCTAATGACCAGCTGGGTAGGCGTGGCTCGGTAGTCATGTGACCATGTGGTCATGGCTAACTCAACATCACTCACTTGATGGGTGCTTCACCTTAGCTGTTACAATGTAGTAAGGGTTAACCAGAGAGGCAGTTTCTGTAAGCAGGGCAATAAAGATTAGGCTAGAAACACCACCAGAACGTTTCCTTCCTGCCTTCCTTACAGGATTAGCCATGTAAAATGGAAAAAAACAAACTAAGATTTCTTCCAACAACTGGTTCTCCCAAATAGGTGCGAACTGGTTGAATCCCACCTCTGCATATAGGATATTCTATGATGTAACAAACATTTAGATTAGGTATTATGATAGGAAGAATCTAGACTGTAGACGATCACTAGGACAAAGAAACAATGGCTGATTCCCATTTTTAACATAAATTGTCCATTCTTAGGGGAAAAAAACATGGGATATTCTTTAAAACAATGGAGAAAACAGAAATTGTCTGTATCACTTATTCAAAGAAGACAAGGTATTGAAAGCCAAGACAGGATAGCTATAAATTGACTTCACATTATACAATTTTTTTTTAAACCAAGATGTTCAAATCATGCTTTCCCACCATTTGGCACAAATTGAATCAAGATGTATCTATTGCTGAATAAGATTCTGAGGCAAAAATCCAACAAGATATATCTAATTGATCCCTATTGGAAGATTAACATGTTTAAAGTTATGAAAATTATCTTCATAACAGAAATAATTTCTAACAACCAAAGCAGACAGCCTTGGGTTATGGATGGAATTAAAACAAAATCCTCATATTACTTTTAAGATGTTGTCCGTTAGAAGGACATTTTTGCTGAACTTAATGTTTGTTTACTAAGGAAGTCTGATAGACTTGAAATGAAAGTGACAGAGAAGACAGAGATTAGAACAAAGCTGTGAGGCAAATACAGCATTTTTTTTTAAATGGCCTATTGTTGCTCATATTTTTAATACTCTCCCTTTATACCTTCCCCAGATTGTTCTTATTTTCCATAATATCAAAGTATTCCCAGCTGATACAACAAATCCTTTTAAAATTGTCTCATTCTCTCCTGAAGCCTGTACTATGGATGCCAGTTTTCATTTGCTAAACACTGTATATCCAAGTCCGAAAGCAGGCTTGGATTTCTTTCAATATTGTGCAATAGAGGTATTATCCTAGCCCACACCATTCTCCTTGAGAAAAAACTGAAATGTGGATATCACTTCCACAAAGACAACAATTAAATCTGACACCAGTTTAACATGCAACTGGACTAACATCTGCCTAAAAAAGTTAACTCTGATCCATCAGGATCAAGTCGCCCCAAAATGCAAATCCTCACCTTTTATTCCTTGTCCCACAATCTAGAATGCAGTATGTACCATATTTCCACCGAAGTATATGACAGTAAGGAAAATTTACATGAAATTGTCAGGAAATTATTGAAAACTAGGCTATTCTCCTCAACAGTTAAGGGTGGATCTGTTGAATGGGGATTTATTTATTTGTTCGTTTGTTCATTTATAAAAGTCTGTCTTTACACCACTTTTTCTTTTCTTTATTGATACTGTTCTCAATACCAATTATAAATTATAGTTTCGCCATGAGTCAGAAAGCCTCCAAACTAGTAAAATAAAATAAAATAATGACATGAATATTAATTCCATTTAATTATACTAAAGTATATTACTTTTCGTACTCCAGTTGGGAATGTGGAGCTTAATGATTTTCAACAAGGAAAAAAACCACCCTTAATAATTTAAATGTTGGCTACTGCATCTTCTTTTTTAATAAAATTTGAAATAGATTTTCTGATAGGGATGCGGTAATAATTAATGTTAAACAAGTGATTTCACTCAAGATGCCTACTATGCATTTTGAAATTAGCAACAGGCACCAATGTTTACTACTGAAATAAAACAAAAGAATAAAAGCAGCAACTTATTTTTATTAAACACAACCAAAAATCACAACCAAAAAAACATGCATTGGGATATTGGAAAGAGTTAGAATAAAAACAGGAAGATCTAAATATATTATTTGGAATCCCTACTACATTTCTGTTATGAATAACGGGACTAAAAATTGAGGTTTTAGTTCTATTTTGATTTGGTGGATATAAAGTCACCTATAAACAAAATACAATCCTTGTTATCTAGCACGAGGATGTCTCCTTTTGCAAAGACTTGGGCTCCAGGGATGCCGTAAATACTATTCCATCATGCTCAGGCCTCCACACTACTGTTGAATGAATGTTTACAGTGTCGCATGCTGCAGGTCTCTCTTTCTAGGCCTTTCCAGATAGTGTTTTTGATTTCCTTTCATTGTAATCTCATCAGTTTCTCCATAATCTCAATTCTTCCACTTTCCAAAACTCCAAACTAAAAATTCCTCATGAGAACATTACCAAACCAATGAAGAATTTGCTCTTCCTCAGCAAACCCGAATGAAGGGTGACAGCACTTTAAAAGAAGATAGGAACAGATGTGCCTATTTGAAAACTGTATAAGAACAGCACATCAATTTTCAGTATGATTTAAGCATTGAAAAGATCATGAATAATAAGTTCTGAATTGTCAGCATAGGTTACATTTTCTAAGCAATCCAATATTGCAATGTGGGAACCATTTTGTTTCCAATTCACTTTACCTACCATGTCTTTTTAATAGAGCATAATTAGTTCCTTCACAGCCAAATAGTCTCGCAATACTGCAGCATGATTGCCGGATATTTCACAGCATGAAGCAGACATATACAATAGGGCCAAAATTCAAAAATATCACCTCTATAACATATGGAACAATTACATTAATCACAGAAGCAGCTTTACAAAAAGGCTTCCACAGGCTATGTATTAAATTTTTATCCAGTCCAACTGGCAAAGGCCTTCAGAGCAACTTATAAATAGAAAAAACACAAGGTAAGACAAGATGTATCACACAATCCACACATAAAAGGCTATTGATTGTTTGTTCTCTCCAATTGTATCTGCTGGTTCCAACAGATCCAAAAGATCCCATCCTTCAGATCCCAGCTATGCAATGTCAATTTATAAGACCCAGGAGGTATGATGTCTCTGTTGCTGTATCTAGCCATGAGATCAAGATGGACCTAACCTTGCTATGCTGCAAAAGACATGGTTCTTTCCATAGGCACTGGGGTAAGATACTGAGTGGGATCACTATCAAACCTGAGATGGTTTATTGTGTAATTGTGGCCCTTTTTATCCTAGCAGGATGTTTTTTAATTATTAAGACAACTGACTGTTTTTTATTCTGTTCACTGTCCCTGGTAGTATAAACAGTGGGCTATACAAAATGACATTGAATGAATGAATGAATGAATGAATGAATGAATGAATGAATGAATGAATATAAGTCACCATATCTACTTAGTCTGAGCACCCAAAGTGATTAATAATAAAATGCAGAGTACACAAAAATAGAAAATTGAAGATATAAAGTAATACAATAAAGATTAACCATTAAAATCTTAATGACAAAGCTTTGTCTTGGTTCTGCTTCCAAAAAATAGAATTCCCAAAGAAACACTTTGAAGTTCCTATTGGTAATCAATGATACTATCTTATGCAACAAACCTTCTAGTCATACTGCAAAACATTTGTTTAAAAACAGACATTAAATATTTTAAATCTACAAGAAGAACTTGTAGCAGCAGCTTCATTGTGAAGAAATATAGACACAGAAATAACCCTGATGGTAGAAAATATTGAAAAGAAATGTTATTTTACCAACTGTAAACTGGCCAGGAAGAAATATAAACTCAGAAATCATAGAGCCGATTCTATACACCTTCCTGAAGTTTAACACTGTGCTTTTATATAACAGCAGAGAAATCTCTAGGTGGACAAGTGGCAAATTTTTTTAAGGGGTTTGTAGGAGTGGGAGATGGACTTAATACATCTAATTGAGGAACAATTTTATCTGTTTTTGGGGGATTACATAGATTGGTTTTGGAGACTGGACTTATTTATTCAATGTCAGCAATTGATAAGAGATGATATAAAGAAACAAACATGGATATTTGATCTGGAACCAATTAGGGTTAATATTTGGGATGATTGGGGATTGAAGCCATGGTAAATTTTCTATGAGTTGATTACAATAACAGTTTGTTAACAGAGGGTTTTGGAATTTCAGCCTTGTCTTTCTCTTATTACTATTCACAGTTTTTATTACTTTTATACTTTTACATAACATGTTCATTATTATTGTTTTTCTGTTAACCATTTTGTTATCAATATAGTTTATAGATGACAGCTAACACTTGGAAATAGATTTAGTAATTTAACAGTTTAAAATTCTTTTGGCCTGTTTCACAAGAGATAGGAAACCAACATTGTATTATACTAATCAGCATTCAACTAAGCAGGCTGTTATATGTATGTGTGTTGGCTTATTTTTCCCTTTTTCCTTTTCTGGTTAACATCTTTTTTGTTGTGTTTGTTGTTGTTGTTCTTCTTCTTTAAATATTTTGGAGTTTTGTATTTCAACTTTCTTTGAATAAATTAAGATTTTCCACAAAAAGAAAGATAATTCCCAAAGAAACATTTCGAAGTTTCTATTGATAATCAATCATGCTATTTTGTGCATAAGCCTTCTAGTTTGCAAGGATGCTAGATCATGGCATTCCCCAAACAGCTTCTTTGTGGTGGGCTGTCTCAGGGTGGGGGGGAGATCGCATGGGGGACAAGGGAAGCGATACAAGGACACGTTGAAAGCCTCCTTTAAGTCCCTGTATGTTGACCCTATCTCCTGGGAAACCCTGGCACAAGATCGATCAACATGGCACATGCTGATCCACCAAGGCTGCCAGACATCTGAGGACAGCAGAACATCCATAGCACAAGAGAAGCAAGCACTCCGCAAAGCCAGAGCTGCAGATGCTGCGACAATGGTGCCCACAGGTGTCTGCCCGACATGTGGCAGAATATTTCGTGCCCATATAGGCCTTACCAGCCACTGCGGACACATCGTGGACAGTCCACAACCTGTTAGATGTCAAGGTCCTCTTCGAACATGATGGACGAACATCATCAAACCTTCTAGTCCTACTGTTAACCAACTTGCTCAAAAGAAATCCAGAAGACGAAGTTTAGGTATGATAATAGCTCTAAAACTTGCAGCATTCTCCTTGACATTTTCTGAGATCAGAGGAAGTACTTAGTTAAAACCTCAGCCCAATATTTTGAAACAAAATATGACATCTGCTGAATATCTTAAGAACTGAGTTTTTCAGATCCTTTTAGTTTCTTTTAAGAGTGGCTTTTTCAATTTTCTTTCTTTCTTTGATTATGGAAGGAACAGCCAGTTTTAAAGATTGGCAACAAAAGATGCAGCCAGGATAAGATCATTCTCATCAATGGATTTTAATAAGCTTGATTACAGTATTAGGGCTGTCTACATTTCCAAAAATGATTTGGAAGACAGGCTTCAGATCTTCCCCCAAAATAAGACTCTTAGTTATAATAAATTGATATAATTTAATTGATATAACTCAATATAAATTGAGTTATATTATTTTGAATGAGTAAATTTCTTTAAAAAACACTTTTTTCCAAAATTCATGTTCTACAGAAACCTTGAAAAGAGTGATCACTGTGAAAGCATCATTTCCTAATTGAATTTGGAATTCCAACTCGAAGCATGCAGAACCCATGCTGGATATTCCTAAATATTTAGCAATAACTAAGAAGAGCTGTGCATGAAATGGAGTTTAAGTTCATTCTTGACATCTCAAAGTAAAGTTAGAAAAAACATCTATGAAAACTTCTACTAACAAAGAAGAATTGCAGGATTCAGAAAACAGAATTTCATTCAGCTTTGTAACTGAACAGATGTTGTTATTGATTCCCTACATATTTAGCTTTATAGATTATCTCTCTAGCTAGAAAAGTATGTTGATTTCAGTAAATATAATTTCCTATAATGGAGGCAATTGTTTTATTTATTTTCTTTGTTCATTAGATTTATATAGCCGCCCATATTACATAAAGCAGCTAACAGTCAGTCAAGAAATTTTGGCTGGCAGAGTCTAGGAGAAGAGTATTTTTACTATGGCCCCTGCCCTTTGAAACATCTTGCTGCTGGAGTGAGAGCACTGTCTTGATCTTCTGGAAGGTCTCAAAACTTCACTGTCAATTGGCTTGGGGACTCATTGGGAGCACTTTATGCTGGAGATGGCTGGTGGATTAAGAAAGAAGATCCCAACTGTATTCCACTAGTGTTCTTGGTTCCTAATTTTATTTAATTCCTGTTAATTTTAATGTTTTTACATTTGTGTTTTTATTGCATTGTAAGCTACTCAGCTACTTCCCAACCTCGAGAAAAAAAAGCAGTTCTTAAGGGATTTAGAAAAAGCCAGCAAAGTTGGGGTTGATCTGATTTCAAGGGAAATAATATTAAAGAGGTAAATGCTGCTGAAGAAAAGACACACCAGCTGGGTCCTACCAAATGACAATCTTAAATTATTGGGACCTGGAAAATACCTCTTTTGCCACATCTAATGGAATGAGTAGACTTAAACAGAAAGGAAGGTACAGGGCTTTCTCATTCAGTGCTGTCAGGCGCAAAAAAACCAGCAGCATTTGTTAATTTCAAAGCACAGAAAAGTTTATTATCGCTACATCTATACAAGCATCTAGTCAACTAATGGTCAAAGCTAAATGGGTGCTTAATAAGGGTCAATGGAATTCACAGGGGGGCTGGATTTGTAGCAATACAATGACTCAAAACTGATGAGATGTTTAATCCTGCCTTCCAGCTAAGTCTGCTCTTCCCCGTACATTGCAGGACAGATGTAACTTCTTTACCAGAATAAACTAGGGTTTCTTTGATTTGAGGAATGCTTTATCAATGAATGCCTTGCCTTAAATTTTGAAATGAAGGTCCATTTAATCTAAAGCTGGAATACAATATTTAATTTTATATTTTAAAAGTCTGCCATCACTTTGTTTTATAATTTAATTTAAAAGAAGCCATTTCAAGTCTTTCATCATTCAAAAAAGTATAATAATACTAAATTTACACGCATTAATAAAATATGCATGAAATTGAAAACGTATGAATTGCTACTTGAATTATGTTTTTTCTAATGACATCAATAAAATTCATCTCAAATACTTGATAATGAATTATGTACATTGCTGCCAACATACAATTAATCTTATGTTTCCAACATGCTGATTCATCAAATCACAATTTTGCATGGCAACAGCTCCTTAAGGAGACAATGTTCATTTCAAATAAGATAATTTTAAGCAGAAAAATTAATGTCCTGTGAAATCCAACTCATTTTCTGCACTTTCATTAAACATGTATGCAATGTAAATTAAACCAAACATTGGTTCAAAATTCTAGAATGAAGAAATTAACTTGTCCCATAGTGTATAAATGAACCGAACAGACCAGATTCTCTGGTGAATGCACTCATCCTAACGTAAAAGCAAAAAATGAAATACATACATACATACATACATACATACATACATACATACATACCAGTGGTGGGTTCCTCCCGGTTCGGTCCGGTTCGGCAGAGCCAGTAGCGGTGACGATATGACATCACCGAACCGGTTCTTCCCCCCCCGCCCTCCCACCCACCCACGTTATTCTTACCTTTTATTTGGTCCCACCCCCAATCTATTGCTGCCTCCTGAGTCCCAGCTGATGGCTAGAGGGGAAAAAACTGTTTAAACTCTTGCCGCGGGGCTTCAAAGGGCCGTCCTACAGCGGACCAGTGTTAAAAGCAAACAAATGAGTCGGTTCGTAAGTCGAGGACTTGGTCGTAAGTGCGAGGACCTTCCAGAAATGACTCTGACCAGCTAGCCACGCCCACCTAGTCACATGACCTCCAAGCCACACTCACAAAATAAGCCACGCCCACAGAACCGGTAGTAAAAAAAATTAGAACCCACCCCTGATACATACATACATACGTTTTAAAAAAAACTCATGAGGTAAAATGATGTTCTTTTGCTATTAGATAATTTGCTAATTATCTCATTGGCATTGACACTTTATTTTAGGAATATCTGTGTAGCAAGACGTATTAATTCTCTGTTTGTTGAGCCTCCTGATGAATTTCTGTACACTCAACTGGTTAAACATTAAGTTCAGATGCAGAATTTTTTTTTCTTATGTGTCTCCTGAAATTACATAATGTCTGCTTTTTTCTCCCTCTGACTCCACTTCACTCTTCTTAAAGAACTTTGTATTTCATAGTTACCTACTTACCTTTGCATTATGCCTCAAAATAACAAATACACTATATGGTTTATAGCCAAATTGTTTTGCTAATGTTTAAATTCAAAGTGTATTCTCCCACCTCCAAGCTTGCCTTACAATTGGCTTTTGAAAAGACTCAAAATAATCTAACACTTCTAATAATCTAACTTTATTCTGAACTTTAGATTTACAATGGAGAAGATCAAAAATTAAAGGCCAAAGAACTCTTAATATATTTCAGTAATTTCTGGGCAAATATGATGTCTATTCAACTATTAAGTCTAGAGTCTAAGAATATCGAAACTTGCACAAACTTACTATAAAGGATAGTGGCACAAAATAAATTATTATAATATTTGCATGCCAAAAGAACTATTATACCATTAGCAATTCTTAAATACTATATCAGTCAAGAACTGTGGTTAGAATGCCATCTATCAAATTTTACACTGACCAGTTGTATATATTTTAAATGTAATCTTCCATTTATTTATACTTGTCTGTATAATTCAGAACTTCAATTGGCTGCCGCAATTAACATTCACATTCACAGATAATAATTTATCTGAGCTTTCTTCTCCCATATTATCCTGTCTTGTAATGGGTTAAATACCCATATTTGTTAAGCAAATACTCTCTCAGATTAGGATGTGCATTGCATAAGTTTCTTTTATATAACACAAACCAGTTAATGCTACAAGGCAGATCAAGAGATATTTGTATTTTTGTTTCTTTTATCCAATGCTTTAATTAGTTTCTTTTAATGGTTTGCATTACACTGGTTATGGCTTTATCTGTATAGACATATACAATTCAACGGGTCTAAGACAACTCGCCACAGCCAACTCACTGTGGCATCTCGCCATGAGATAACTCGCCGTGGCCAATTCACCATTGGATAACTCGT
Source organism: Pantherophis guttatus (assembly GCF_059756535.1). Lineage (NCBI taxonomy): Eukaryota > Metazoa > Chordata > Lepidosauria > Squamata > Colubridae > Pantherophis > Pantherophis guttatus. The sequence goes on from NC_142065.1 coordinate 64,092,839, forward strand.
CGCTGGACAATTGCACGCAGGATAACTCAATGTGATAAAAGTTATCTGCCACTGTTTCTTTGCCATTATTTTCATTTTCCATTTCCACATATTTTCATTTTGGTCCAAAAAACAAGATAACATTTTATCACATTGAATTATTTCATGTGGAATTTTCCCACGTGGAGCTGTTCCACAGCAGCTGTCCTATGGTGAATTAGCCACGGCAAGGTGACCACGGTAAGCTGGCTGCGAGTTGTCCCATTCTGAAATTCAACCACCCTCCAGTTCATCAAGCTATTTTCTGATGATGCAGAGACAGACATCTCATTCAAGAGAAGCCCAAACACCGATTACCACCTGCCCCAAGAGCTGATCAGAAATATTTCAATCACTTTGACTAACTATTGGGCAGGGAGAAATATATAGCAAAGCACTATTCTGACTTACTGCAGCACTATCCATAATGAATTCACAGCAAGACTTTTCATTACTCAATGTTTTCTATCTAAACATCTCCACAGATTTGGCAGAACCGTCATGCATCCAAAAAAACTACCAGCAGGGATGCATTAAATATAAAATATGTCTGGGTCTGTATTTTGACTATTTCTAAGAAATATGCTTTAAGCAATTAAAGTGATAAATAGAAAAGGAGGGGTAGGGAAGAAAATTCTGTGCTATTTAAATCCAACATTTTGTCATTTAAGCCATTCTCTTATTTTCCTGGATATTCTCATTTTTCCAAAATAATTCAATCAAGCCTCTAACAAGACAGATGTGCTCTAAATAACAGCAACTATCATTTTAGATTATATAAACCTCTTGGCACTGCAACTTTTTTCTAAGCAAGTTGTACAGTATGATCAAAAATGGGTAGTACTGACAGATTATTCAGAAAATGATCTGGAGGAAAAATGTTTTGAATGCAGAATGAGCATTGCCACTTCAAATGAGTAACCATTCTAGTTTAGTTTTCTACCATTACATCTAACAACTACTCATGTTTAATGGTTCAACCACATTCTTAGATTCAACACCATAGCAATGATATTGAGAGGGTTACTTTCCATACCAACAGATATCCAAGCAAAAGTAATCATACAATAGATTACAACAGATACAAATTTAAAGTGAACGGCTCCAAACTCAATTGCAGAAAATATGACTTCAACAACAGAGTGGTCAATGCCTGGAATGCACTACCTGACTCTTTGGTTTTATCCCCAAAAACCCCAAATTTTAATTTAAGACTGTCTACTGTGGACCTCACCTCATTCCCAAGAGGTCTGTAAGGGGCGTGCATAAGCGCACCAGCGTGCCTACTGTCCCTGTCCTAATGTTCCCTTTATTTGTATTCATTTTATGTATTCAATTCATGCTTATACTTATATATATTATCTAATACATACTTAACAAATAAATAAAATTTTAAAAAAATAAACACGAGTGAATACCCCTAAATGTGTTGCTAATGGACAACATGGAATGGGGGATTGGCATTTGCTGGGAAGAATGAATAATCCATATGAGACCTCCATTTTTTTTGCTTGCCTTTATCAATTACTGCAAAAATTAAAAACAAAAAACAAGAGCAACAGAAAGCTTTTTGCTGAGTCCCTAAGTTCCATGCTGTTCTATCACCATCTATAGCAGATATAAGGAACTACTTTCCTGTTGGATGTTGCAAGCTTCAGCATGCTAGCTAGGGAATTCTGGGAATTGATCTCCAGATAGCTTAAAGTTGCCAAGGCTGAGAAACACTGTTCTCAACTATCTATAGCCTCAACTGGCACACTCAAAGTATTGTCTTTGGCACCATTTTATTTTATTTTATTTTATTCTTGGATTTCTATACCGCCCTTCTCCCTGAGGACTCAGGGCGGTGTACAGCCAGATTAAAAAACATGCAGAACAAATATTAAAAACAATTAAAAGATATATAAATTTGGCCCAATTAAAACTCATTTACCAATTAAAAACCATGCTAGTCATACCCTTACTTGCACCTGTTATTGACTTTTCAATGTTAGCACAACTGAATTCAAGTAACTATTATACTTTTTATCTCTCTGTGGAAATTGACAGGAAGAAAGCAGCTGAGTGCAGGATTTTCCAGTGATGCTTAATTTTATTACACTATAAAAATTATGTTTATTTAACTTAATTCTGTTCACTTCTCTAAACGCTATAAAGAACAATTATTCATTTTATAAATAATGTGCAACACCCAATCACAAAATGACATTACATAATGCCAAGAAAACTTTTCAGGTAATAATCAAGATTCCAGTTTCTCACAAATGCAGTTAAAACAACTAATGCTAATGCCAAAAAAAAAAAAATCCCCAGAAAATATATTTAATTGCTGTCCTTATTCTTCACTATCGCAACATTTATGCACAAGGATCTCAGCATTTTATAGAACTGAACACCTGGTAAGAGCAAGCAGGTACGACTGGGGCCTATTTCTTTCCTGCACATCACCAACCCTTTCCTCCTTAAGTCAGTAGAGTGCACACTTTCAAAACAAGTTGTCTGCCCAGATTAGGCAGAAAGCATACAAAAGAATGGTAAAAAGCAGAAATTCTGTAGAACCAAATGTCACTCAATGTAAACACAGTGCAACAACTGTTCCATTCTATACTGTAGACTAAATTCCATGTTCACTGATGCACAAGAAATCATGGCTTCACTCTATTTTGGCAGCAAGAAAGGCCTACTTTTGGAAAACACACCAAAATAATCTTCCTTTTATGGAGCACAGTAAACATGTTTTGGAAATTGTTACATTACAAACTTGAAAGGAAATTTAATTTTCTAAAAAGGCAATCACATTCAAGACACTGAAGCTATTGGAAGAAAGTAGACACAAACAAAAGCATCAAAGGATGGAAGCAACAGCAAGCTTATATAGTGCTCCAGAACCAAATCTAACAATTAAGTAAAAAACACTCCTTATTCGTAGAAAATACTATTACCTTCATTTAAAAGACCACAAAAGAAGCCAAACTATCCAGTTGCAGGCATGCTGAGGATACATACATTTACAAAACTATAGATGTACTTTCACATTGTTAATACACTCATTCAATCTGACATGATCACATGTTGGCTGACTCAGCCTTCCATCCTTCTGAGGTCGGTAAAATGAGGACCCAGATTGTTGGGAGCAATATGCTGACACTGTAAAATGCTTAGGGCTGTAAAGCCCTAAGTGCTATTGCTATCACTTCCTTTCTATGTTTTTATATTGGTTACCTTCAAACTGTTCAAATATTGAACATTTTGAAAATGAATTCTTGTGTAAAAGAACTGAAGTATACAGAAATTAATGTCAGATATATATATATTAAAAATAAAGGTAAAGATTTCCCTGTCCAGTTGTTTCTGACTTTAGAGAGCAGAGCTCATCTCCATTTCTTGGCCAAAAGGCCAGCATTATCCAAAGACATTCCATGATCATGTGGCCAGCATGACTATACGCTTGTTGTGGCTCCGTCCTCCGAGCCTATCTTATCGGAGGAAGAAGGCTCCAAACATGAAGGAGAGGAGACGGCCAGGCCTCCCTCTCCAGGACCCTCCTCTCTGGCAATGCCTCAGGTGTCTCCCGAGGGAGAAGAGATTGGCCAGGAGCCAGGTGTTTCCGAGCCATCGGATAGTGACGAAGAAACATTGTGGTTGGACCCACGCCAGCGTTGGAGAGACAAGTGTGCGCAGCAGAAAAGGACGCGTGCCAGAGATTAAGCTGAGTCACTGGACCACACCCCACAGGCTATAAAAGGGAGTGTGGTGGCCATTCGGACTCTGTGACGGACAAAGCTAATCTCTGGGGAGTCACTTTGCACCTTTGGACACAACGCCTATTTGCTGTGGATTTAATTACAAACTGGACTATTCAAACTGTGTATTTTTGTCTGTGTTATCGGAGTAAAAAGTTCTTGGCAGGCAGCCATGGAGTTGCTGCCAAGTTCCTTATCACTGATGATTGAGTGTTTGAAGAGTTTATTTAACCCTCGGCTGGCTGGTTGGGTGCGGGGACAGAACAATGCTGAGACGTGTAAAACACCATAGAGATATCTATTAATCTGCCCGTATTTGCATGCTTTCAAACTGCTAGGTGATCAGGTAATTTATATGTACATTTATATACATAAACATACATACTTACCGTATTTTTCGGAATATGAGACACACCGGAATATAAGACGCACCTACCTTTTTTGGTGAGGAAAAGAAAAAGAAATCTCCCTCTGCCTCTGAGCAATTTTGCCTCTTTGCAGCAAACAGCAAACAGCCTGCTTTACTTTCAGTTTCGTTTTCAGCATAGCTTGATTAGCACAAGGGAAAAAAAATCTGCTCCAGCAATTTACCTCTTTGCAGCAAGCAGCAGAGCCCTGCGCAAAATGGCTGAGAGAAAATCAGCTGAGAGTCGGGAGGCCAATCCAATCAACTTGTGCTAATTAGGCTGTGCTGAAAAAGGAGCTGTTTTTTTTTTGCTGTTTGCTTGCAAGGAGGTAACTGCTGAGAGGCAGAGGCCAAAGGGTGGAGGCCAGTGGGTGGGCAGGGCTACATTTGGTGTATACGACACACCTAAATTTTCACCTCCTTTTAGGGGGGGGAAGGTGCGTCTTATATTCCGAAAAATACAGTACATACACTTTATACATATATTAATAATGCAATGTAATATTGATAAATTCAGGGTTGGGGCATTACATTTCAGTCTATAAGAGTCATGTCCAAAAACCAGCTTAATATATTGTATTTCCTACCTAGGAAACTAAAGTGTGACACAGAATAGAGAGAGAAAGAGACAAAAATGAATAGGAAAGTTGTTATAGCTTTTATTACAGCTTTACAGATCTGGACAGTAACCTCAATCAAGTAATTGAGATTTGTCTTGCTGGACATTGTCCTCTTCCCAGTTCAGTAAGGTGATCTAGCAAGCTAAATGCCAAAGAACTTTGATCCATAACCATAAAATGTGATTTCGAAGTCATAAGGTTGACTCAGCCTTCCATCCTTCCGAGGTCGGTAAAATGAGAACCCAGATGGTTGGGGGTAATATGCTGACTCTGTAAACCACTTAGAGAGGGGTGTAAAGGACCATGAAGCAGTATATACATCTAAGTGCTATTGCTATAATATCTCCACCAATGATCTCCATTCCAGGTAACAATTACAGAGTAAACAAAGTAAAGTCTACAGTATTTCAGGGCAAACGGAAGGAGAAACAGGTTTAAAAATGGAGGGAACGGGTAGTAACAACACTGGCTAATTTCAATGAAATTCAACCTAGAACAAAGATGTTGTAGAATTTGTACTTATTTAATACACAGAACCATTTATATATTAATACAACACCAGGGTTCCCTTTCAATAGAAGAGCTGCTATTACATTTGCTTAATACACAAATAAAATATTAATGAATCATAGGTCAGGCAGTGCTATTTATCTGTCTGTGTCTGTCTATCAATCAAATGTGTATACCACCCATATCTCTTAAGTAATGCTGAGCAGTTTACAGGTAAAAGATGTAAAGATACAGTTGAAAATCAGAATTAAAGCCAGTTAAAAGTAGAATTAAAAAGCCAGAGGGCGCACCCTCAAGCCATCTATCGTCCCCAAGTTTGTATACCACTTTTAATGATAGACAAATAATTGAAAAACCAACACTACTATTGTGATAAGAATGAATTAGAAAATTGGGACATCACTTGAAAATACAGAATGAAAATTTGTAATGAAACAACATGTCATCATGTTAAATAGTGTCAGTGTCCTGAAGAAAGTGTGACTACAAATATGCTTAATTTGGATTAAAAGACAGCTGTATTAACCTAATGTGACTAAACTGAGTTGAATGTCTTTTTAAAAAAAAATTGTTTCAGAAGATAATGAATCCACTTTTACCATTTAAATTAGTATTTTATTCATTCTCACATACAATCCTAGTATCTTTCTGCCAGGCCTAAGTTACAGAATTACCATTAGTTTAAATATTGTATTTCTCTTCCCACACCTGTTACATTTAATTGGGACCATATGGATTTGGCAAAAATAAATGGGATTTATAAAGCTGGCATGTTTTGGTAACCAACTAGCATTTTATAGAAAGTAGGCAAGAAATCTTTAAACTTAAAATTAAATCTTTTGAAAAATTATTGACTTATCTTTCGATGAACAAATCAAGATAAATTATTACAGCATGTCTCTTTAGCTTGAAACGTAGATTAACCAAACTTTTATCACATAATCTAAGTACACTGTACTATAATTCTCTTTAGGGAACATTAACCAAGAGCATAATTTCATCCTGAAACATATGGCTTCTTTAATTTAAGTAAGCATTTATTATTGTTTATTTTTCTGGTTTCTTATAATATAAGGTTTCTTAAGCATACTACCATTCCACTCTGCATTTGTCTGTAATATTCTGCCTACACATGAAGCTTGGACTTGCCCTAAGCTACTAAAGCAAGTGTTTTGGTGAATCAGGAATAAAGATGAAAAGGACTGGAAAGCCATAATAGCAAGCTGGGAGACGTATCTGCATATTAACTAGCTAACACACTGAATTCTGTCAACAATCTGTGACTGTTACTAGTTTACAGATGTTCTTCTGGAATGCTTGGAGGCAGATGATGAGTTTCTTGTTACTGTGTGGTCTATTCTCAGTAGGAAACAGAGTTTTACTCCCAAGGTTTTAAGAAGCTGAGCTCAGTTGTGGATAGACCCTTCCTTCAAGTTCATAAATCTTTCCACAAAACAGCAATTCTGCATAAGAGCACCTATGAATGAACCTCTGTGGTCTAATATATCATTTCTTCATTCTAGACTGCATTTTGGCTAAAAGGCACAAAAAAGGAAAGCAATTTTTTTTGCTCAGCCAGGTGATGTATTTGAACAAGCCACTGTACATCAGCCTAAATGACCATCAAAGTATGTTACAAAGATAAAGTAAGAAATCTACTCAAAGTGCCATAGACCTTTTGGACAAAATGGAAGATATAATGGGTACTTTTAATGGAAATAAGGGATATATGCTCATATGCTCATATGCTTCCTCTTCTAAATTCGTGTACCACGATTTCTTCCTGTGATCCTGGCTCATAACAATTTGCTTCAAATTTTCAATAAGTACTTACCTGGATTGAAAACAAATCCAAAACACCTGTCCAAAAATAAAAAATAGAAAATCTGAAGTGAAATGGTAGACAATAGTTTACTACAACTAGAAAGGGAGAAAAGTGAAAGAATTGCAACTCAAGAAGAGAAAAAAGGAGCATGTAGACCTAAATGTCCTTTAGCAACTTTCACACCAAATAAATATTACATTTGAATTGAACTAATCTTGTGAGTTGTGCAATGTGGCATACATTATACAAATAGAATACATAGTAAAATTTTATAACTTTATCCATCTTTATCACATTAGCAATCTCAATTTTAGAGGACTTGGAGATATAAACCAGTGTTTTTCAAATTTGGAAACTTTGGGATGTGTGGACTTCCACTCTCAGAATGCTGGCAAGGGAATTCTGGGAGTTGAAGTCTTCACATCCTAAACTGAGAAACACCAATCTGAGCTAGAAAGATGGAAGAATAATGAAGTACCCACAGTAGAAGATTTGATTATGAAAGGATAAAGCTGACCAGTTTGGTCAGGTAAAAGTTGATAAAGATGTTTTTAAAACTCTTGAAGCCTTATATTGACTTTTTGTTGAAAGAAGAAAAGAATTTATGGATTGAGAGATTTAAAAGGGTCAAAGAGGAAGAAGAAAGAATAAGGTGGTTATTACTCAATAGAAAGAAGTATAAAAATGATAATTCTATGGTTTTTTTCTTATGTTCTATATACTTTTTTGCTTTAATCTTTTTTGCATTTGCAATTTTTTTATTGACAAACTTAAGTCTAAAGGTAGTTCTTGACTTATAACCACAATTGAGTCCAAAATTTCTGTTGCTAAATTGAGACATTTGTTAAGTTAATTTTGCCCCATTTTACGACCTTTCTTGCCACAGTTGTTAAGTGAATCACTGTGGCTCTTCAGTTAGTGTCATAATTGTTAACTGAATTTGGCTTCCCCATTGACTTTGCTTGTCAGGTCACAAAATTCACAAAATGACTTATGACTGTTTTTCACACTTATGACTGTTGCAGCATCCCCATGGTCACATGATTTACATTTGGATGCTTGACAACTGACTCACATTTATGACAGTTGCAGTATCCTGGGGTCATGTGATCCCCTTTTTCTATCTTCTGACAAGCAAAGTGAATGGGGAAATCAGATTCATTTAACAAGCTTGTTACTAATTTAACAGCTACAGTGATTCACTTAACAAATGTGGCAAGAAAAGTGGCAAAATGGGGCAAAACTCACTTAACCAATTTTTCACTTAACAACATAAATTTTGGCTCAATTGTGGTTTTAAGTTGGGGACTACCTGCATTTGACAACACCATCTCACTGCAGAATTCCTTCTCAAGAAAGATCCAACAGATCCTCTTATTTGTGATTTTGGGCAAATGCATTTTCATTTCACCAGAGTTCTCATGGATTATATCTGTATATTAACATTAATGGGTTTTGGTTTTACTTCATTTTTATGGTGGTTCTATTGTCCTTTTTATTTTTTATTCTTTATACATATTATGTTTTAGTACTTGAAATCATGATTACTTAAAAGGTGTTAGTTTTACTACAAAGTTCCTACAAAGAAATAGAAAGACAAATGAAATGGAAACAGTAATGGAAGTAGAAATTAAGGATAATAAATCCTTCACTAGTTGATAAGAGGAGCAAAAGTCTACATAAATGAATTTAAATAAAACTGACTTTATATGGCATGTATGGTGTCATATAAAAGTGACCAGCACATTATAAATAATTATGACAGAATGTCAAAAAGATTCAGATATTTAATAAGATAAACTATGGTATACTAATACAACAAATTCAAGAAATCCTGTTTATGAAGACTATTGGACTATGTTTAAATCCGGGCTTGATCACAGAAGGAATAGATAGCCTTAGGCAAGTCATCATTTATCCAGCATTGCAAAAATGAATAAAATAAGGCTTAAGAAAGCAATTTGACTATAAAAAGAAATTAACAAAATGATAAAAATAGGCTTTCCTAGATTTATTAGGATGTTGCAGCTGAGGTGATATATTGCAAATCAAGGGTAGAATTTGCATTGCAGTCTTAAATCTCTTTACATTCCTTTATTGTGATCCCTAAGCATCATATCAGTTCAACACTTGGAATATTTGCTAAGATTTAGCTTATTTTAGAAACCTTCAAAGTCTGTTAGAATGTTAGATTCCCATTTTATAGATTATTGTTCTCAGCATGACATTCCTGACTGTATAAATATACAAAAGTATGAAGGCTATTGCTTAACGCATTGTAAGCCGCCCTGAGTCTTCGGAGAAGGGCGGCATATAAATCAAATAAAAAAAAATTCCTCAAGATGAGGACTTAATATTATTTTTTGTATTATGTTAAACTGTATTGTTGTGTACACCACCTGCATTTCGTCTACTATTGAAGTGGCCTATCAGCCTAAGTGAAATATATAAATGGTGTTTTATTTTGTTTTTTCACTTTCTTACTTTTAGCTTCCTGCTTCAAAGAAACCTTGTTATTGTACAGACCCTTAAGCAGCGAGTTAATGGGGAAAAAATTTATATATGTATATGCCTTATGAAGGGAGTACATCCTTGAACATCTTATGGGATGGGTTTTGGTATGTGTGCATTGCACTCACATTCACATCAATTTGGCTTTAAAATATCATGTATCATAATATGATTTCAGGTTATTATTTCAAATACTACATTATGCAGAAAAGAACAAAGTAAAGAGATTAATATTTAAAAAAACTAAACAGCAGTCCAAGGGAAAACTAACAATATCATAGATTAGCAATTCACATAAACTAGGCTGATCTAATACAGTCAAGTGGAGTAAAAGGTCAATAGGGATTTTCTAGCACCTCAGGATACTAGTCAAGAAAGTAGATATAATTCTCTTTTCCACCAAGTTTAAGATACAAAGAGAATCACACAAAATTAGATTATGGAATCCTGTTGAAAATAGAAGTACATCAGTTAGAAATTTAGTTTCTTGAATCTCATATGGACATCTTTGCTCCAAAACAGGATTATTATTAGGTAGTACTTGTGGTTCTGTAGTGGTTTATGCATGCTACCTCTCAGAGATATGTTGCTGAGATGAGCAGCTTCCTAGTTAACCCCAATCCAAAGCATGGTAGATAGTCCCTGGTTTTTTTCATAGTTTTGGTTCTATCAAGGGCCAGAACTAATATAAATTGACTTGAAAGACTTGTTTAAATGATCAAATATTATCAAAGAAGTTAAGAAATCTGAAGAACATTTCATTCAAGCCAACAACTGACTCAAAAAATCCAGGCCAACCAGATTCATGTGTAGAAATTTTACAGCAAATGTCTTGAAATAAGGCTTTTGACATTTTAAATTAGATGGTTCCCACTGGAGTTAACTATTCATAGGTACACAATAGAACCATACTGTTTTTGAAAAATTGTTTTTTCTTTAAAGATCTTAGTAACTGTTAGTATAGAACGTCTTCCTCATGAATAGAAGAAACCCCACACAGCCCTTGCACTCCTGTTGGCCTTTTCCACAGCTAACCTAATTTGTTTGCTCCAAGATCCAGAGCAACTGAAAGTCAGTCCAAGATATTCACAGCACCTGACTTGCTCTATTAAATTTCCATTTATAGTATTTCCCAGCAATTGCTGTGACACCAGACCACCTTTGAAAAGATCATAATCTTGATTCTGGGGGTATCCATTGGTTAGCTTTTTCGCATAAAAACTAGTTGCTATGGCTAAAACTTTCTTCTAAATCTAATTTCTGTTGTCGAGTCACATTGTCCTTACCCAGTTGTTGAAGATGAAACTCACTTTTAGTTATAGAGTTCTGATAATAACAAGAAAAGTCAAAATGTAATCTTTTCTGTATGAAGATTTTGGCACAAAATGGCAATATTTTCATGCAATTTTATGACATGACACAGCAATATTTTCATGTAATTTCTTAATTAAGAGTAAGTCTCAAGTGGAACAGTTTCCAGCCCAGCCTATCCTTAGGTATGGAGTCAAACTATGTTTTTAAATCAATAAAATCATGTGTACAGTGTTCCATTCGGGGGCTATGTTTTTCTATTAACATGTACCAAACTAACAATGATCAAATGTTGACTTCACTTCTCTAAATCCTGCTTAAACATCTACAGAATTTTCTCTTGCTCAAGCCAGCCGAGGCATTTTCAGGGGAAAAAAACCCAGCTCAACTATAATTTACTATCACACTTGAGAGCCTACCTGGATCAAATTTATCCCCTTTCTTATATATGAGAAGTATTACAGATAATCTCCAGTCTTTGGAGAACTGCAAAGAATTATTTCAGTAATAAGAATAAAGGTTCCTCTCATCAAGTTTTTGTTTTGTTTTGTTTTTTGTCTACGTAAGTATTCTTTGATGCACAGAGTCAGTAGATGAGAATTTTTCTTCAATGGCTTTAAACAGGCAAATGTCAACATCACACAATCTCCATCAGTTACAACTCTGTAAATATTTTTAAGACCATACACTTGTTCTATAACAGCAGATTAAACTTCTGTATTCTCAAATTCACCACTAAATTTGCTCTGGGATGTATAATTCCTAATCCAATGATGGCTTTGTCTTCAGGCTGAAGGATTAACAATTTTTTGTTCTTCAAAATGATACAGACAATATATTAAAATTGCACGTATTTTAAAATAAAAATGAAAAGAGTTTCATGATTTTGCATTAAAATGTGTGATAGTTATATTTTCTCCTCTCCTTTCAGGTACCTTATTACTTTTTATCATTTGCCTAAAGTAATCCTGTGAGGAAAATCAATTCCCCTCACTGAATACTCAAGGTTTCCAGGAAATATTTCTAAGGGACATGTATGTAATTTTCATGTAAAGAATTGAAGGTATGGTACCCTGATGTTAATAATGAGTTAATAATGAGTGATGCTGTTGTCATCAATACCTTTTCCACATGTTTTTCATGTGATTCATAGACTATATGATGTGATCACAGAGCCATCATCTTGAACACTAAGAAGTTAATCAAAAGACTGAAATGCAAAATTGCAATTTCTGATTTGTTCCTCACATTAGGAGAGTAATTCTGGAGTGTTCCACATTTCCACTGCCTGGATAATGAGAAATAAGGAGAACAGGAATCAACAATGGATATTTTGTAGCTATGTTTTACTAACGTAACAACATTTAAATATACAGAGAATAGCCAACTGTGCCTTCCAGTGGAACAGCTAGCACAGGTGGATCCAATATTCTTTCCCTCTCCAAAGTTGCCAAATTTGCTCCAGGTAGTAAGTAACCTGTTTGTATAGCACTGCCTTTAATAATCCACTGCTTGGTTTTCAATTTATAGGAAAGAGAAATCCCAGAACAGAAAATTATAAATTTAAATTTTAAAAACATAACAATTTAATTGAAAATTTAAAAAAGTGTGCCATTTATGTGACAAGTACGTCGTTTGATTTAGTAATAAAATTTGCACTGCTTTCACTTTCTCAACTGATTCTCTCAACTGATTTTCTTACCCACCTCAGTGGCTGTTTTATATACCAGGAATGGTATAAGATTATTTACAGAAAGGAAACAGTTCTTATAAAAGTTGTTTTCTTTGATGTTAAAATAGCATCTTTTCATGCTATGTATGACTTAAATATACTTTTAGTCCATAAAACTCAACCACATACAGTGACCCATAGGCAGTATCTATCAGCTGGAGAATCCCTTGAAAAAATATATTAATGTTTTTCCTAGTTTTATTTTATAAGTTTGATCCTAGAGGTAATATTTCTGATTACCTCTAATCTGTGTCACTTGTAACTGGAATTATTATCAGGTTAATAGGTGAAATGAAAGCTGTGAGATGTTGCATAAAACTCTGAGCCATGATGTCATTGTTTAATAAGAGTAACTCAAGTTTATTGAAGGACAATTGTTTAAAATTAAAAGCAGACAGATATCTTGCCTATTTTTTCATAACAGTCTCCAGAAAGTCATTGGAAACCAATTTTTGCAAGCTTATTGAATCTGGTTAAAAAGAATCTTTTGGGATTCATAAAAAAACCATTTAATATACTGAAAATATACTGCCACTGCATGGTTGGAATCAAAGAGGAAATGAAAGTTATCAGTGGCCCAAAATAAATTGTACTCTGATTACAAAACAAAAATTAGTAGAACTGAATAATCTTAAAGACTTTTATTCCATGAGCTCATCTATCGTTTTATTTGGTAAAACAACAGCACATTTATGGCTTATCATCCATTCATGCAAACTAACAGAGTTATCAAAAAATAAAATACAAATTTGCAAAACACCTCATTTTGCAAACAAAACTGGTAGATAGACACATAGGCCCTATTGGGGAGGAAGAATTAAAGTTATATCTTTTTTAGAACTAATTTCATAAGGCTGTGGGGAAACATTTTGAAACATAATCTGAACTAACTTGGCATGCTTTAAAGAAGTAAGAAGAAAATGTACCTACAGGAGATATTAAAAATTATTTGAGACTCCTAACTCATTGCTCATGGATTGCTAGTAGCAAAATTCTACTTTACTTCTTGCTGGTTTTCTGAGTTTGCTCCCTTAGGTCTATCTATCTTATTAGTTTCATTTCCATCTCAAATAACTATTATTCAGAAATGTTTCATGAACAGACATAATAAGTCTGTTCACACATCTATGTCATTCATTTCTCCTCTAGTGAATGGACTATCACATTTACAGTATCAATATTTGAGAACATCGTAGTTCAAAATCAGAAAATGCCATATTTATGTTCCATCGATATCAAAAAATTTATACACAATTTATACTCTTCTTGCTTTAAGCCCACCAAAAATATGTAATATTATTGTTTATTTCATTCTTATCATAACTTCATATATATATTCATCTCCACATTCCCAACAATGCAAGGTAGATTAGCCAAGAGTGACCAATTAGTTTTGTGGCTGCATATTTGACTACAAGTCAAGCACAATGCAACACACTCTACTATATCACACTAATTTCTGCTGCATTTAAACCAATGTTATTTCTTCCGGAGTGTTTTTAAAAATAGTCTTCCTATCTAAAAATTATTAATTAAATCCATAAAACAAAATGTATCATTGTAAAGCCCCAAATTTTGTTTTTGTTTTTTTTAACTATACAACATAATTTAAATTTCCCAGGTTTGCAAAAATGAAATTTTCTAATAAAGTATGGCTAAAATGTATTTTTGTTTCATTAATAACAAAATTGAATTGTCATTAATTTTCAATTGGCAATCTTTACAGTAAACACAACATGAACTGGCAAATGTATGCAACCCTGACACACTACATTTCAATTCATTAAAATACTTTGCAAGGAAATTTAATATATAGAAAACATGGAACTGACCATTTTTCCATAATTTGATATTAAAAAATTACGACCTTCCTACATTTTCTCTATGTACAAGATAAAACTTGCCTTATCAAATAAAAATGCATCTGGTTTTGATTTTCCTCTATTCATTTTTACTTAATGAGATAACCTTTCAGAAAAGTAATATAGTATAATTTTATACCATATTTCCAGAATTAAGGCCCTTGTGCTGTTTCAGAGTTTTGCTATTAATTATCTTACAGCCACTAGTGTGAAATGTGACCTTAAGTATTGTAAGTACTTAAGAATTAAGTCTATTCTATATCATCTCAGAGAAAAGTCAGAGAAAAATGGCTTTAAATTATATGAGAGTGGATTTCAGTTTAAACATTAGGAAGATTTCCTAAAAGCAATCTGACTTTGAAATTAGAAATTTAAAGAAACAATGAGCTCCCCTTTACCAATAAATTGTAGTTTATTCCACATATCAAGATTAAATGGTTTAATATGATGTTTCAATGTGATCTATTAAATTTGAGTAAATGCATTTATTAAATTCCACTAAAAAGTCATCATTGCATTGAACAAAGGGATCCTTTTCCTACCCTGTTTCCCCCAAAATAAGACATCCCCTTATAATAAGCCCAATTGGGCTTTTGAGTGCATGGCAATAAGGCCAAGCACTTATTTCAGGGTTCAAAAAAATATAAGACAGGGTCTTATTTTGGGGGACATGGTAAATTCTGCTGCAAGAGAATATAATATTCTTTTTTCTGTTCTGATCACTTCTCCATGCAGAGTTCACCTCTTAAGTTCAACATTGTGACCATGCTAATTTGCTGAACAAGAATTCCTATCTATGTTAACTGAATTTGTGAACAAAACCAAGAAGATGTTTAACAAAAATCACCATATCTGGAATTAGAGCACATTTTGAGAACATTCTGTAATTCTGCACATACTATCCTAATTCTCTTGTTTGGATTAAACAAATGTATTATAAATGCATATGCATCTTTATTTTATTACAGGAAATCTGACATCTTAAGCTTACAATAAAGAACTAATATAAAACAGAAAACTTGTACAGGAGTTAAACAAACAAGCATTCTCTGGACACAAAGCTGCCTTCTTATTCCAACAACTTTTCAAACATCTTTAGATTGAGATTTAAAAGATCCAGATTTCAGCACATTTGACTCCAAATGGGTAAAGAACAATTAATGTGGCACTGAACTCATCGAACAAAAAGCTATTATGATGGGGTTAATGGCAGATCCATACTTCCTGCTTGGCCCAGAACGAGTATGAACCATCTACCATTTCTGGATGGCAAGAATATTAAATTTTTTATTTTTTTTTATTTTTTTTATTTATATGCCGCCCTTCTCCGGAGACTCAGGGCGGCTTACAATGCGTTAAGCAATAGCCTTCATACTTTTGTATATTTATACAAAGTCAGCTTATTGCCCCCACAAACTGGGTCCTCATTTAACCTACCTTAGAAAGGATGGAAGGCTGAGTCAACCTTGAGCCTGGTAAGATTCGAACCTGCAAAAATTGCAGGCAGCTGTATTAATTACAGGGTGCATTAAACCACTGTACTACCAAGGCTCCTTATGGAATCCTAAACCTATTCTTGGACCTCCAAGGAATGCAACATCTGGCTGTGTTTTCCTATAATGCTTAAATCCAGTGTATACTACTACAGTAGATAATCTGCTATGTCTATGGAGATTCTTAATCATTCAGGTCATGGTTGTCCCAAAGGTGCTTTTTCCAAAAGGGGTCACTGCTGTGGGTCACTGCATTGTGGCAAGTACCCCACTCCAACTGGTTAGTGCATATGTGACAGGAACATCTCCTTTCTTCAGATCCCTGATGGCTGCCCCTCCACTGCCTTTTAATCTGGTGCTGCCAAACTGAAGATCCTTTTCAGAAGGGTTTAATGAAATAATATATTCATTATATTATTTCATATAATATAATGAATATGTAGAGTCCAGATAACCCATTAGATATTTACCAGACCTGACTACATTCCTGGCATGAATACAGTGTGTTACAGTATGTATGTGGTGGTTACATACCATCCAACTGACTCTTTGGTTTTGGTTATGATTTATAGCAAGTTACAAACTTAGAATATCGAAATGAATGCACATGCATAATCACTAACTTTAAAATAAAAGCATTTTTCAGATTTGACTCCATAATCTTTCCTGCAATCAGTGGCATTATGGATACTATATTTGCTTCACATCATCTGTTAAAAAACAAGGCAAAAGCTATTTTTTTTTACTATTGATTTTTTTTTTTCCTCTTACCTAAGGTAACATGGAAAACCAGCAAATGTTTGGTCAATTTCACCCCAAGACTTTTCACTGAATTTGAGGAGACCAAAGAAGAAAAGAGCAGCATTTCAAAAGTCTGCTGCCAGATTTCTTTTTAAGAATAGCTACCGGAAAACTGCTAAACTCAGACAAAATAATAATAATTAACAATAATAGTATTATTTCTGTTTGGTTTCAAATTGGTAATATTTTGCATTAGTGAATGTGAACACTACCCTACTGTTTTCTACTATAACAGAAGATTCTGCAGAAATTTAGCAAAGTTGAAACAACTGGCCACCAAAGCAAAGGAATGGGCTGAAATTCAGAAAGGGTTTTCTTAAGTCTCTGTTTCAGATTAACTGAAATTAGTGAAATAAGTTTTTTTAAAAGGTGACTTTTAAAATTCAGAGTAAATTAAAAGAATCTAAATAAATTCTGGGGAGCAAATGGAAATTGTTGTTTTGAAAGTAAATCAATTAGAAACACAATATTCTTGAATGAATAAAGCTATAATACTAAAATCATATTTGCAAGAAAATAACCCCTCTGAAGACGATGCAGCACACTTACAAATAGGAATACACAGAGTAGTAATTTAAACTGCAAACTCAAACTTAACAAGTGAGACACTTTTTAAAATAAGTATCTATCTGATACCATCCGCTTAAGAAATTATTGCTAAAAAGGCAAGCAAGTTATTTTGACAAACTCCGCCACCTCGTTTTAGACAGTATCCAAATGTTGTAACCATGTAATTTTGATGATAATCAATCAAAAGCCAATAATTTATAACTCTTTACAAAATTTTCAATCAAGCAACTATACTAACCTTTCTAGTAACCTGTCCTTTAAAATATGCTGTTTTATCAGGATTTAATCCTAGTGTAATTTAATTAGAAACACATGTCTCATAACTATCATCTGTCATGTTCCATTACTTTCATGCTGAAAAAGGACAAGTCAATAAACAAAGGATGTGACATAAATCTGCCTTGAACACATTATACCACAAATAAGAAAATAAAAACATATGTGTCCTCTGACCTGAAACATCTTAAAATGGAACTCAACGCATTGTTTTGTATGTTCAGAAATGTTTTAATTGTTCACAATTAATTGTGTACATAAGCAATTTTGATCTACATAATGCTGATATATAGATAACCATTACACAAGAGCCATGCCTGTAAGGCACCTGTTAAACTCCATTATTGCATCCAAGTTTGATAAAATAGCAGGATTTGCACAACCATTTCTCAAGCCAGCAACTATGCTATAAAATCATCTTATCTAGATCAACGATTCTAGATTTTAGATCTAGTGGTCTGGGGACCACTAGAGATACCAGAGACCCTTTTAGGTGTGAAGTCAAATAAATATTTTAAATTTTCTTAGTTTTAACTTCTAGTGCAGTAAATATCAATAGATAGGACCAGTGGTGGGATTAAAATAATTTAACAACTGGTTCTCTGCCCTAATGACCGGCTGGGTGGGCATGACCATTGTGGGCATGGCCAAGGGATGTGACAGGCAGCATTCAGCCTCCTGCCACCCCCCCGGGAGCAAAAACGGGCCATGGGGGGGTTGTGCCACCCCGTGCCCCATTTTGGGCCTAGTTGGCCTCCCTGCAGCCTCCTGGGAGCAAAAATGGGCCGCGGGGGGGGGCGCACACACCCATGGCCCATTTTGGGCCTAGTAGGACTCCCTGCTTACCTGGGAGCCAAACAGGGGAGTGTGGGGACTCCTGGAAGGAGAGGAGAGGGGCCAGCCAGCAATTTAACAACCGGTTCGCCCAAACCGGCTGAATCCCATCACTGAATAGGACCCACATAAACTAGAGCTCTTTGGAATCTTCAAACATTTTTAAAAATGTAAAAGATTCCTGATACCAAAATGTTTGAGAATTGATGATCTAGAAAACCCATTATGTATGATAAATAGAAGATGGGTAAGCCTGCAATATTGGCTTGAAAACTATATAGAAGTTTTTGCTGCTATAAATATATAAAAGGATGTAAGCAGCTATGTTATATGTACAAAGATCATAATCCTGCAAGCCATAGTTTTTTTCTGAGACACTAGAGAGTGAAAGTTGGATGTTGAAAAATCTAAATAAAGAATATTAACGTTCGAATTTCGATGTTGGAGAAGACTCCAGATAATATCATAGAGACACAAGAAAGCAAACAGATGAATAATGAACATACAATCCAGATTAGTTATTAGAAACACAAGTGATTAGGCTTAAAATACTATAGTAGTTTGAACACATTATGTGAAGATATAGCTCTCTTGAGAAGTCTATACTATGGGAAAGGTAAAAGACAAGAGAGAAAAGAAACATAGTGGATGGATTTAATTACAATGAAGATGGGGTAACATGCACCATTGCAACACCTGAAGAAAGATTGGGAATGGATAATGCTGGAGAAAATCTGTGTGGTCGCTAAGAGTTAATATCAACTTAATGGCAGATAATTATCATAATCTAATAACTATTTAAATTCAGTATCTTAGAGAGCTGGTTGTATGTTAACTTAAAAATCCAAAATATGAACAAAATATGTATGCAGTTGCACAATCATACACTTTGTTTTCTCAAACCTCAATTCAATTAGGCTTTAATTATTCCTCATAATTTATTTATTAAGGCATTCAACAGAACACATCTAAAGTTAACATCTGGATGAACTAAACTGTTAAGAAATTTTACTGAACTTGCCCATACATTCCTTCTGAATTTTTTAATAGAAAATAAATCGCCCACAATTGATACTTAAGCTTACTGTTCCCCTGACGTTCATTTTATAGATTTATTATGGGGATCTCAGTAAATTAGTTGTGCCCAGGTATGTTCTGCAAACATCCTGCTACTTTAAGTTCCAAAGAGGGTATCTATGTACTAGTCACATCACTTGGAGTGAGGAACCATCTCAAGAAATGCCTGAAAACAACCCAAATTTGGTGTGGTGTATGAACATATCCTCCACAGCATGTAATAAAAACGTAAAAGTAGATGTTACTTAGCAACCATTTGCAGTTATGGTGGTGATGAAAAAAATAACTTTACAATCAATCCGCATATTTACAACCTTTGCAGGTCTATAAAGCAAAGGAAAGCTGAAGGAAGATCATAAGCACAGTTTGCAGTTTCACTTGGGGACTGCTTTACTTAACAACTGAGCTGCTGGTTCAATTATGGTCACTAAACAAAGGCTACCTGTAAATTTAAAGTTTGTGCAATTTGGTTTTTTAAGGTCTATCCTGAAACTGGTAAAGAATAACTTTCCCAACTGAACTGAACAGATGTACAAGTATACTTCTCTGGCTGACGTAACTAGAACCTCTGGTTTGAATCTGTTGCAAAATACTCCCTTTTAGTTCTGTACTAGCTCATGGGAGCTTTTCTCTAAGGACTCCACATATGCTAAATGAGGGACAGATTAACTTTTTTTTCAGGTGTACTTGCTCAGCTGTATTTATTTATTTGTAAGACTTTGTATGGCTGCCTATCTTATGTATCACAACTCTGGACAGCTCATAAAGCTATAATAAAACAAAAGGAAACAATAAAATCACATTCCAAGACATCTAAAAACAATCCCCAGGGCTCTAATGAATGGTCCTAACCCACTAACAATTAGAAACACAAATCACTGGGATCCAACTTCATCTTATCCCAGCCCTTGAGAGAAGAGCTAGCTTTTTAAGGCTTTCCAAAAGGCTAGGAGATCAAGGGCCTGCCAAAATACATGGGAACAGTGGTCCTGCCAGGGGACATGTTAAAGGAATACATCCAATCTATCCTGAGATATTTTCAGGAAGAAGCTTGTCCCTTGCCATACAGGACTTTAAAGATGATAATTAGTACTTCGAATTCATCTCAGAAAAAAAACATGGAAGCTAGTGTGGCTCATGTAGCAATGATCTAATATGGGCAAACCAAGGGAAGCTCAAAACTGTATGTACTACCACATTCTGGACCAGTTTAATTTCTGGGTGATTTTCAAGGTAGAATACATTCTGGATGTATTCTGTACAATGTTCTGGACAGAAAGCTGAATAACATTCCATTGCGATATGGCCTACGGCTCTATAATGAGGGGTGATGAAACAGTCTCGGGTGTATGTTAGGATGTCTTCTGCTTGCCTTCTGAATTAACAATATACCAGCTAACTATTAATTTAGATCACAGAGAAAAGATGAGTGGTTTTTTCTTGCTAAATCAGTTTCTACAAACATGTAGAGAGCTATACGTTTTGTGTGATTGTTAACTGTTGTAAGCGAAACCTGGGTTTAATCCTGAAAATGCTTACTGGTTGATTTACTCCTGTCTGCACTGCAGTGGTTCTCAACCTGTGGTCCACGGACCACTGGAGGGGCATGATGTCATCACAGAGGGTTTGCAAAGACTTGAACAAATGTTATGATTTAAATCTTGAGTTAGGCCTTGGGGGTCCGTGGCCATGGTTCGTGGCCATAAAAGGTATTTAAAGGGCCTCTGTAGTGAAGAAAAGGTTGAGAACCACTGGTTTACTGTATTGACCATTTAATTAGTTTTTGAATTTTTCTCTCACACACACATTTATACACACATACCCTTTTTCAAAGAAATGACTCTCAAGGACATATAAGAATATATCCTAGAAGATAACGTATTAATTTTAAGAGATCTCCTGAGGTTCATTTGTTTATATTTATATGTAATTCTGACCTTTTATATGAACTTTATTTCTAATACATTTAGTAGTCAGAAACAAAATCATATGCATAACTTCTCACAAATTTATAACAAACTACCATGTTTCCCCCAAAATAAGACCCTGTCTTATATTTTTTTAAACCCTGAAATAAGCGCTTGGCCTTATTTTCAGGGAGGTCTTATTATTTTGGGGCGTGTGGAGCAAGATAGGACTCCTCTTGTCATCTAACCTGATTTCCAGCTCTGCGTTTAAATATTTTCGGGGAGGGCTTATTTTCAGGGGGAGGCTTATTTTAGCACATGCGCTCGAAAGCCCGATTGGGTTTATTATGAGGGGATGTCTTATTTTCAGGGAAACAGGGTATACATTATAACCTCATCAGGAAGATATCCTTTCGGAAAAATCTTATTAAAAATAAGTTGTCTTTCTTAAATTGTCCTGCACATATTTATTAAAGCTGTTTTAGAGATGCACTTTGTGTGTCTAATTGAAGATTTTATTAAATAAATAAGAAATAGAAAAGCCAGGTATCAATTACATAAAGTGATGCAAATATGTAAAATAAATTTTTATTTAAATAAAACGAAAAACCCATTTCCCTAAAGACCAACATGTGAAATTTAATCTGAAAGGAGAGCTTTTAAATGTTTGATTCAGTTAGTAGTCAACCAAATGAGTTCAGAAGGATCTTAGTAGGATTTTTGGAATGTCTTAAAAATGTGTGACTAACTGAACTTCTAAAGAGGCTATTTGCAAGTTAGCTTTTTGGTCTTCCCACAGAAAGAAAACATAGAAGTAAATTGCAGGCTGTGATCTTAGTGGCATGCTAAAAAAGTCATTGTAGCAATCACTGAGCAATCAGAAACAGAACAGAATTTTTGCCATTTAGAGAAGGGGGGAAATCAAATTTTGGCAAGGAGAAACCCTATTAGTTGAGGAAGGGCAAAATAAGGGAGTGCAATCAGTAGCACGAGAAAAAGTTATTTTTATCCTATTTAATTGTTCCCACACTACCCAAAAACCTGAAATACATTACTATATTGCATAAAATAATACAAAATAATTCCAAGAAAAATGGACAAAACCTGTGAAATTCTGCTTGAGAATGTTTTTAAAAATCTGATGAATATGCTATACTGATCGTTGAAATAATGTTGTATGTTCTTCATTCAAATGTATTTGGGCACAGTATGCATGTCAGAACAAAAGGAATAAAGGATTTCTTATCAGGAATAAGAAGTAGACGCAGATTTATATATGGCAGCATGTGTATATGTGTATGTTGTATATATTAGCTATTTACACATGCACAGCAATATATTTTTTAAAATGTCCAGACTCTTATTACCATAAATATTATAAAATATTTGGTTCATGTACTAAGCCCTGTCACAGTTTCCCCAGTCTGGTGCCCTCTGAACTGAACTGAAATTCCCAAATTTCCAAGCCAGTTGAGATGTTTTGAGAAGCTGAAAATGGATAAAAATGAACTGGATGATTTCTGGATTTATTGATTAATGAAGGAAAAATACTGGAAGAAGAAACAGTTTTAAATACGTTTATAACGGCTATGAAGATTGGAAGTTGCTTCCTTAAGCATCATCCTGTTTTCTTTTTCTATTTTACTCCCTTGATTGCTGTAATACTTTTTTGCTCATCTTTTCTCTTTTCTAACTCTTTCATTACATTGTTTGGTATTTATCTTTTTAACTTAGTAAAAAAAAATATTCAATAAGACTTATAGAAAAAATTGCTATTATGTCCTCAAGTTATATATCAGCTGTATGCAATATTTATTATACAACAAAAAAGGAAATTCATGTCATGTGATACTGTCTTGTTAAGAAGGGAAGGCTCACTACAGTGGTATCAACCCGTACAATATGCAACCTAATTGATTCAGAAGCTTCAAAAACATGATAACCTAAGGTAATATGTTGCCTTTGTAACATCTGCATTGCCTTCTTTGTAACCACGGAAGATAAGAACATAACTGGAATGAACTACACCAGTGATGGCTAACCTTTTCCGGACCGGGTGCTCAAAGCGCATGTGTGCATATGCAAATGCATGCCACGTGCCCAAACCCCCAAAATGCAATGTGCGCACAGCCCCATGCATGCGTCCTGCCCCCGTGCATAGACGTGTGGGCCCCATGCATGTACACATGGGCCCCGTGCATGCACACATGGGCCCCGTGCATGCACGTGTGGCCCCCACGCAAGCACACACACCCCACGCATGCACAGCAGAGACCTGAAGACCAGCTGGCCGGCGGGAGGCATGTACACATGCACAGCAGAGCTGACCTGGGGCAATGGCTCGCATGCCATCAGAGAGGGTGCTGCGTGCCACCCCTGGCACATATGCCATAGGTTCGCCATCACGGAACTACACTATAGTTGTAGTATAGGGAACTACACTATAGTTGTTCAGAGAAAAAAATAAAAAAATATTCTCAATAAAGAATTCTATTTCAGCTTTCAATTTAAACACCAAGAGGCAATGATAATATATAAAATATTATTAATATTAAACAACAACCTCTGTCTACCCCAGGACCTTAGGAGGGATTCAATAGGTAGACAGAAATTCAAAATCTAGTTTAAACAAACCCTAACCTGTATGAAGAAAAATAATAATAAAGTCTGGCTAGCAGCAATGAAATACTTGGAGACAGCAGAATAGAAGAACTGGAGAAAAATCATAGAATATAAAGATTTGAAAATAGAAGTAGAAGGTAAAAGAAAGCAAAGATAGTACCAATAGTAATTAGGTGCCTAGGATATAACTTCAAAATATTCAGAGCACCATTTGAACACCACTGACTGAGTCAACATCAGTCAATTACAAAAGGCATCTTTACTTGAAACAGCTTACATTCTGCAACGATATAACGTAGTTAATATTAAACAACAACATCTGCCTTTCCCAGGTCCTTGGGACGGGACTTGATAATTGGACAAAAATGCCAAATCCAGTCTAAACATCTGGTTGAGTGTGCAACTATCAACATCATATTATTATGTCAAGGTTTAAAAAGCTTTTATGTACCCCTTCCTACTGCAGATTTCATTAGAACAGTGCTTCTAGCATTTTGCTACTGTTGTTGAAATAGTACAAAGAACCTAAAGATATCATCTGAAGGCAAAAGTGACCACAAATCTCCAGTGTATCATTCCCCCCACCTTCAATATCACCATATTTTTAACTCAGGAGGAACATTTATTATTTATTTAGTGTATGGCAAATACATGGACTTATAGTGGTTCAAATGTTAATGTCCAGTCCACCCAGTCATTCAAAGACAGGGTGATATATGTTGAAAAAAAATCAAACATAAGCTCTTGATGGACACAATGTGATGGATATTTTGTCGAGGAGCACCACAGTCACACTAAGGGGTAGAGACAAGACCCCACTTAAACAATGAGTGACCACAAATCTCCATTATATCATTCCCCCACCTTCAATATCACCATATTTTTAACTGGGGAGGAACAAAAGATTGATCCAAATAAGATTGTTGCCTCTGTTCCTTGAGTCCAACTGGGATGAACATTCCATAAAAGCTTCACAGCCAAGTTCTCCTCTTTAAAAAGAGGAGATTTCCTTTTATTTAAAATAGAAGCAGCTCTAGCAATCCTGAGTATATGATATAACCCCTACAGCAAAATCTGCTAACCTGACACTTTCCAGATGTGTTGATACTCTAAAACCCAGAATCCCCAGCCAATGTGACCAAAGCATGAAAGATGGGAATTTTGAGGGTTGCAGTCCCAATAATTTAGAGGCTATTAGATTGAGATAGGGTGCCTTAGAGTAGATAAAGCTTCTGAGACAACATGAAACAATAAATCAATTCATGCTTTTTTTTTATTGCAATTCACATTAGCTCACCAATTTACTCAGACTCAACTGCTTGGATAGAATGAGTCAAGACTTACTAAAAAAAACAGGGAAAGTAGTTGGGTGGTCTAGTTCATCAGGAGCCTTCTTCAAGCACTACTCCAATACTATCTTGGATTTACTCACCAGCATAAGACAATTCCAGGAAACAGCAAATTTTATCAGGGTCTTACAAATGCCTACCCTCAGTGTGCAAGGCAGAATAAATTAAATCCAGCTGCTCAATAAAAAGGGCAGCGGCGGAGACTAAAACTCAAGAAAACAATTTAAAAATTGTGCAGTTTCTCCTCTACATGCATGAAACTAGGTGTTTTAGGCAAATATCAGGATGCTGTGTTTTGCTTTTTAACATTTTAACGTACTGTATTGCCGTCCTGTTCTGTTTTTAGGTTCATCGTTCTGAACGGTGAGGCTCCACCTTCCCAGATAACTATCTTGTAGTGTTTCATAAACTTGCTCCTAGATATCTGAAACAACACTTTATTTAAGCGCTTTGCTCTAGGCATCCTACATTCCTATGAATTATTACTTAAATATATTATAAAGAAACCTGTTCTATGTTAGGCATTAAGTACTAAGAGCACATCTACCTAAAGAATCATTTCATTTATTTGGCAGCCTCATCATACTCTCCAAAAACAAGAATGTTTTTAAACAAAAGCAAGATATTTATGGTGGCATTTTATTTAAAGAAATCTAAAACAGAGTGCGGCTTGATGATGGATACTATTCAATTTCACTTCTATGAACTATTTAACGCTGTTATTTTTATCACCCACAAGTTGGTGGCTTTAATTTTTAACCTTTTCAGTGGAATACTTCATAGAATAGCAATGAATCACTGACACATATTGGCAATGAAATTCATGCCTTACACCAGTTGACGGGAAAGTACTTGGCTCCAGTTTTGTAGCATATATTATTCTTGCATATGCACTCACTTGTAAAATTATTTGATTACTGAAAGATTATTATTTTTTTGGAAAGTTAAGCATTGGTTTACACTTTGGATACCGAGTAGCTTAGTCAGAATGTCTAACCTCTTCAGATCTGGAAGGCAGGCAAAATACATCATCCACTATTATACGTATTTCGTCTAAGTATTAAAATACTAAGTCCCAGGTGTCACATTTCATGTAGTGCAGCAAAGTTCCAGAATAAACTAAATATTCAACCCCTTAAGAGCTTAAAATAACAGCAATTGAAATGTGCATTAAAAAGTTAGTTTTACAGTATTTGCTGATGTCTTTTTAAGGGCATTTTTCCCCCAAAATAAATATGCAAAAACACACAATTAAATTATTTTGCTTTTTGGATCAATTCTCTTGCTGCTATCCTGATGTCCATCACTATATAGAATGTCCTTGAATCTGAAAATAATTTCCTCAACTCTTGAAGTATATTAATAATTGAGACTTACTGCTTTTTTTTTTTGTTAAGAAATTGCATAAACCCATCAAAGAAAGCCCCATTCAAGCACACCAGAAGAAAAACCAAGCAAAATCAGCCAGCAACATCAAACCTTGCAATATTTATGTTAATGCACTGATTGGCCAGATAGACTTTGCTTCATTACTTTGCAATGGTTTGAATAAGCTCTTGCAATTCATAAATAAAAAAACCACATGAAAACTAAGATGGCATAAATTGGATTACAGTATTTCATACAGCAGCATATTTCCCAGTGATCATCAGTGATGAATAATCATTTAATAAAACACAAATTAAACCACAGAAAAAGGGGGAAAGCCTTTTCCCAAGTTAGCAGTGAAGCATGTTGGGCAAATAAAAAAGTATTCAGACAGAGTATGCCTTAACTGTACAGAGAAGTTTGAGAAAACCTGGCAACTCCTTTGCAAAAGTTATCAAATCCAACATCAAGATAGAATTGGAACAGAATATAATGAACTTCGGCTTTTACATGCATGCTATGAATAGAGAAAATTTACTATTTTGAAAAGTTATTTTCCTTAATGATTTTAATGCAAATGTACATATTTTTCAAAGTATTCAAATCCCATCTATCTATCTATCTATCTATCTATCTATCTATCTATCTACCTACCTACCTACCTACCTACCTACCTACCTACCTATCTTCTACCTGCTCTTTAACAGGCCAGAAAATTCTCTCAAGGCTGGAGACCAAAGACTACTGGCCTTTGTATATGAGATATTGAGAGGAATAATAATTGCATTTGTCCAGAGGTGTGTGTCACATACTGTAACAGCCAGTTCGCCCAGAAACAAAACCAAAAATGTGAGCGTGCGAATTTTTTTATTAAAAAGTTTTATCAAGTATTATAACAATTTCCCCCCCTCCTCCCCCCCATCCCTCCTATAAATACAATCTGTAATTATACCTAACAAAAAGAACTGTGGAGTAAATTTTATCTTCTTTTTGAGAATGTTTTGGATAATCCACCATATTTTTATCCAAAATGCCTTAAATTTTTTACATGTCCACCATATATGATAATACGTGGCATCATCACATTCATATCTCCAACACTTAGGTTGCAAACTTGGATACATACAGGCTAGCTTTTTAGGATCTAGGTGCCATCTATAAACATTTTATAAAAATTCTCTCTTAAGTTTTGGGCTTGCGTAAACTTTACATTTCTAACCCATATTTTTTCCCACATTTCCATCATTATTGGTTCTTCAATGTTTCGTGCCCATTTTATCATACAATCCTTAACTAGCTGTGTTTCTGAATCTATTTCTACCAATGCATTATACAACCTTTTTATATGCATTTGACTTTGGTCTCTAATTTGTTTTACCAAGTTCTCCTCATTTTGCGAGATACCAATTTTCTGATCTTCTCTCCATCTAGCTTGCAGCTGTCCATACTGAAACCATGTTTGAGTTATCCTTTCTTCTCTTAATTGATTCAAAGATTTTAATTGTAATATACCTCCTTCCTTTTTAAGAAGCTCTTTATAGGTAATCACATCTTGTTTTTGCTCTACACTTATATTCTCTATTGCGTGTCTGGGTATTGCCCACATTGGTAACTTATTGTTTAATTTATACTGATACTTTTTCCAGACACGCAGTAAAGCATTTCTTAATATATGACTCTTAAAAGTCTTGTCCACTTTCTTATCATATAATAAATAAGCATGCCAACTGTAAACCAAATCATATCCCTCAATATTCAATATTCTTTCTTCAGTTGAATTCATCCAGTCACTAATTGCTGACAGAGCAGCTGCCTCATAATATAATCTTAAATTGGGCATTTTGAGACCTCCTCTTTCACGTATATCCTGCATTATTTTTTGTTTTATTCTCGGTCTCTTCCCTACCCAAACAAAATTATTAATACCCTTCTGCCATATCTTCAAATTTTCATCTTTTTTAAATATTGGTATCATTTGAAAAAGAAACAAGAACTTAGGCAAAACATTCATTTTTACCGCTGCTATTCTTCCTAACAAAGATAATGGTAATTTTTTCCAATTTTCCATCTCTCTCTGTATTGTTTGCCACAACAGATCATAATTATGCTTAAATAATTTCGCATTTGATGTCATAATATAAACCCCTAAATACTTAACTTTTTTTACTATTTCAAATCCTGTTGGTCTTTCTAATTCATCTTTTTGATTTGTAGTCATGTTTTTAGTTATTATCTTCGTTTTCCCTACATTTATTTTAAATCCCGATACTTGTCCATATTGATTAATTATATCCATTAAACCTACAACTGACTGTAATGGTTGGGTTAAAGTAACAACCAAGTTGTCTGCAAATGCTCGTAATCTGTAGTCTACGAATTTTTGTTCATATACCAATGTGGCTATAATTGCTATTTATGAAGATTGTGCAAAATATTTGAAATTGGCATTTTGTAAGGTGTGTAACCATGACTGAGCAGCTTATTTCTTTTCTAAAACAGCTTTTTCTCTGATTTGCTGCATGGCGACAACTGGAAATGGCTTTCAAAAACCTTCCAACACTTTGCAGATGAGATGATACTTTTATGCACTGGGGAGGCTTATCACATCCTCTGTTGTAGCAACTTTCAGATAATATAAAGCTGCAATTAAATCTTTGCATACTGGTTACCAAAAGTCTCATTTCCTCCTTTCTTATATTATTATGTGGTTATTTTGGTG
Organism: Pantherophis guttatus; assembly: GCF_059756535.1. Taxonomy (NCBI): domain Eukaryota; kingdom Metazoa; phylum Chordata; class Lepidosauria; order Squamata; family Colubridae; genus Pantherophis; species Pantherophis guttatus. The sequence continues at coordinate 64,122,393 of NC_142065.1, forward strand.
CTTATGATACAGGAGGAATAATTAATTCTTCATAAAAACCCTGTTCTAATTTAATTAATATTATGTGACTCTGGCTTTCTTTCCCTCCTCTCCCACAAGTATTCTGCAAATATCATTTCACAAATGTCTTTTTAGATTGCTCTTTAGTGGACATTGTAGTAGCAGTTAGAAGTATATACCACTTCATAGTGCTTTACAGCCTTCTCTAAGTGATTTACAGAATATTGCCCTCAACAATCTGGCTCCTCATTTTACTGACCTTGGAATGATGGAAGGCTGAGTCAACCTTGAACTGGTGAGAATCGAACTGCTGGCAATTGGAAGAATTAGCCTGTAATACTGCCTTCTAACCACTGTGCCACCGCAGCTCCTGCTATTCACAGCTCAAAGTCAAAGTGTTCCTATTGCAATAACAAATTCTCAAGAAGTATTCAAATATAGCATCTTTTTTCCAGCATTCTACCACAATGTACTATCATACCATGGGATACTTGCCCAAATGATCCCCCGGAGTGTCTATGCATGTAGAAAGATAACTTGCAAAAAATAAAAGCTATAATCAGTTCTTCTGTCATGCTACCTTTCAACACAAACTGAATTGTTAAAATCTATCCATAGCTATAATTCATTCAGAAACCGTATGTTTCTGGAGAAGCTTGGAAGGAAAATCAATGAAGAATTGTCCATGTATTGCTACAATAGTGTTATCATCAAATGATTTTAAATAACCAAATATTTAAAAACACTTTTAAGTCAGGGTGGGCAACCTGTAGCTCTAGATATATTTGCAGCCCTGATCTTAATGTTTTGTAAACCACAGTATAATTTCAAAACCACTTTGCAAACAATAAATTCTCTATGTAACTTCTCCTATCCTAGCAACCGTGAATGTAAGGGCAGAAAGTGCAAGACTTGGGGTTTGTCCAATTAAAACATGACCTCATCTATGAACATGACCTCACCTCAAGCAACCCACTCTCCCTTGTGCATTTTTTTTAACTTAAATTGATGCAGTCACAATAGAAGCACGACAAATGTGACTTTGACAGTTTAACCTATAAAATCCCAAACAAAATTAAGATTTTCCACATTTGAAATTCAGATTCAAAAAACATAAGCTCTTTCTTCATCTGAAAAGTAAAAAAGAGAAGCAATTTTGATAGGGATTTCTCCCATTCCTACTGTGGACCGTTCCTTCACAATTTAGATTTTTAAAAATTTGCACACAATGTCAAATCATATGCTTTACGTTGATTTATTTAATACTTATTTTAATCTGCACAGATATATATACACACGCAGTTATATGTGTCTCTTTTTGTCTATTTCTATATGAAATACAATAATACAACCAGCATAGTTCAGTACATTGTTAAAATACTAAAACTATTCTCAATTCCGAATTAAATTGCAAGCAAACCAAGAAATGGTTGGATAAATAAGTACATATTGAATTGAAGCTGGTCACCTGGCCAGAGTTTTCATAGTCTACTTTGTTTTACAGGGTATTGTTAAGACCAAGACAGAACACACAAAGTACTTGGAATGTGTAGAATTAAATAAATAAATCAAATAAATCAAATCAATATAAGTCAATTGTACAGACATTTACTGGATAGCACAATAATTTAGACTAGAAATAGGTTATAACCAAGAGCAAATCTTAAATTTATGCAACTGACATTTATTTATATCCCACCTTTATTTTTTACAAATAATTCAAGTTGGTGAATATATCCAACACATCTTCCTTTTCCTATTTTCCCCACAATAACTCTGTGAGTTGAGTTGGGCTGAGCGGGAATGACCGGCCCAAGCTCACCCAGCTAGCTTTCATGGTTAAGACAGGACTTGAACTCAGAGTTTCATGCCTTCTAGCCTTAACCACTAGACCAAACTGTCCCTCTATTTAAGTAATGCATGGAACTCCTATCCACAACTAACTCTAACTGTGGGCATTATACACTTACACTTCTTTGAACTGCCTCAAGCAGTCTCTGAATTGTTACAAAGATGAAACTGGACATTCTTACAAATATGAACCCCAACAACAATGCAAAAGGTTTACCTGGCCAACTGAAATTGTGTTTTTCCCCTATGCTATAAGAATAATTTTGGGGAAAAAAGGGTAATTATCACTATTGATCTCACACAGCAATGTGGCAGATCAACGTTTACAGCACCAGGTATGTGTAAAGTGACGCATAGTGAGGCAAACCCTTCTAACCTCACACATATACTGATGGATGTCTGAGGGCTTGTAACTATTTAGAAAAAAACATCTGGGGTCATAATGAATAACTCTGTAAAATTGCTGAATCAGTATACAGGAGCTTTGAGAAAGCCAATTCAGTCAAAAGGATCCTTAGGAAAGGAACTGAAAATAAAGTTGTCAATTCTGTAATACCCTTAAGCAGATCTACAGTATGTCAGACTTTGAAAAACTGTATAGTTTTGATGGCAATATCTGGAAAAGGTTATAATAGATCTAGAAAAAATGTAACCTAAGGCAGTGAAACTGAATTGAAGGAAATCAAACACCTGTCTATAGGAGAATGCTAAAATATCTGGGAATGTTTAGATTGGAAAAAGACATATAAGGAAACATTATCAATCGTGCATGACATGGAGAAATGGGGGGGGGACACAACAATCAATGGCTAGTCAAAGAAGCTGGTTTAGAAAAGATTTAAATAAGCAAAATAAAGTATGTCTTCACACAATGCATAATCAAGATAAAGAGCTCATTACCACAAAAGATGGTGAGGTCAGGACTCCAAATGCAACCCAACTAATCGTTGATATCAGCTTTCTCTCGCCTTCTTCATTGTACCATTCCCATCCACTGCTGCCACCATCATTGGTCAGATGCTTTTCAGACTAAACCAGGTCATCAAACCTGGGATCGGCTCAGAGATTTGACTGGACTAGGAGAGTATTCAATCTAAAATAACTTATATTTCCTGTTGCCCAAGCAGAAAAGCCCACAAACATATCCTGAGACCAGAGGAGAGGGCGTGTGCTTGCATGAGCCTAAACTGGCCAATCTCTGCTGGCCTAATCCCACCCTGAGAGACGGAATTAGTTTGTGAATGGTTGGTGAGGTGTATCAAACTGTATCCATGCAAAATCCATGGTGGGATAAGCAAAAAAAAAAAAAAAACCCAAACCCACTACTACATGAATGGCTGTCCAAAGTTGTGTTTTAAAATGGGTGGCCATACAAATCTTTTAAAGAAATAAATATTTTAATGATGGGATAGCTCAATGTAATTGAAGCCATCCTCAGTATGAGTATTACAAAGCAGAAAAAAGGGACTGCCAGGGCATCTATCCCCAATTTTAAAGAAATAATCCTTTTCTTCTTAATTACATCAAACTATTATTCTAATTCACTCCTTAACTCCCTCCAAAGACATGTCCTTAGGCAAAAAGGCCAGAAAGAAAACTGGCAACTAAGAAGCTGATGAATTTACTTTTTAATAAAAAGGAAATAAATAGATGCAATATTAAATTAAAAGGGAAATAGAAGTTAAATGATCATCTGCTACCCAGAAAAAGAACTAAGAGTTTCCTCATCCAAGACATTAAAAGATATCACCACAGCCACACTCAACTCAATGCAAATGCACTAAGTAGTATAAAGGAGGCAAAATGAATTTTGCAAACAACTAAATTGTCTACACAACCAGCTACATTGTCTACACAATATTCTTTGAATTTCCCACATCTTTTAGACTAGTAATTCACCATCAAGAATATTGCCAAGGAATGTATTTAAAAAAACAGGATTGCCCAATGAAGATTTTTGATACCATATGTTACTGCTGCATCCCTTCAAAAATACCTTTTATTTTTTAGTTGCTAGATATTATCTTCTACTGAACTATTTTTGTGTTAGCCTTCTTTTTAGTAGATAAAATATATGACCTAAGGCTCATCTAGTAACATTTAGAAAACACATTGAAGAATTTTCCTTTTCCTTTTTTTTTTTTTTTGCTCCCAATTTGGAATTCGGGACTTTTTCATTAAGAGAAGCAGCAACTAAAAAAAAGAAGAAAGACATGCAAAGATCAAGTGGGAGAAAAAAATAAATGGATTAAAAAAAAGAATGGGTAAAGCATTCTTTCCCACTGCCCCATTAATATAACTTGCGAAGTATTAACTAGTGGAATAATGAGGAGCTCAGCGAAGGCGAAAAGAAGAGTTGAACTACTGAATTTACTGTAAACTCTGATATGAGGAAATCCTTGGTGCTCTCTGAGCTTGGTTGTTCATTATCCAAATTACCATAGGTAACATCATCAGTGCAAATTCAGACATGCTGAATACTTCTGATTGTTTTTAAGAAGCCTGAAGAAACACACAATCAGAATGGCAATCTGCTGTCACAGAAACAAAGAATGAACTGCTCCAGAACAAGAAGAGGAGACGCATATTGCTCTTATGGTTCTCCTTTTACGTTTCCATGCGTCTGTGTTTAACCAAAGGCTAAATTTTGGTCTTATCAATAAGATCTATTTAAAGTTGTCACAAATATTACAAAAGAGAAAGGTGATGTCTTGGATTTTCTTGCTTTTTTTCTTAAAGGATTTCAAGGGCATTTTAAAAGTGTGCTTTGCTGAAAATGATATATTATTCACAACATTTATAATGCTGGCTATTTTTGAGAATTCTGAGAGTGAATTAACAATAAAGGCACATAGCAAAATCATGCATTTCCAGACCAGACCTTTGAACACAATCCAGGGAAGGGGGAAATCGACCAATAATGTAATGTTTCTTGAAGGAAGTAGATATCAAGATACCTAAAAGTGCCAGAAACTGAACTTTCTCAGTTGCCATGTGCATAAATGCAGGCTATTTCTGGCTTTCAAAGACTGTATATATTGCTTGATCATTTCTTGTTTTTTCTGCTAGAGGGAACAGCTAGGAAAGTCATATAACCTCAAACCTAAGTTTATTTAGAATTATGGCTGAGGTGGGGTACTTCTTCTGAACTATCTAGAGAATCTTGACTTACGTTTCTAGATTGTGAAACAATGAGGGAGCTGAGATTAAAAACTGAATTAACAAAACTAAGAAGGAATGATAGGACAGAACAACTGAATTAGCATGTTAAATTAATTTTGACCCAGCTGATCAGATAGAAATATTATCAATGCTCATTCTATACGAACTATACTCATCTTATTTTTGTTGTCTGCATCATTCAGGTTAACTTTTTCTGCAGAACATAAATACCATTCTATTCACAAGCTCTGAGTAAGAACACTTACGATAAAGGTGTTCATCATTTTGTAATAAAAACAGTATAAAATGATGGTGCATTGTAAAAGAATTGCCACATTCCAAATGGAAATTTAGTTATATTGATTATAATATTTGTATAAAAACATTAAAAAGATCTACCAATACAGTCTCCATTAAAGAGTGTCAGTTTCATATTATTATTAAATGAAAGAAAAAGAGGTTTCCTTCTCTGATAATCATTTCACAGTGGTATTTTGCAAACCCCACACTTGCAATTATTTACATATTGCAATATAAATTTGTCAACTATGAATAAAATTTGCTGTAAATGATCTTCAAGAAAGAAGGTAAACGATATTTGCATAAGTACTGGTAAGTGCATGAATAAGGTTAACAAATATTAACCTGACAAACAAGGAAACAAAATATATATCTTACAGGAAATATTTTCTGATGAATGTTTAAAAAAACCTCACCTTTCTGCTGGAAATCTTCTCTAGCAGTTTTAGGACATCTTGTCTCCTGTGTTCTCTGGAGAACAGGAAGTCTCTCAAAGATGCTAGATCTTTTTGGAAAGAAACCTGCTTCAGGTGGGCTCCTCTGAATTTCAGCACTGTCGCTGCTGTTACTGACAGTGATTTTAAAAGACATTTGGGAATTCAAGAAAGTGCGCCACTGTTGAAAAAGTTGACTTGGAGTAGATTCTTCATAGGAATAACGTGACATTTGTCATGGACTTCAGAGAATGCTGTACTGCTGTTAGATTACTACCTCATCATGCATAGTGTAACATGCCTCTTCAGGATGGACCCTTCCAAATCTTTTACATTAAGGGGTGCACAAAACAGCAAACTGCAGAGCAATGAAATCTGTCAATAAATGGGAAATAAATTAGAAGCAGCCTTTACTGAAAGAATTCATACTTTTAAACTTGCCACTCACTGCTGCAAGAGAAAGGTGACCACAAAGAAATGGGTTTCTAAGCTAGAAGATAAATTGGTCGATTGGTTTTAATTTTAAATTACTTGCTGCAAAATTATTAGCATAAGAGTACTGGAAAGTAACACATTTATGTAGCACAGTAAGCCTTATAGACTTCAAGCAGAGCAGTTGCACTAGTTCCACTGCAATTCAAACAAGCTGTCCTATAAAATTTTAAAGTCAAATTACTTTATTGTAGCATCAGCTTTTCTGGTCAAACCCAGATGGTCTGCCTTGCGATCTGGATTTAACTCTATTCATTAACTGGTATAACCCAAACAACTTTAAAGAACAGTTGCATTAGAAGAATATGCTGTTTATTTATTTTTTTAATGTAACTTGCTATTCATGATGTAAAGTACAAACTTAGCAAGAGATTCACTGAATTTTGTAGCCATCCCTCTATTCCAGCGTGTTATGATTTCTCTTCCTTAGATGCAGAAAATGAAGAGATTATTCATTGGTTGATTCAAGCAGTGTCTTCGGCAGCTAATTATTAGGAGAGGCACAATTCTAAAGACCAAGTAACTAAACATGTATGCCATGAGATGTAACCTGCATTATTAAGTGGCAGGACTTCACATCACTTATTCAACATAATCCAGCAACCTAACAGCTTCCTTTCATTTCCTGATTTTACCCCAATAATTTTTTAGTCAGATGCACCAAAAAAGAAACAATTTCCCCTGCTAAATTTAAAAATCCAAACGGATGCATCAGTCAAGTGTCTTGTATAGCTTTCTACCACTATTCAAGTAATGCCCAATATAATATAAATTAAAAGTCTGTTTATAGAGAACAATACCTACCAGGATACCAACAACCTGGGATTTTCCCCGAAGTAAATAATTGCAGTTGGATGTTTGCAGCCAGAAGAAAGTTTAAAGAGGTTCTGTGGGTTTTCTTTTCTTTTTTAAACAGAACAATCTAACTTTTTTCCCTTTCAGGGGGAAAAAAAAGAGTGGATGTAGGATTTGGATGCTTTCTTCCTGCCGGTTCCTTCCTCAACTTTCACTAAGCAGGCTAAATTGCAACAAAAGGATGCAAGCAATGTAAAATCCCTACTGTTGGTGCAACACGGTTAGCGAAGAGAAAGAATCCCGAATAGCAGAACTGCCTACTTCTTCGTCTTTTACCTTCACTCTCTTAAGCCGATTAAACGAAGCCTTCTGCAGAAACCGAAAGCTTTTTACCATTCAGGAACGAGGCCGGCCTAATAACATAGTAGCTAGCCGGGTATCACAAAACAGATACTCCGCCAATATTTAAAACCCAGCGCTTCCAATCCAGCCGGGTAGGATACTTTCCCTTAGAAGAATAGCGGGACTGGGATTTCTAATCAGCTGCAACACCGAAAAATTGGGAAACCCGCCCAAACACACCCATGCCCTGCAGGTGAGAAACCGAATCCGCCTCTCTCTCTCTCAGAGAACTAGTACAGGATTGCTCTTGCCCGGGTCTACACGCATACATGCACACAAACACACACACACGCCCCGCTACAGATTACCCAAAGCAACGATGCTGGCACATAGTATCAGTTCGCACGAGCGCTCCGAGTTCAATCTGCGGCGCGAGCCGACCGGCCTTTCGCTTAACCTCAACTCGCCCGTCGCCGGTGCTCCTCCCGCGCCGCCAAGCTCCGGATTAAAGCAACCCGGTCATTGCCCTTCCGACGAGCCGGTGGCTGAGCAAAACCCGGCCCCTGAGCCAGATTGGGCGGCGAGAGGAGCCGCCGAGGGACCCGCCTCCTCGGTGCAGAGCAGGAGAAGCGAGCGTGCAAAAGGGGCAGGCACGTGTGCAAAGTGTGGCGCCCGTCGGCACGTGGCCCGGCCACTCGACTGTTTTGCCCGTCTGCTCTTCGGGCGACTTGACTGACCTGCCTCACCCATTTTCCTATAAAGGCTACGCCAAAACCAATCCGCAGCGCCCCATCATCACTGCACAACATTGGCGTGTTGGCTTTTTTTTTTTCTTCATAATCTTTTAGCGCTAGCGCTTCTTGACTCATTCAGAACTGAGGAAGCTTCTTGGAGCTTGAGAAGCGAAAGGTCTTCAAGGAAAAACAAAGTCCCGTTGCCTTTTGAAAAAAAAAAGCACTTTTGGGATGACCTACTGAAAATCTCTATGGATATTGAGCACTGATGATGTTACCTAGTTCGGTAATTAAAGGTCTGCAAGAAAACCACTAAGTTTAGAGTATCAAGGACCCCACAGTTCAACCCTGAGCTACAAATATTCTCTTCTATTGGTATAAGTATGCTGTTCAAAAGGCCAGGGTTTGTGTTTCTCCTATAAGAGGAAATAACAGGACTACATTTCCCACATTCCTCATTAAATTGAGCGAACTTCCATTCTTGCACATAAACTGTTCCTCTGAATAAGGCCTCACTGTGTATTAGGTAACATACTACTTATGCTTTTGCAGGACTGATTCACCTGCATGAAATACGAGTGTATCAGTGGTGGATTGCTCCCGGTTCTGTCCTGTTGTTTAGAACCTGTAGTAAAAGCGGGGGAGGCTCCGCCTACCTGCCCAGATGTCATTATTGACAATCTGCAAATGCGCAGAAGCTTCCCCCACGCGCATTCCCATTGCTAACCAGTAGTAAAGGTAAGTAGAACTCACCCCTGGAGTGCACATAATGAAGTAACCAATCAGCTAACAAGCCTGCCCTTCAAAAGAGCCGGTATCACAATGCAAAAGATATTCTTCTCAGTATCAAAGCTCAAAGTGGGAAAAGGGAGCCTAAAACTCATCACATACAATTAATTGCATGAAAAATAATTGAAAATGGCTTATGGGAATCTATCAATCCAGCATATAGTATTAATTCTTATTTCCCCCTCGTGCCAATGCACGCAAATATATCTTACTTCTAAAAGTATTAACTAGAATAGTGACAGTTTAATCAACAAAAAAATCCAAAATTGTTAAAGGGTTTGGACAGTATTTCCCTCCCTCAAATTGCTGCAACTTCAATATTTTGCAGATTTTAATAAGTCTGTCAGTTTTATTACTTCATACAAAACAGTGCCAATTTTAGAAACTATAATAATATTACAATCAGTTATTTCCCGACTCATTCCTAGCATTCTCCTGAAAGCAAAAATAATAGCACAATCCCTGAAGACATGAAACAAACTTTTGTTTAATCTAAAGAAATAATATACCAAGTGAACTACAATTGTATTAACTGTTCTTCAAATATAATAAGACCAGACAATGTATTACAGCTAGTCCTTGACTTGATGATTTGCTTAATGACTACATTGTTTCACGATCAAAATTCCCTTCCCAATTGTGTTTTTAAGTCAAGGACTATCTGTGACTGGACCCAATTTTATGACCATTTTTACCACAATCATTAATCAAATCAATACAGTTGTTAAGTGAATCTAGCTTCTTTCATTGACTTTGCTTGTTGGAAGCCGGCTGGGAAGGTCACAAATTGTGAACAGAATAACAGAGTTGGAAGAGGCCTTGAAGGTCTTCTAGTCCAACCCCCTGCTCAAGCAGGACATGCTATACTATTTCAGATAACTAGCTGTCCAGTCTATTCTTAAAAGCCTTCAATGATATAGCACCCACAACTTCTGAAGGTAAGTTGTTCTACTGGTTAATTGTTCTCACTGTTCAGAAATTTCTCCTTAGTTCTTTGTTGCTTCTCTCCTTGATTAGTTTCTATCCATTGTTTCTTGTCTTGCCTTCTGGTGCTTTGGAAAATAGGTTGATCCCCTCTTCTTTGTGGCAGCTTCTCAAATATTGGAACACTACTATCATGTCAACCATAATCTTTCTTTTCACTAGATTAGATAATCCCAATTGCTTCAATACAATATTCTATATACATCTTGTGGTTACAACATACAACATCCTATGTTTATCAGCAATCAGATATCCATAGGATGTTGTAACTGTTCTAAATGCTAGCTGTTTGCCATGCACCCTTTGATCACAGGGGTGGTATGGTCATAATTTTGAGGACAGGTTCTACCGTATTTTTCGGAGTATAAGATGCACCTTTTTCCCCCTAAAAGGGGGTGAAAATTTAGGTACGTTTTATACACCAAATGTAGTCCCGCCCACCCACTGGCCCCCACCCTTTGGCCTCTGCCTCCCAGCAGTTACCTCCTTGCAAGCAAACAGCAAGAAAAAAACAGCTCCTTTCAGCTTTAGCACAGCCTAATTAGCACAAGTTGATTGGATCGGCCTCCCGACTCTCAACTGATTTGCTCTCAGCTGTTTTGTGCAGGGCTCTACTGCTTGCTGCAAAGAGGTAAATTGCTGGAGCAGATTTTTTTTTCCTTGTGCTAATCAAGCTATGCTGAAAACGAAACTGAAAGTAAAGCAGGCTGTTTGCTGTTTGCTGCAACAAGGCAAAATTGCTCAGAGGCAGAGGGAGATTTCTTTTTCTTCTTTTCCTCACCAAAAAAGGTAGGTGGGTCTTATATTCCGGTGTGTCTTATACTCTGAAAAATACGGTAAATCACTTTTTTAGCACATCGTAAGTCCAAACTATCATTAAACAAATGGTCATAAATCAAGGACAACCTGTAATCCTAAATCATTGTAATATGTTGTAAACTGCCTAGAGTCACTGTATCAGTGAGATGGGCAGCACAAAAATTTAATGAATAAAATAAAAAATAAATAAATAAACCATGGAATCAGTAATCTTCCAGATCTTAGAACACCAAATCTCATTAAATTCTCATTCTCATTACTCCTACCCATCACAGCCAATTATTAGAAATAATGGGAATGTAAATCTTACAATATCTGGGGAGCAATGTGGCTTTATTGATTTATTTAAGTAATATCTACAGTCACCAACCTCACCCTAGTTTTTCTAGGCACAAAAAATTAAAACAAAAGACCAAAACACTATCCAGAGAATACCATCATATGTCATATGCCTATCCTCTGCCATTGCAATGCTTACCACATCTCAACTTATGTAGCTTTTTTCTTTTTCTTTTTTTCCAAATCAACCAAGGTAGCTAGGTCCTTTTTCCTGTTTTTAACATATTGACTCTATAATAAATGCAGTTAATAATAATGAACCTGGAAGGAGGAATGTATACAATTTAGACAAAATAATAATCAACCTACTTCCAAAAATGTTAAAATATTTCACAAATATATTAGTCAAAAAGCATTTAATTCTGTTCTTGCTTAAAAAGAGTAAGTATTCTGCACCCTGACACTTACCAGAAGCTTTCTTTCTTTATAATTAATTGAAATTAATTAGTTAATAATGAAAATTAATAAAACAAAACAAATTACAGCCAAAATGTTTTGGTTCTATGTTTTCCTGTAAACTAGTATTCATAAAGTTAATTAGCTTTTTCTGGGAAGCCATTTGTAATATTGACCAATGTGAATTTATTATTAGTCCCAGGAGAGATGAGTATTCCATGGATAAGCAGTCTTAGTGACAGTTCTTGTTAGATGAATCGTTTCAAGCATCGCTTAGACATTTTTTTACAAATAAATTAAATAACCAAGGGGATATCACATTACCTTGTCTCACCCCCTCCTCAACATTTAATCATTGCTAACTGTTCTACTAAAGCACCTGAAGGCCAGACAAGGAATAATGGATGGAAACTGACCAAGGAGAGATTCAACATAGAAATGAGGAGGAACTTTCTGACAGTGAGAACAATAAACCAATGGAACAGCTTGCCTTCGGAAGTTGTGGGACCTTCATCACTTGAGACTTTCAAGAAAAGATTGGACTGCCATTTGTCAGAAATGGTGTAGGGTCTCCTACTTGAGCAGGGGGTTGGACTAGATGTCCTATAAGGTCCCTTCCAATCTGTCTTTTTGTCCTTTTGGAAGCCTTATTCCACGTAGTACCAGAGGTGGGTTTCAGCTCTGAGGTGGGTTCTGACCAGTTCTGGAGAACCGGTAGCGGAAATTTTGAGTAGTTTGGAGAACCGGTAGTAAAAATTCTGACTGGCCCCACCCCCATCTATTCTCTGCCTCCCGAGTCCCAGCTGATCGGGAGGAAATGGGGATTTTGCAGTATCCTTCCTCAACCACGCCCACCAAGCCATGCTACGCCCACCAAGCCACACCCACTAACCTAACACCAAGCCACACCCACCTACCTAACTGGTAGTAAAAAATTTTGAATCCCACCACTGCTTAGTACCACTTATACCACATGCTTTAATCAACTTCCAGCTTCATATTCATGCAAAATATATTGTACTACATGCCTATGTGCTTTATTGTACTCTTTTTCATTTAGCAAATTATGTTAGTTTTCCTTCATAGGTTTAATTGGTCTGCTGCTGACAGAGCAAAAGTCTGGTTTGCACCTACACTGCCTAGGATAAAGCCTGTATTTTCCAAATTTTACTTAATGTCACTTTTATGTCCCTTTAATTGAAATCCTCCAAACATCTTCCCGGCTTATCCAATTATTTTCCACATAGTTTTTTGCATCCATTCTTGCTATTTTTTATTTGTACTTACATTTTTTCCAAGCAAAGCACCTATTTTCACATTCACATTAAACAGTCACTGCATAAACAAACCTCCTCCATTTCTCCAGTTATGCTATTTATATCTGGACACTTTAATTTTTCAATATTTTCATGGCATCTATGAATTACATCTGTCCTCAAGTTACCTTTTTTCCCTGTGAACAGATTAAATACTTTGCTTTCATCCTAATTTCTGTAGTGATTCTTTCATTATACCCTTCCCTATTCTTATCTGCTTTCTAAAAAGTACTGTCTCATTCACTTTACCATTTACTCCTGTTATATTCTAAGTTGCAATCATCCATGTGCCATGGTCATCCTCAGAGGACCCATAGATACTGATTTCCCTGACCTGTTTCTGGCATTAGACAGTCGAGGCTTTTGCCTAATGTGTTTTAGTAATAAACATAGGTAGTGCTTGTTACAATCATTGATATAATGATCATTTGAAGTAACAACAACACTTTAAAAAAATGACTTATGATCAGTTTTCACACCCATTGAAGTATCCCCATGTTCACGGAGCCAAAATTTTGGCACTTGGCAACTTGCCTGTATTTATGATAGTTGCACTGTCTCTAAGTCATATGATCACCATTTATTTGTAACCATTTATTTGTAACCTTCCCAGCCAGCTTCCAACAAGCAAAGTCAGCGTGGGAAGCCAGATTTGCTTAGCGGCCACATGATTCACTTAACTGCAATGATTCATTTAACTGTGGCAAAAAAAAGGTAGTAAAATGGGGCAAAACACATTTAACAAAACGTTGCGTTGCTTTGCTTAGCAATGGAAATTTTGGGTATAATTGTGGTCATAAGTTGAGGACTACCTGTACAGAGAAGATGTTAATTCTATCACCAGATTTAGTCATACTGGTGTTTGCATGCAGCATTCTGTGCTATCGCTAAAGTCAGTACTGATCAGTTTTGATACAACTTGTCCTATATGATGCGAGCGCAGCCATGCCCAATTTTATCCAAACATTTTCTATGGAACCTAGTATTTCTTGTTAGAGACTACCTTACAAGACAGCACACTGTTGCCTTCATCCCAACTTGGAGGTGCATGTACCCTGTTTCCCTGAAAATAAGACATCCCCTGATAATAAGCCCAATCGGACTTTTGAGTGCATGCGCTAAAATAAGCATCCCCCTGAAAATAAACCCTCCCAGAAAATAACGCAGAGCTGGAAATCAGGTAAGACGGCAAGAGAAGCCCCATCTTGTTCCATGTGCCCCAAAATAATAAGATGTCCCTGAAAATAAGGCCAAGCACTTATTTTGGGGTTCAAAAAAATATAAGACGGAGTCTTATTTTCGGGGAAACACGGTAGCGTACTGACACACATTCAGGAAAAGCGAACAATTGTTCTTAGTTTGTCAACAACAACAACTTCATGCATTACTTGTGGACACTAAGATTTTACCATCATGTTTAAAATGAGTATAAATTAAAAGAAACATCTTAATGTTTGGTTTTCTTTTCAGGCATGTTAAAAAGTTAATACACATGACATCTTCCAAGTCCAAATTGCGAAAACACTTGAGGTGCATTCTCCATCATTCAACTGTAAATACACACTTTTCTCTCAACAGGAGCATTATTTCTGTGCTAGTAATTATTTGTGAAGTAATTATTTATAAAATTTATAGGCTTCCCATCTTATCTCAGTGTAACTCAAAGCATCTGAACAATGGCACAACTGTCTAGCAGAAAATACGGAAAAGTCACCTATCGGAGTCTAAGCAAGTCTCAACCAACTTATGCCACTGCTTGAAAAAGTCAGGAAGCTGTGTCCCTCTTCTGTAGCCAGAGTACATTGTACCAAACATCAGCCAAACTATTTCAGCAGAAAATCCCATGGAACCCTGCCTCCTTTGCTTATAATAAAAATACAATAATAGAAAATAAAATAATAATCGGCTGTTTTTTTCCTGCTACACAGCTTTACAGAAGCAGTTGTTTTAATCTGCCCAGCTCTGAAATTGCAGCTTTCCAAATACTTATGGTGAACTAAAACTATACTACCAATCTGCAACTATAGAAATGGAGATTGTTAATCACCTTCCACACAGTGATACAAGAGCTAGGCTGTATTGCTTTGATGTGGTCACAAATTGTACAAGAATCTCTGGGATGGCTAGATAAGGTACAACATAGGAACACACTTTTTTCAGCAGCTGTTGTTTGTGTACCATAAACCCATTGACTAAATACACAATAGAAATTTCAGATAGATATTGCTTTTAAAATCACTCTGCTTTTAAACAGTTATGGCTATTTAAACAATTTTATTGACAAAATGCTATAATAAGAGGTTATTAAAGAAAACATGGATTTCAAACTGAATTCATCCAAGTGTTATGCAAAATCCAGGTTTTTATCTTTTATTTCAGATTAAACCTATCAAGAAACCACTAACATAACCTATTGGCTGGGTTTATACATCAGTGAGCCACAAGCAAGCAAGCAATATTATATCTTAGAGCTATATGAATCCAGTCTGTCATATATGTGGATACAAGAGATTAAAATACTATCTTCCTCTGATGGGCCTACCATATACAATATGTTGCACAAAAAAACAACAACTCTGGATGTGTTAGATGGTAACAAACACTGGATATTCAGTGTATTTTTGCTGCCATCTGACAACAGTTTGGGTTTTTGCAAATGATCTAATCGTGATAGGTTTTATTTTCTGATAGTACTTTGATCCTGAGCATTTGGTGTAGTAAACCACTTTGATATAGTGGTTAAAGCACCAGATTAGATACTGGGAGATTCTGACTTCTAGTCCAACCTCAGGCACACGGCCAGCTGGGTGACCTTCAGCCTGCCACTCTTGCTCAGACCTGAGAAGCAAGCAATGGCAAGCCACTTCCAAATCTTGCCAAGAAAACTGCAGGGCTTAGTTTATTCAGTTGTCAGGAGTCAACCCTGTCTTGAAGGCACATTTTGCTCAAATAATGTCTTAGTCCGAAGTAGAATTCTCAAGCAATGCTACTGAGGAAGTAGAATGAACTTGATGGCCATATACAAGAAATCAAATAGAGAGTGTTATTATTTTTCATTCTGGAGGGGAACATGAGCTTAAAAAAAAGGTGGAGCTTTAATTGTGGTTGAATTGTGCAGCCACCATCTTTACTTCTTTTTCCCACTTCCCCTGCAGATGCCTGTGCTGCAGACTGAAACTTCTTTACAATCACACATTTTAAAAGACCACACTATACAGGTTAATGGTTTATAATTTATGCCTCACCATCTCTGATTTATCTTTCAGCCCTTGCAAGGTATTTTTTTTTATCTCTGACTGAAATTACTATATCTGGGTTGTAAAAGTTAGGATAACTAAAGGATGTAAGAATGAGTTCACTTTTTGCAGAAGATATGGTACCTATATCTACAGAGTAGCTCTTTCTGAGCAAACAAAAGTATAGCAATTCCAAGAAATCTAATATTGGTTGACATTCAACTTTTAAGGTTGTTTTTTCCTTTAACTTACATAATTTTACAAGTTGTTGGAGAAAGGAAAGTTTTCTGATCTTTTCTGTCTGGAGTTTTCATGGTTTTCAACTCAGAAGCTAAAGCCTAGATTAGCCTTCCATCATTTTTGTGTCCCCTAATTATGTTGAATATGACTAGGCTGGATGGGATAATGAAAGTTATAATCAAACATCTTGATTGGCCCAGGTTGGAAAAGCGCTGCCTAGAGTATCAGCAGAAAGTATATCTGTCATTAAGGGCAGGAATACAGTGGCAGATTTACACAAAGTGTAGAACAGTGACCTCTTCTGGTAAAAGAAAGTTGTACTTAGTAGAAATGTATTCCGAGTGTGTTATGTATTTTTTCTCCACAGAGCAAAATGAATAGTATGTTTATCTGATCTCTTAATTTACTTAACTGAAAACTGCTGACAAATCCATTTCACACAGAATGACTCAACATCATTCCTCTGCAGTGATTTAAGATTTTGATCTTTCAACAGTTTCATGAATTTTAAGTTAATTTGATCATTTGTGAATCATTTTTAATCATAAACTGTCTCAGGATCTTGTTTAATGAAAAGTAGTCTAGAAATGTTTTTGATCAATCACTCTGATTGTGGAATTTATTATACTAGAGTACAGAGAAAATCTTGGATCAACTTTTAAAAGATGCGTCAAAAAGGAAATACAGATGCAACTACTTATATCTAGTTTTTGTAATCTCAAAAATATTTATTAATAAGAATAAAATAAATAAGACATTGTTATAGATTTAATGCAGGAACTTCGTGACATTTCTGTTCTGTCTTAAAAATCTGCTCATAAAGAAACATGTTTCATTAAGCAATTAAAATGTAAGAAAACACAAGTTATTATGTGAGGAATAGCATCTTCCCTGGTAGATAAGTACCTCCTTATTAAATAATATTTTTTTTCAAATGGATACACCAAAAGTTCACACTATATTTTTTATCAACAGATATTCTGAAAATTGATTAGTTGTTCAGGATTCCTTTATGTGGACGGGACATGTTCATTTCACTGCTTAACTTTCATGTAAACAGAAAACTCAAAAATTAACCAAGAAAACTTAGGGAGGAAAAGTTAAGAAATCTTTTAAATACATATATAAGTCAACCTACATTAAATTTGCTGCTCTTATCTCCTCTGTTTCTGCGAACTGACATCCAACTCTTCATATTTGGGATGGATAATGAATGAATGTATATCAAAGAAAGGGTGGAAATAATGTGGAGTAGCTAATTTACTTTTAGGATGGAATTTCTTCTGTTTATTCCTGCCAGTCATAAAGAGGACTGATACTATTCTGGTGATTTTGGAAAACAATAGCCACTGAGTTATCCTCTGGATGGTCTATTTACTGCTGAGTTTACAACAGTTACAATGCTCAGCTTTTTCTGTTCTCTTGGACAGCCAGTGTTCCTTAGTCCAATCAACACACACAAAACAACAGGTTGGAGAAATAACATGGGAAAATACTTTAATTTATTCACAAAGGATTTGCCTTTAAGTGGAATATATTTAACCACATTTATTATTTCTATATGAACAAAAAAGAGCAGTGGCAAAATAATTACCCTTAGTTTAAGAAGTTTAAGAAGACTACTTGAAGTGTTTTCCACAATAACCCTTAGTGTAAAAACTTTTAAGAATCTAACTTTTTGTCTAACATGTTTTCAAAGAAAGTTATTTAGATCATTGGGTTTTATAAGCTTCTCCAAATCTCCAGCCAAAAGATTTGCAAAACAAAATGAAAATGTTCAGGAAATTGTTAAGGCTTTTAACCTCAAAAATTACTTTTATTCTGAGATGGTAGTATGATCTTGCTGATCCTGTCCACTTATCATTCTGCTATAGTGAAACAGATGCTGAATATAATGCTCCCAACAGGCCAGGGGTTTTTAGAACGACTAAACACAAAATCTGCACAATTCCAGATTAGCTTTTTATAGATCAGAACTTCATATAAGGCAAAAACTGTATTTATGCTCTATGTGTTACATATTATACAGTGACTGGTAAGAGGAAAAATTAAATCAACTGGCCCAGGTTCCTATGGATCATCAAACATCGATCAAATGTTATTGAATACAACCAAATGCAAAGGTGGGCATCATAGAAGTTACGTGTTTTGTTGGATCATTGTAAGAAATTATCAATAGACAGATCCAAATTCTCAGTTTTTAAACAAGGAAAATCAATCATTTTTAGAATTTGCAAGACTGAAACTTAAATGAATTATTATACAAGTTCTGGAAAAATTAAATGTGTTTTTTTCCAAACTAAGCAAGTGATTGAATAGCTGAAAGATAAAAACTGGTGGAAAAATTACTGTATGAAATTAAGAGAAAAGTGATACTTAACATAAAGTAATTTTAGGTACCGTCTTTTGAAATTAGAAGCCAATACACTTTCCATGTTCCAATACCATCTTCAAACTGAATTTGAAACTCTTGGTAAAATTATTATTGTCCAATCCGGCTACCTTAGCAAATGTGAGATTGTAGAATTTGTTCTTCTCTATACCCAAAAATATTAAGTATGAACATATTATGATGAGAATTGTTGTATGTAGGAATAGGAACATCTTAGCTTTTTCACATTTTGGAGATGGATACCCATGCTCTCCTACTTGACCTAGATTAACACTTCTAATAATGATGACTGTTTCCAAGCCCAGAGTTTTTCAGATATATAATACTGCAATTTAGAAGCAAATAATTTCAACAAGTTTAGAGGCTCACATTCTGCTTTGAATGAAGTAAAAAATATCTAATTCTGTTGAAAAAAAAATCCTGAGAAAATTATGAACTTAATTAGTTCATAATTAAGTGTTTAATAATGTAAACACTTAATTAGAAAGCTTCTCCAAAACTCCAGCCAAAATATTTGCAAATCTAAAACACAAAATTCTCAGGAAATTCTTAAGGCTCTTTTCAGATTGCTTGCATTCAATCATTACCTGGAACCACTGAAAGACCTGGCATGGGTAGGCTACATCATCCCACTTAATGTAGAAAGGATAGATAAAAGGGACAATGCGACAGAGGCTCCTCTGTACAGTACTTGATTACATTGTTTTAAAAATTTTTCCAGCCTCTTGAATAGAACTAAAGCAAAGATTAAGGGAACAGCAAAAACCATATGGCACTCATTGTTGAAATTGATGGAAACATTATACCTCATTGTGATGTGCTAGACGGATGCATATTATTGAAGACAAAGAAAAGCCAAATTCCCAGAGATGTTATTTAAGCAACCCCATGAAAAAAAAAAGTTCCTAAGATTTCAATAAAGTATAACAAGTATAGAACGGAATTAGACATCAGATTGTTCTTTTGGGTACAATATGTTTTAGACAGTTGATTCTGATAGAAGCACAAGAAAACTTAAGACTATGCCAGTCTATAAAGTCCAGAAATCTAACTCGCAGAGCTCTTCTCTATTCTGATTCCCCCCCAAAATTTATTAGATTTACGATTTTAGAGTCTTCAATCAACACAGTCAATGATGTCCATGTTCTGAGGAATTATGTGGGTTGCATTCCCTTCTTCTCAGAAGGGACTTTGATTTAAGATCATGTAAAAATCTCATCTGGAGACCAATTTTGCAGTAACCTGTCTCTACCCGATGCCATAAACTATGGAAGCCTATTTTATCTGTATGCACTTGGCAACTGGATGACAATCAGATCTGTGTGAGTTTATTTATTCTCAACAGTTACCAACACAAACTAAGTCATAGAGGACCAAGAGCTCCAAGAAGTATATTAAAGCAGCCATACATAAATCAAAATATTATTCAATTAGTCCAAAGTGTATTTAGTTTAAATATCTTTTTATTATACAAAATATCAGAGTAAAACAATCCCAAAGTTTAAAAAATACAAGTATATGTATTACAAAATACATACACACCAACATAAGAGTTGCCAAAAAAAGGGGGGGGGGAGAGTACATATTTGAGAAGCCAGTGTGATAGATCAAGTCACTTTAATTTTGTTTTGACCTGAGATTGCTGCACTGTTATTATCCATCTCCAATAGTATGTGCAGTTTGGCGTCTCTATTCCTTGAACTCCAAGAACTGCTGCAGCCTTTTCTTATGTTCTGAAGACACTTGCACTGCACTAAAATGAGAGAGAGATATCAGAAAACATATTTTGTAAAACTTGTTCCAAGATGCATTAAAATATACACCATAAAAAGTTGTGATGACCTCCTGGAACATTTTTCTAAATAACCTTGGCTGAAGAAAAGGGCTCTGAAATAAAAAAAATTAAGAAAGCAAATTCAGATGTGAATTATTTCCTCCAATCCTGACACCGGAATGGGACTTTATGGCTCCTACCCTTGGCCTTGCCTGCTTCTCCACCAGGGTTCTGCCTCTGGGCATTTACCTCTAGCTTTTCTCCTCGGCTGACACGCCCCTAGCTGTTCGCCCTAGTCAA
Organism: Pantherophis guttatus; assembly: GCF_059756535.1. Taxonomy (NCBI): domain Eukaryota; kingdom Metazoa; phylum Chordata; class Lepidosauria; order Squamata; family Colubridae; genus Pantherophis; species Pantherophis guttatus. Next base: position 64,143,088 of record NC_142065.1, read on the forward strand.
TGGGCCATGGCCCCTCTGTCCCACAGCCCATTCTTTCAGGGGGGGCGTGGCTCATTGGCCAGGACAAACAGCTAGGGGCGTGTCAGCCGAGGAGAAAAGCTAGAAGTGAATGCGCGGAGGTGGAACCCTGGCGGAGAAGCAGGCGCAGCCAAGGGTAGGAGCCGAAAAGTCCTAGACCCCCTGACATGTCTTTAGCCCTATTCAGACATTTGTTAAGAGCACATGTCTGAAGAGCTCCTGCCTCCAGAGGACAGCCTCTAGAGAACCTGCTTTACCAGCTCTACTCCAGTCTTTCCACACTGAACATAAGGATCTGAAGCATGTTAAACTGAATGTACTTAAGCTCACCCCAAACTGTTTTCAATGCAAGGTCAGAGGAAGCATAGACTATTTTTTACCTACTTTTTTTTAGATAGGTAAAACAGGCTTAGTTGCTGCAGCTGTTCTTTTACTACTTATTTAATTGATATAACAATGCATTACATTTCGTTGTGATGTTCTAAGGGTGCTTTTTCCAAAAGGCAACTGGCCTTTCTTACTTTTTTTCCTTTTTATATTCTTTGCAGCCATCCAGTTATATTCAGAAGAGAAATACATCCTTCTATTCCCCACCAGTTAGAATTGAAGAAGCTTTTTGGATGAAAAGTGAAATGTTTTCAAAGGAGGAAAAAAAACAAAGAAAAAAAGGCCAACTGCCTTTTGGAAAAAGCTCTTTGGAATAACCATGACCTGGATCAAGGGTCTCCAACCTTGGCAACTTTAAGACTTGTAGACTTCAACTCCCAGAATTCCTCAGCCAAGAAAGCTGGGAGGATTTCTGGGAGTTGAAGTCCACAAGTCTTAAAGTTGCCAAGATTGGAGACCCCTGACCTGGATGATTGAGAATCTCCATAGACATTTCAATGTGATGATTAAAATTCACCTTTTCTTCAGGAGCTCAAGGTAATGTAGATAGTGTTCTTCCCATATTTCCCAATAACCATCCATCATGGTTTTCATTTATCCAAAATATGCTTTAGAACATTAGGAAATGAATACTAATATAGTTTAGAACCTTCAAACTCACTTTAAATGTTCTCCAAAGGTGGTGGTTATCCGATAGATTGCAGTTTTTAGTGATGATCTCAAAGCAAATCGAAGGGTCTTGTAGGAAGTGTCTGCAAGATTTCCTGAAGTTTTGGGAGGTTTGCTGGAAACATGAGGAAGTTTGAAGTGTTTGTCCATAACCTAGAATGAAAAAAAAATCCAATAAAGAAACATACTGACAACATTTATAGGCTTATGTAAAAAAAACTATATACTGCTAAAACTCTTGTCTGTTTGTAACCTTCAGTTAGCCAAAATAGGACAATATAGAGCACAGGTGTCAAACTCACGGTGTCATGTTTCTGTCATGTGACATATCGCAATGTTTTTCCCTTTCGTAGAGCTGGCCAACGTACATCAAATGTGCTAACTTAAAGAATGTGTACAAAATCAGGGATTCATTACTTCTATGGAACTGAATTTCAAAGGCTTTCAGACCACTTGTATTTGCAAACTTTTGGCGGCTGCAGGGCCACCACACTCAGCCACATAATCATTATTTCTGATACTCCCTGCCAGTTTCCCACAAGCAAAGTCAATGGGGAAGCCAGCAGGAAGTCAGAAGTCACTCCTGCTCCCAGTGGTTTTTGCCCATATGTTGTCGTTCTATTTCTCTGTTTGGATAAAAATGTATCTCTGAAAGATGACCCAACACGTCATGGGTCATTTAGTAAATATCAAATGCTCATCAAACGTACTAAAACAATTCAGAAATCAGAAAGATCAAGGTTCTAAACATAACCAACGTAATTCAATTCTATAAAAAAAAAACAATATTTCCCTTATGAGAAAATGTTAAATATGTTAAGCCATGCTTTAACTATAGTTCACTAAATAAGCCAGTCAACCAACCACATTGTTCATGCTAAGTCATAGTCTACAAACAGTAATTATCAATCAATCATGATTTACAAATTTCAAGGGCTACATATCTACTAACCCAAAATTTAATGAACCACATGATCCCTTACTGCAACATGCAATCACGAAGAAAATCATGCCCAGAAAAATAACTATGCTAATGCAAGTTTAATAATTTAGATATTTTTTTGTGGCTGTGCAAGTTCTTTCCATGTCTTCTCCAATGCAAACCAACTGCGGTAAAACCTAAATGATGAAAATGCTAGTATCAACTTTGGAGTCTAAGCCCCATGAAGAATAGAATTACCTGTATCAATCAAAATGCTGTTCTGAACAATACTGTTTAAACAACGAATTCAAGACTTCCAGATGATAAAATTCTTAAACAGAAGAACGGGTCATGCATACTTTGCATTCAAAGGTGAAAAAATGGTTTCAGAAAGTATGAGGACAGGAAGAAAGCACTTGTCTGCAGCTCCTTAAATCAAATACGAATCCTCCAGGGAATATACAATAGCTGTAGCTATGTGATCTCAAAAAAAAAAAAGATACAGCTGTTTTAAGGTGCTGCAGAAGGAGTGCTACAGTCATACCCTTAAAAGCACCTTTTTGATTTTAGTCTAACCAATATACCCTCTTTAACCATAGGAAAAACATTTAATAGACTTTAAAAGAAACAGCAAATTAAATCATTTTTTCTAGTAGTATGTTATGGCTTCATACTTCTTTTCTGTGAAAAGAATTAAGGCTCCTTACCTCCTGAAGAGTTAGCAAAGTACTCAGAATTGCTGGCAGTGTCGTCTGAACAACACCATACCTATCTTCAGTAAATGAGGCTGCTACAAGATGTGATAAACCTTCCCAAAAAAAAAAAAAAAGAGTAATTTTTAATTCCAACCGGTTAAAGATCATGAAATTTAAGATTGCAGTGTTTTGTCATGGGACTCTCAATTTACAAAACCTTGATTTTCATTTTCACCAATCTTCCTTTCCAACAATGTAAAACCAGACTCCTCTTGGACAGCCGCCGGATTCCTAAATCTCAACTCTCTGACTTTCCCAGCAAAACATAGTCATTGCAAGAATTCTGGGCGTTGAAGTACGTGTACACTAACAAGAAACATTTCAGGTACTGTAACAAATCAATATGCTCAAAATATGCACAACTGATGTTGTCTCTCCTATGTACCCTCAGGAAAAATATATCGATCCTCTCCTCAGGACTCCAGAGAACAGAGATAAGGAACCCCAAAGGCTAATGTATTCTCCTCAACCTGTGGAAAAATTTGAAGCCCAACTCTGCCAAAGCCCAATTAGAAAAAAAATCCCTCCTCCCTAATCATGAAACTGATAAGAAATTTTGAATCAGCAAAGTAGAGATTCTTCCTCTGACTTATACATAGAGGAAAAGGCCACTGCCATGAACTACTGAGACGCTTCCCTTCTTAAGATTACTCAGACTCAATCATAGTCTGACATAGCTACCAGCATGGAATCCTCCAGCTGAATGCCCCACCCTAATACTCCTTAAAAAGGACCTCAATCTTGCACCTAGCCATAAAAATTGGCCAGAAATCAGGGTACATGGTGAGGAAGAAAGATATTTGGGATCTGCAAGAGCAGCTCAACAGGTGGAAAAGGCCAACAGCTACCTATGTAATCGACTTCAATACCTATAGCAAATTCAAGCAGATACAGCTGCCTATGGCAAGCAAGCAGCAGGTGTTAGAAAGAGCAGAAAGAGGTTCCAAATTCTTGGCCACTCCACCTCTAAAGAAAGCAAGATTTTTCAGGGCTTCTTTAATAAATTTTACTGAAGGTGTGCCAAATAAAGTTACAAAAATTTTAACAAGAAGTTGGAGATTTTTGGGACTTCCGGTTTCCTTGTTTTCGGCGACGGCGGTGCCTTTTGAAGCTCCGCCAGCCCCGCCGCCTGTAGAGCCGCTTCGCGACCCAGAAGCGGCTCGAAAACTTCAAAATCCTCAGGATTGCTGAAGTAGAGATCGCAGGGCACAGGTCGAGCCCCTGTAACCCCCCAGGGAATTGTTTCTGGGGAGAGAACAGGCGCGGCTCCCTTCCAACCTGCTGAAACTCCGGGCGACGTGGGACAATTCTGCCTTTGCAGAACAAGCCGGCTGCAGGAAACTGCAGAAAAGAACCAGCCTTAATAAACAGTGAAACTACCTGAACCCTGAAATTTGGAAACGCAAGTATTAGCGCTTTGTTGACTTTTTAACCTGAGAAAAATGCGAATGAGTGAAAGTGCTTTGAAAAAACATGGCGCTCAGCCTTAGAGTTAACGAGCCAGCGAGTGTGGATTGGTGAAGTTATCTTGCTTTGTTACAAAGTTTCCAAGTTGCTACAAAGTTGCCTTGTTTGTAATAAGAGAAATAAGTGAAACATTTCTCCCTTTTCAATACTTGACTTTGCTTTACTTCAGTTTTTATTTGATCAAATCTGGGGGACTTTTTTAGAAGTCTCTGTGGAGGAGGGAAAGGAAAAGGAACTTCCCTCTTTAGAAAAACTAGACTACGTGGCAGGATGGCTTCAAAGAAGCAGGAAGGGAAGGCAACAGGGGGGGGATCCCCCACACACAAACATGAAACGCAGCTTCCCCCTGATCAACAGCTACAGACTCAGAAAAAAGAATTTGATGTGGGAGATTTAAAAGAATTTATTTCTAAAATTCTGGATGATAAATTTCAAAAATCCCAACAGGAAATAGATGACAAAATTCAAAAGTCTCATCAGGAAATTATGCAGGAAATTAATGAAGTTAAAGACATGGTGAAACAGAATCAAAATAAGGTGACCAAAAAAATATCAGAAGTTGCGTCTGGCCTGGCAGAATTTATTATCAAAGTTGATTCTAAAGTGGAAGAATTCAAATCAGAAGTTAATGTCAAGATGAAAGATAATGACTATAAAATTTCGGATGTTGATGATAAGATGCAGAAAGTTGAGAACGAAATTGTTATGATGCAATTCAGGGCAATGGAATTCGCTATACGGCTTCGAGGAATTCGAGAAGATGACAGACAGGATTTGAGACAGGTCTGCTCTGAGGCTTTGGCTGTGATTTTAAAAATTAATCCTGATGTGGTTTTTTACAAAATAGATAAAATTTACAGAGTGAATTCTTGGGTGGCCAGACAAAGACAACTGCCTAGAGATGTGGTCATATATTTTACAGATAGAGCAATAAGGAATGACATCCTGCAAAAATCCTTTCATACCTCTGTACAAGTGGGGAGCTCACAAATTGGAGTCTATAAAGAGCTACCACCTAAAATGTTGAAAACCAGAAAGGACTTTGGCTTTCTTGTTAAAGAACTACAAAATCAACAGATACCATTTCGGTGGGATGCCCCAACTGGTATAATTTTGAGATACAAGGGAGAAAGACATCGCTTGAACACTATGGAGAAAGCGGAGCATTTTTACACTACTATTTTTAAAGAAAGAACACCATCTCCGCGTACATCCACAGTTTTGGAGATTAAGGAGAGTGATAAGAAGCAACTTCAACAAGAACCTCAAGAACAGTCTAAGCAGGAACCAGAGGAATCGCAGGGTGCTGAAGGAGGTTTTCTGGATGAGCCTTTGCTGGAATCTTCCCCAATTTTGGACCCGCTGCAGACGGCTGAATTTAAGGATCAGCGTATAACCCGAGCTAAGTCTAAGCAACTTAAAGAAAAGCAACAACAGCGACAAGATAAAAAGGAAGCTAAGAGTACTACACAAGAGACTGGAGCCATGGGGGGAGTGAGACCGAAGATTTTGGAAGACATTCGGTTATTCTGCTCTTTGCTCCAGGAAGATAAAGATGATGATTAAGTGTTTATCTTGGAATGTGAATGGGTTGAACTCAGTACAGAAAAGGAAGAAATTATTTGCATATTTGAAACAATTTAATAATGATATAATTTGTTTACAAGAAACGCATATTACAGTTCAAGATCAAAAATATTTGATAAACTCCAAACTAGGAACGCATTTTATATCTTCAACTTTGCAAAAAAAGAATGGTGTGGTTATTTATGTAAATAAAAAATTTTCGGCTAAAGTTATAGAAGCAGATGAAGATGGTAGGTTTGTAGCAATTGAATTATTTACAACAAACGGCCAAATTCTTTTGATTGGAATTTATGCTCCCAATCAACAACAGGATCACTTCTACAAAATGCTACATTCTAAAATACTGCAATGGGATTATAGATCTATTTTAATCATGGGAGACTGGAATGGAGTAATTGACTCCAAATTAGATAAAAAGAGTTTGGCGAAGTCTAGGATTAGGCTACCACAGACCTTTTTTGATATGAAAGAAGATTTGGAATTAAAAGATATTTGGAGAATACACAACCCAAAAGAATTGGACTATACTTTTTTTTCAGACAGACATAGATCCTTTTCTAGGATCTATTTCATTTTGTTGTCAGATGATTTACTCGTTAAGACAAAAAGAACAAAGATTTTTCCAAGACCTTTGACTGACCATAGCCCAGTATGGATAGAAATTGAGATAGGCAAGACTGAGAGACGCTCTTGGAGATTAAATGAGAACTTGTTCAGATATGAAAAAAATATAATAGAACTTAAAAAACACCTGAAAGAATTTTTTCAACTAAATTTGAATAAAGGCACCCCAATAGAAATTGTGTGGGACGCAAGCAAAGCTTATATGAAAGGGGTGCTTATCTATATGAACTCTAAACATAGACTGATTCGACAAAAGAAAAGATCTGAATTGGAAGCAGAAATAAAGAATAAAGAACAGTTACTTATTAAAAATCCAACAGATGAAAGAATGCGTGGTGCTATAAAACTTTTGAAAGACCAATTTCAAATGCTTATGGCGGAACAAGTTGCAACAAATTTACAATATGCGAAGCATAATACATTTTGTAACGCTAATAAACCGGGCAGATGGTTGGCCTATACATTGAGGAAAAAACAGAGTATACGGACTATTGATAGTATTGATAGTGGAGGGAAAGAAATTTTTCAACAAAAATTAATTAAAGAAGCTTTTGTGGATTATTATACTAAATTATATGCTAAAGAGGATGTGCAAAATGGACTTATAGAAGAATATCTAGATGATAAAAAAGTTATAAAAATTACTGATCAACAAAAGGAAAGAATGAATTATCCTATAACAGTGGAGGAGATAATAGTAGCAATTAAACAATTAAAAACAGCTAAAGCTCCTGGTACGGATGGTTTGACTGCAGTCTATTATAAAACTTTGCAAGCTGAAATGGTGGAACAACTTAGAGATTTATTTTGCAATATCCAACAAGGGGGCAAAATACCCCCATCATGGACAACAGCTTACATATCTTTGATACCAAAAGAGCAAGCCGGTCCTAAAAAACCGGAGAATTATAGACCAATATCTCTTCTGAATTCTGATTATAAAATTTATGCGAAAGTATTAGCCAACAGGTTGATGCCAGTAATTCAAAAGGTGATTCATGATGATCAAGCGGGATTTATCGAGGGTAGATACATGAAGGACAATGTAAGGCAAGTAATAGATCTATTGGAATATCTTGAGAAGAATAAACAGATCCCTGCAGTGCTGGTTTTCTTGGATGCAGAGAAGGCCTTTGATAGAGTGGATTGGAATTTTCTACTAAAGACTTTAAAAAAGATGAATTTTGGGGATCAATTTGTACAGGCGATTTCAGCAATTTATCAAGAGCAAAAGGCACAGATTATTATCAATGGAAGTTTGACAACAGAGTTTAAAATTGAAAAAGGAACAAGACAGGGATGTCCGCTGTCCCCACTTTTATTTATCTTAACACTAGAAGTCTTGCTAAATATAATACGGGACTCTAATATCTTGAAAGGTATAACGATAAGGCAAGATGATTACAGAATAAAGGCATTTGCAGACGATCTAGTTGTTACCCTAACACAGCCAATGGAATCAATAATCCTGATGAAGGACATTATACAAGACTATGGTAAAGTCTCAGGTTTTAGACTGAATCATAAAAAGACTAAGATGATAGTTAAAAATATGACACAAGATCGTAAACACGAGCTTGAAAGGAGGGCAGGTTTTGAGGTTGTACCAAGGGTAAAATATCTAGGAGTTCAGGTTGCAGAATCAAATACGAAATTGTTTCAAAATAATTATGAGGTGTTGTGGCGAGAGGTGCAGAAAGATTTAGAGACTTGGAAAAAACTGCAACTGTCTCTACTTGGAAGAATAGCAGCAGTTAAGATGAACATTTTGCCAAGATTTCTTTTTCTGTTTCAAATGATTCCGGTGCTTAAAAGTGATAAACAAGTGAAAGTGTGGCAAGCTGGAGTGAACAAGTTTGTCTGGAACGAGAAAAAGCCGAGAGTGAAATTGAAAATTATGCAAGATGTTCCAGAAAGGGGAGGTCTTAAATTACCAAACCTACAGTTATATTACGATGCAGCAGCTTTGACTTTAACAAGTGATTGGTTTGGAAGGAAAAAGACTGGAATATTGAACGCAGAAAGTTTTGACCTTGAATTTGGATGGCATGCCTACTTATTTTATGATGATAAAGTCGATAAAGTATTTAAAAGCCATATACTTAGAGATTCTTTGATGAGAGTTTGGAAGAAGCACCGACTCAAATGGGATTATAAAATACCGCTATGGCTGGATCTTGGTCATACTTTGTGGAATACAAATATAATGTCACTCGGGGGGTTTTTATACAAAGAGGTTCTTTTTACAGATGTGGGCAGATGGCAGCTGAAGACACTACAGACACTGTTGGCTGAAGGGATTAATTTAACCTGGCTACAATATAATCAATTGCAATTGAGATGGAAAGAGATTCAAAAAACTGGTATTATGTTGCATGAGGAAGATTTGGTTAGACATATAAAAGAGAAAGGTCCAATGCATATTAAAAGGCTTTATAATGTTTTGTTAGAAAGGGATTCAGAAACCGAATTAGTTAAAGATTGTATGATTAAGTGGGCTCAAAATTTTGAAGAACCAGTGATGTTGGAAACATGGGAAAAAATTTGGGTTCAGAATGTTAAATTTACACAGTCGCAGAATTTGAGGGAAAATTTCTACAAAATGTTTTATAGATGGCACTTAGACCCCAAAAAGTTATCACGTATGTACTCTAATGTTCAGCCAAAATGTTGGAGATGTGAATCCTTGGATGCTACATATTATCATGTTTGGTGGACCTGTAGGAAAGTTAAGGCTTTTTGGATAAAAATTTGGTGGGTCATGCAGAATGTTTTGAAGAAAAAAATTCAATTTTCTCCACAACTGTTCTTATTGGGTATAGTTAAGGGTTTTACATTGGGTGAAACAAAATTGATATTGTATATGATAACAGCAGCAAGATTGTTGATAGGTAAATATTGGAAAAACGAAGCTTTGCCCACTATTGAGGAATGGACTTTGAAGATGGCCAGTTTTGCAGAGATGGCGAAGATTTCAGCATACTTAAAAGATTGTTCACAAGAGACTTATGAATGGGAATGGAAAAAGTGGATAGAATATATTCAGAACAAATATCAAACTAGGAAGTATCAAATAGCTTTTATTTGAAAATAATGTATTACAAATATTTTAATGTAATGAAGATAAAAAGAAAAAATATAAGGGGGAGGGACGGGTTCAAGTTTTATACTAAGGGTTTTTTTTTACCTGATATGAGTATACTGTGTGGAAGTCTGGGGGAAGGGGAGGGTTAGGGAGGGTTAGGGAGGTTGGGATGTTTGGGGTGGGTGGTGGGGGAAAAAAAAATGGGGTGAAAATGTAACTGTAAAACTTTTGAAATTAAAAAAAAAAAGAAGAAGTTGGAGATTTTTTTCACCTTCAATTTATTCAATTTATATCCAGGTTTCTAAGGGAGAGATTTTCTCAATCTCTTGTTCAAGGCTTTTATGAAAACTGTGTGGTAGCCATTCTTCATAACAATGGAAGATTCTCTGCCTGGTTAGATTGTAATGACTCCAAAATCAAAACACAATTTTTACAAACCCCTGGATAAGTAAAGTCCCAAAGACTGGATAGATTAGCTATTTACTGGAATAAATAGAGAAGGTTCTGTAGAAAAGCAATATCCTGTACACTGGTCTACCACCTGTATCCATAAGGGTCTAACCTAGTCTACTGATTTGGGAAACAGGTAGCAGAAAAAAGTATTGCAACTTCTCAATAAAAACCCCAATGATAGGGTTAGGCCTTTCAGTCCTGTAGGGCAGGGGTCCCCAATCCCCGATCCATGGACCAGCACCAGTCTGCGGCATGCCAGAAATTGGGCCATGCAAACAAGGAAAGCGCCATCTGTGGGATCCAGGCAGCATGTGAAACCACGTCCCCTCCGGGCCATGGAAAAACCTCTCTCCAAAGAACCGGTCCCTGGCGCCCCAAAAGTTGTAGGGCATGTGTGTGTATCTTAAAAAGTCACCCAAAGATGAATCTGTGATATTCAATTACCTTAAAAAACAGGGCAAGTAACAGATATAGAGCCAAGGTGGCGCAGTGGTTAGAGTGCAGCACTGCAGACTACTTCAGCTGACTGCTAGCTGCAGTTCGGCAGTTCAAATCTCAACGGCTCAAGGTTGACTCAGCCTTCCATCCTTCCGAGGTCGGTAAAATGAGGACCCAGGTTGTTGGGGGCAATATGCTGGCTCTGTAAACTGCTTAGAGAGGGCTGTAAAAGCACTATGAAGCAGTATATAAGTCTTAAGTGCTAAGTGCTATATGGCAATGTGTTATTTATTTGAGAGATGTTTCAGATATAAAGAGATTGTTCCTATTATTTTCTGATTTTTAAAATTTATTTTTAAAATCTTGTTTAGGGGTATGAGGAAGTTGGTGGTTCATTAAGCTTTTAGGATAGTGTTTTACTGTTTCATTGTTTACTTTCTGTATTGTTTATTTTTTGTAATCTTCCTTTGAAATATAATACAATGAAAAATGTTTTTTTTTTAAAAATAAAGAGATTATTTACCTTCCAAAGCCCAAATATGCATTTGGGTATCCGAAAACAGGGCTTGGATTGATGCTTCAGGGTGCTGAAGAGTAAAATGTTTTGCAGATTAATCAATGAAGTTAGCTGCAGGTTTTAAATACTAATAGCAAATTTAATCATCAAGAGTACTGCTTAATGTTTTAATAGTTTCAATGTTCAACCAATTAATTCTAATATCCTTGCAAACCAAGTTGCTGATAAATTAAATCAATTATTAAAATTTAAATCAGTAGTTAAAATGTAAGTTTCCAAAGTACCATTTCAAAAATCATCGTACAAAATTTTTGTTTAAGGATTAAAGAAAAGCATTAGTAAGAATACTTGCCTTCCTAAAAAGGCCAATCGTTGACTTACGCATGCAGTCTTACCTTGTTGAAAAAATACATTATCAGGACTCGTTTTGACAGGAAATTTTTGATCTGGAAGAAGAAGAAGAAATCTATGAACTACTAAAGAATATATGAAGTAGTTCAGAATAATATATAATTCCAGTTGTAAGCTTTAATCAAAGCTTTTCTGCTATACAGGTAGTCCTCAACTTACAACAGTTCATTTAGTGACCGTTCAAAATTACGACATCACTGGAAAAAGTGACTTATGACCATTTTTCAGTCTTATAACCATTGCAGCAGCCCCCTGGTCACGTGATCAAAATTCAGCTGCTTGGCAACTGATTCATATTTATGACAATTGTGGTGTCCTGGGGTCATGTAATCACCTTTTATGACCTTCTGACAAGCAAAGTCAATGGGAAAGCCAAACTGTGTTACTAACTTAACAACTGCAGTGATTCACTTAACCCTGTGGCAAGAAAGGTCGTAAAATGGGGCAAAACTCACTTAACAAATATCTTACTTAGCAACAAAAGTTTTGGGCTCAATTGTGGTCGTAAATCGAGGACTACCAGTACTGGGGTGGACAACAGGGAGCACAACTGGAATTCTAAGAGTATATAAAATCATTGCCTTAGATGTGCCTATTCTCAAAATTGGTAGCCTGAGGGACACTCAATTAAAAAATACATTTTTACCAAAACTTAAACTAGCTCCCTGGAGTTCTCTCTACCACCCTAGCTGCACCCATAACCCAGTTATGTTCTGCAACATGGCCACCTTTAATTAAAATAATCTTTATAAAATGTCAGCTGAATCAAGGAGCTTTGTGCTAAGACAGATATTTGGGTATCTAGAAGCACCACTTTGCTTGATCCTGAGCTATAAATACACCCTAGTCTTAAAATGATTGGAATTAATTCTTCCTATGGGAATAAAAGAAAAGAAAAGAAATGCACTATATAAGTGCACCTGCTTAACAACCACTCATTCAGCAACTGTTTGAACTTAACAGCAGTGCTTAGTAAGTGGTACTTATGACCAGTCCTTGGAGTTCCAGCTACTGCAGCATCCCTACAATCATCACAATCTGGGCAGTCAGTGATTGGCTTGTAAATACAACATTGCAGCATCCAGTGGTCACATGATCCTCATCCAGAGGATCCGCTTATTTGGATCCGTTCCAGTCTGGCTTCAGGCCTGGGTACAGCATGGAAACGGCATTGGTCGCATTGGTTGATGATCTCTGGAGGGCTCGGGACAGGGGTTGTTCCTCTGTCCTGGTCCTATTAGATCTCTCAGCGGCTTTTGATACATCGACCATGGTATCATGCTGCATCGGCTGGAAGAGTTAGGGGTGGGGTGCATCGTGTTGTGGTCGTTCTCCTCCTTTCTCTCCGACTGGTTGCAGTCTGTGTTGGCGGGGGGTACAGAGGTCGACCCCGAGGCCCCTTGTATGTGGGATGCCACAAGGGTCGATCCTCTCGCCCCTTCTGTTCAACATTTATGTGAAGCCGCTGGGTGAGACCATCCGTGGTTTCGGGGTAAAATACTACCAGTACACTGATGACACCCAGCTGTACATCTCCACCCTGGACCACCCCAATGATGCCCTTGAAGTGATGTCCCGGTGCCTGGAGGCTGTACGGATCTGGATGGGGAGAAACAGACTCAGGCTCAACCCATCCAAGACCGAGTGGCTGTGGTTTCCGACATCCCGATATAGTCTGTTGGTGCCATCACTGACTATTGGGGGAGAGTCATTGGCCCCAACGGAGAGCGCTCGCAACTTGGGTGTCCTCCTGGACTCACAGCTGTCCTTAGAAGGGCATCTGACGGCTGTGGCCGGGAGGGCATTTTACCAGGTTCGCCTGATTCGCCAGTTGCGTCCCTTTCTGGATCGGGATTCGTTAAATACAGTCACTCATGCCCTCGTCACTTCCCGCCTGGACTACTGCAATGCTCTCTACATGGGGCTCCCCTTGAGGAGCAGCCGGAGGCTCCAGCTGGTCCAGAATGCAGCCGCGCGGGTGGTTATGGGAGCAATGTGGCGCTCCCATGTGACCCCCCTCCTGCGCGAGCTGCACTGGCTCCCAGTGGTCTTCCGGGTGCGCTTCTGTTGTGGCTCCGATCCCCGAGCCCATCTTATCGGAGGAAGAAGGCTCCGAACATGAAGGAGAGGAGCCGGCCAGGCCTCCCTCTCCAGGCCCCTCCTCTCTGGCAATGCCTCAGGTGTCTGCCGAGGGAGAGGAGATTGACCAGGAGCCAGGTGTCTCCGATGACAGCGATGAGGGGGATAAGTCGTTCCTGGATCCACGCCAACGAAGGCGAGATAAATGTTTGCAGCAGATGAGGAGGCGTGCCAGGGATTAAGCTGAGTCACTGGACCACACCCCACAGACTATATAAGAGAGTGTGGTGGCCATTTAGACTCTGTGACGGACAAAGCTAACTTCTGGCTAGTCACTTTGTACAATGCCTGATCTGCTGAAGGTTTCACGTTTGAGCTGGACTGTTTTGAAAACTGTGTGTATTAGTTGGTGTTATCTGGTGGAGGAACACTCCCTCTTCTTGTAGTAAAGCACTTAGCAGACGGTTATCGTATTGCTGCCAAGTTCCTGATAACAAACCTTGTGTGTGCCGAGTACTTCTTCAACCCCCGGCTGGCTGTTTGTGTGTGTGTGGGGACGGGGACAGAACAGCTTCAAGGTTTTGGTTACCACCTTTAGAGCGCTCCATGGCCTAGGACCAGTGTATCTACGAAACCGCCTTCTGCCACCCAGTAGCCTCTCACCGACCAGTACGCTCCCACAGAGAGGGGCTTCTTAGGGTGCCGTCAGTCAGTGTCGACTGGCGGCCCCCAGGGGGAGAGCCTTCTCTGTGGGAGCACCTGCCTTCTGGAACGAGCTCCCCCCATAGATACGGAGGATCACTGATCTGCGTGCTTTCCGCCGTGCCCTCAAAACATTCCTATTCCAGCAGACCGGCCTGGCCTAACCTCTTTTTAAACTGTTTTTTAAATTTTTTAAATTTTAAATTTGTCGTATAAAAATTGGGGTTTTTAAATTTTGTTTTCTGGGCCAAATTATTTAATCGTATTTTAATGGTTTTTAACATTTGTATTACATGTATTTTATCTTTTGGCTGTTCACCACCCTGAGTCCTTCAGGAGTAGGACGGTATATAAATTCAATAAACAAACAAACAAACAAACAATTTGAGATCTTCACACTGGTTCCCACAAGCAAAGTCAATGGGGAAGCCAACAGGAGATCACCAAGAACCACCTGTAAAGAAAATATACCGTGCAGACGAATGTATTGTTTGATTTGTGGTAATACCTGTTCTTTCTTGTTCTGTAACCACATATAGAAAGAACCTGTTTCTGCTGCTTCCTTAGCATCTTTTGCAACCACCATCACTGGGTGAGGTTCATCGGGGTAGCCTGCCAATTGCAGATCTGTAAGAAAAATCCATTCCATTTTTTTAAAAAGTTATTTCTTTAAAACAAAGTTCCTTAATAATTATCTTACTGGACGATCAAGATCAAAATTGACATAGTAATATTTCCTACCTGAACTTGATGTCCATAGTTTTGGTCCTCTTCTCATAATATGGGGACTTTGGACAGATCCATGCCAAGGAGAGTTTAACTCCAACAGTCCAGGCTTATGACCCAAAAGGGAAGTATTAAAAGGTGATCCTAAATTGCTTCCAAGATCAGATGCAGGTGATGTTTTTAAGGGCAACAGAGACGATTTAACCAGGGAATGCATATGGGCTCGAGGAAATATGCTGGTCCTTGGCGTCTGAAATGAGCTTTCTTCAGGAGCTGCTCCAAGCAAGGAATCATATTTTAAAAAGCTACATTCAGGATGCCTTGCACCAACAAAATAAGTGGCAGCTGCTAACTTAGATGCAGCGAAAAACGGAGTTAATTCTTTTTGTAACTTGTATGAAACACAAAAGAAAATTACTAGTACAATTTCCACTAAGAAAAGCAAGACTGCTGAGCTCTGAAGTGGCTGTGCTAAATCGATATTAAAATATCACTCTTCTCGGAATGGGCTTGATGAAACAAAAATGATTTTTTAAAGAAACATCTTACTGCTATCTGATATTTTGCATTTCTAGAATCACATTTTGAAACAGATTGTGGAAGTAATTTAAATAGATATGTACGTATGACTATAGCAGCTGAAGTGATTATTATTAAATGGTACTGCAGAAAGCACATTTACAAAGATAGATAATCGGAGAGCGACTAAATATATTGTGGTTGACTTATCATGTTATCTGAACTCCGCCACTGTGGTTTATAAATCACAATTTATAGCTTAATTTGGGCTTTTTCAACAAGCCATGGTTAAGACAAGCCATGACTTATGGAAAGATGTAAATTCAATCATGAATCTCCAAGTTACACCTGGAGATTATTTGGTATATTTTGATCATGAATAATGGCTGGCAATATAGATATTATATTGAGGGTGCAGCATAGAAATGAACAGGGTTTAAAAGATCAAAGTAGCTAGGAGCCTTTCAGTCTTGAGATCTTTGAAGATTATTTCAGGATGTTATCAGAAGGAAGAGGGCCCATTTATTTCAGGAATTTGAAAGTAGAATTGACAATGTGATATTATTTCCATTTCAACTCTGACTCCCTCAACTAAAAAAGTGGCCCCAAATATTTCTTTTGAGCTGATTTGGGGTTATTGTGGACACTCAATAAGAATGAGAATATTCGCTCTCAAAAGTGTTAAATTCTCGAATTTGGAGGGAAAAAATCCAAAAAAAACTAAAACATAGAATAACTGAAATTAGACTACTTGTATGCAAATCTCTGCAATGCAAGCTCTGAGAACTGCAAATGAGATGCTAAGGTGCCACATGTGGACTACAAGCTACAGGTTGTGGGATAAAAATTAAAGATCCATTCTTTAATTATACTTGTCATGGTTATCCTTGATAATGTGGGCTGAATAAACCCAATGTATTAGGACATAGACCACAGCAATGTAAATTGCCACAATGATATATCTGGGTACGTATGGGTAGCTCTCAACTTACAACCAATTTACAACCAATTTACAAGAATTGGGACTGGAAAGTCATAGACTGAGGCACCACATGACTAGGCCTGATTTTACCACCGTTTTTATGGTGATTGTTAAGCAAATCATCCGGTTGTAGACGCAAACCATTCTCCTGAATGGGTACTTTTGCCAGAAACTGGCAAAAAAAAAAATTAAAAAAATCACAAATTGTGGCATGTGACTGTGGGGCAACCAGTCATACATGTCAGCTGGTTA
Organism: Pantherophis guttatus; assembly: GCF_059756535.1. Lineage (NCBI taxonomy): Eukaryota > Metazoa > Chordata > Lepidosauria > Squamata > Colubridae > Pantherophis > Pantherophis guttatus. The sequence goes on from NC_142065.1 coordinate 64,159,681, forward strand.
CCAAGTGTCCAAAATGTAATTATGTGATCGCTGGGGGGAGAGGCATGTCATGATTTCATTATGCCAACGAAACTATGCCAAGAAATTAAATCTAAAGCAGTTCATTAGCATGTTGCTTGTTATCAGACAAAAAAAGTTAAAATGCCAGTGAAACAGAAACCCACTCTGATCTTTTTCTCACACTTTCATGAATGCTACATTAGTACGCTAGCCAATTCTTTTCCTAATGCAGTTCTTTCCTGTCTGACAGACTTGGTGTGATTTAAAGGCTCAAAAAATGCATGGCTAAGGCTACCAGATTTTGATTGTGCAAATCCAAATGACCACTAGATGGCAGCAAAGAAGTATCTCTATCTTTTTGCTGCCACCTAGCAATCATCTAGATCTTGGCAACTCAGATTTGGTAGCCGTTGGATTAAACATTGTCCATTACCTGGAGAACTGAAGGACTGTGTCAAGTCTCCTGCAGATGGCTGTTTCAATCTTCCATTTGCAGCTGCAATCTCTTGTTGGATTATCAGCTTTTGTGTCAGATCACTTAGTAGGTTCAAACACTCCCCGCAAATTGAAGTCCAGTTGTATGGATGCCCGCCTGTCAGATACACAGAATGTCAATGAGTAACTATCACAATAACCTAAATAGTCCCTTCAATTCTGATTTTATAACAGATTTAGAGCAGAAAGAAAACCACCTATTTGACAAAAACATATTTTAGTAATACTAATAGAAATAATCATTTCTTGCAACAATCAACAATGTGAGATAGTTTTCTAATCTAATATACATAACCAGACAAAATTTAATGGAGCAATGTGTGAAATACAGAATTTATATCCCCATACAATATAAACTTTTAATCAGGATTCTATTGCTTCAAAACTGTTAGGTTATCAGAATGAAGCCTACACATGCTAAAATGTCAGAAGTGATATCCTGACATATTATATATGGGTTTACTGACCAACAACAAATTAGGAAAATATGCAAGATAATTATTCTAATTGCCATGTTCTATTTTACACCTCTTTACATTCACCAATGGACAAAAAGTACAAATAATTTTCTTTTTAAATCTTAAGATATTTTCTTAATCAGTTTTCTTCTGACCATAAATACTTTGAATTCCCAAAAATACATGGTTCTATAAAAATCTGTATAAGTAATGTATAAATAAATCTTATAAATAAATATTCATAATAAAAAGTTACGTCATGCTCACATCCAAATATCAAATGCAAACAAAACTCTTCAATTTAAATAAAAATCAATTTATTTCTCACTCTGTATTACTTCCCTTTTCATTTAACAAAACATCGGTAATTTTTCAAGTACCTGGTTGGCTGAGGCTAAAGACCTCTTGACGACGCACAGAAGAATATTGGGAAAGAAACATCAGGTCCTGTAAAGCCAAAAACTACAGAGAAATTTTTTTTAGAAATAGTGCAAAGCTGGCTTAATTTGCTTTCTATTTTCCAGAGTTGAACCATAATCATACAAAGTTTCTTTTAAAAAAAACTTTAAAAAGAACAATCAGAACATATGGTTAGATTCGCAAATTGAATTAAGACAGAGTAGTTTGACTTTGATAACAGACAAATCCCAATCTAGCTTCTGTAAGTAAGGGTAAGCCACAGCTAACTTGTGATTTTGACAATGGCAACCAATAATAAAAACTTGGTTTTGTTGCCAAATTCCCCTTGTATTATTTCTGTTATAATCACACATGTAATCATACCGATTGGCAGCCTCCATATCCAACCAGAGACATACCTTTAAAAGGGGTGGGGGGTTGCTGTTTAAGATTTTAGGTAAACACTGGTCTGCTTCTTCTGCAAAAGTTGGTTGGATAGGAAAGTGATGTGCCTGAAAAATAGAAAACATATACTGCGGCTGATGCAAAAATAAGAAGCCATCTTTTATTGATGTTATTTAGGGCATAATACTCATTTGCAAGCTTGTCAAAGTAGCAAGAATCAACAGATAAATGGGAATGTTAGTAATTCAATATAATGCAATGCAATGATGTTGACTTTATTGTAACAGTAGTTGTATTAAACAGCGAGTTTTTGAAATGAAAGCTACTTTGAGAGCAGGGATAGTGTGTTTGGGTAGCAGAGGGCCTGTGGCACCCACCTCGGTTGAAAAAATTCTGAAGAGAAGCCATGCGATGTACCATGTCATGAGTAGAAACAGACCACATAACCAGCTATGATACAGAAGAGACAAATCCAGGAGACCAGCCACCGTGTCCAGAAGAGGAAAATTGCTGAAAGACAAATAAACAAATAAAAATAAAGTTTATTTCCTTCCTACAATTTGATGGGTGTGATATGAATACATAAGCAATTTATCAAAAGCATAACTTTCTGAGCCCTAAACACAGTATAGCCAATCCTTGACTTACAACTGGTTGCTTAGCAACCATTCAAAGCTAGACCTCCCCAAGGGAACTTATAAACTAGTCCCCGTGGTCACGTGACTGAATTTTGGGCATTTGGCATATATGATGGTTTGCACAGTCACATGAATGCATATGACTTTTTTTTTTTTTTTACTGAAAATTGGCACTTCCAATTTCTTGCAAAATCAGCCAATAGCAAACAATTGGTTCGCTTAAGAAGTGTGGTGTTTAACAACCGCCATTGTAAAATCAGATTGGTCACATGAGTGATCTGCTTTACAACTGTCACGACTTATGACTATAGTGAGCAAGCTTCATTACAATCAAGTCGAGAACTACCTGTAAGTTATGTAAGTTAAAAAATTGAATAGTCAAAGATGTGTTTGGGTGTTTGGGTGATGATTGCTTAATATATTGTTACTGTATTGATATCATTACCAATATTTTAGAATATGTATATGTTGTTTTTTAGGAAAATCTTTTTAAGGAATTTACTTATTAAATTCAAACAAATGTTTCACAAAAATAGCTTATAGCTCTATTGGATTAATGCTGTCACTTGCAAATATGTGTCCCTTGAAACCATTGTACAGAATCCTTTCAATTTACAGATACATTCTTGGAATATAATCCCTTCTTGGAAGCACTAAATCCTCACCAATAAAACATACTTAAAAAGCAAACTTTATCCTAAACTTCATCACAACCTGTGAACTTAACTGGAAGCACTTACATTGCTTTTTATAGTTTACAGAGTAGGGAAGATACAATTCACCATAAATACATGTTTATAGGTACTACTAACCTATCTGTACGAAGGTTCATTGTGGTAATTATCCATGTCCTTGGAATATAACCTGATAAATCATAAATAGGACAATCAACGGGTAACATCACAGGCATATATTGCTTTGATAAATTATGCAGAACTTTCAAACAAAAAATTATACTGCCAATACAAAACTCAAAAGAATTTGTTTTTTAATATACTGGTTTGGGTCCAAATTCAGTTAGAATAATCTGAGCACTATCAACAGGGCATGGTTGGTTATAATAAACCTGTTCCACTGATTTCAAAGTCTCATTATGTCAAGATCACAACCCAATATAAATACCTTCTTGTATGTATCAGACTGCTCCAGGTGTAGAGAACTGAATTTGAACCCTACAGAGAAAGACACATCTTCCTTCTGTGACATCTTAAGGGTGCTATCAATACTATCAAAATGCAAACAGAAGTATCAGTATGGAGGGGAGGAGAGAGCGATCCTGGTTTCTCAAGTAGTTTCAGATCACCATTTATAGACTCACATTTTACATTACTCACAACACACAAATAAATGTTTCTTGCATCTTGTAGCAAACCATGTTTTTCTATGCTCTATTAACTTGGACTTCTGAAGTTATAGTAATGGACTTCATCTGGTTAAGTTGCCAAAAACTAGCTGCTATACTTGGCGTAAATAATATCATCACACAGAACAATCTTGTATTCCCCCAAATGGTCAGTTTTTCTAGGGAGCCAGAATGATATAATAGTCAAGGCAATCAGACCCAGACTTGGGAGAACTACAGTAGGTTCAAGTCCATTATCAGTCATTAGCAGAATCAATCACTCTCTCATCCATCATTTCACAGGGTTGTGTGAGAAACAATGAGAGGGATGTTATGGACGTAATCTTGAGCTTTTGAAAGAGGGCACCATATACAGTAAATGCGATAAATAGGATCCTTCCACATTTATATTGCCCATATGGATATACAGAGAAAAAAAACAATTGCACAATAACTCCTCTTCCATTGATCCCAGGACCAAAAGTTAGATTCATCCTGCCTTAAAACCAACCTCTTTCTATCGTTTTGCAGAACAGGAAAGGAAGGGATAAAGAGGAAACTCTTACCAAAGAAGTAATAAGCAGCACAGAAGTTCCTAACCATATAAAACGACTCCACACAACTATGTTTGGCCAACAGTGGAAGAGATCTTCTGAAGCGCAGATACTTGTATTGCTGAAAAAATTATATACACATATTTCTGAATGGAATATCATATTGAACGTGAAGACTTTTTCATGCTTTAAATTGGACAATCTTCCAATCCTGCCACATTACATTTATTGCCTGATAAAGTTTCAGGGTCAAGTTTTATTTTTTCCTAATTTAATACAGTAAAATATTTATTAGCTAGGGGTAAGACTCTAATTTACACATTGCAGCTACACATCAATATACTTTTTATAGGTGCTTTATTGCTTTGTGACATATACCATGACAGGCACTCAGTACATGGAGATTGCACTAGTTGTATTTTGATAAAAGTCATTTTTTTCAAACATTTTGACAGTAAAACATAGGGATCCATGCTCTACCATAGTGTTCTGACCCAGCCATAGCAGAAACAAGAAACAGACTCCTTGTCACGAAAAACCCCTCTTTATTTATCTCTTGTGAATTAATTGCAGTTGCCCACCGAAAACTCCAGGCAATAGTCCTTCACAGAGTTAACTGCGGTACAGACCTTATCAATTCCTTGCCATAATTGCAAGGCCATGAGCTCCCAGCCAAAAGGCTGCAAATTAAGTTCTGGCAAGCAGTCTTTGTGGCACAAAATACAATGAGCAAAATCTTCAGTAATATGAATTGTTGTCTCCTACGACAACCACTCTCTTTTCCTTCTATTTATTCCCCAGCCAGAGAGGGGCAATTCAGCGTCCACATGTGCTTTGCTTCCCGAGTTGACTCCTTGTCCTCCATTGCTCACCTCTTCTAACTGCTCTGCGCATACGTGCATCTGGAACAGGGCCCAGCTGTTCTTCCTCCTCACTCATATCAGCCTCCAAAGGCAGCTGCCTCTCCAGTGGCTGGGAAATGTCAGACGGCCCTGGCTCTATCTCTGCATCCGACGGCAGAGCATCCATCAGAGCCTTCCCCAGACTCCAGCACTGGCCCAAATTCCTCCCCAACCTCCTCATTGTCTGAGTCTGGGGGGCCACAACAGATAGGTACATATAAAGTTAAAGCTATGCTAAGATCTTTCCTTCATCTAAGACACAAAGGTGTATTTTGCATATTTGCAGCATATTTGGTAGTGGAAATGATAAATATCAAGATATATTTGTCCAAGTTTAGAGTTCACTTCTGCCCCATATTACTGATCAGCCACTTTTCTCAACTACTGTACGTAGAACCACTTTTTCTCTACTTGAATTTTTAAACTGCACTAACTTTCTTGCCACTTCATGTGAATTCATGCAGCTGTATGTCTGGTTCCAAATTTTAAAAAAAGAACCTGATCACATCATATAACAGGTCTTCCATTTCTAGTTTTCCTGATGACTAAGCAGGTCTTCCAAAATAGATAAACCTGATCTAGACAAATTAGAATACTCATTTTTTTCAATGGGTAAAACAATTCTAAGAATGTGCAGAAAATACAAAGATTGAAATTCAAGGAAGCTGTTCAAATTCTAAACTTTTCTGATATAAGTTATAGACTAAGTAAAATAAACCAAATATATTTAACTCAGGTTAGATATAGATTTTCCCCATCAATCAATAAATTGCTAAAGTTGACCTGGAGAGTCATTATTGAGGGAAAATAAAGATATATATCAAATAGATAAATGTTCTTGCTAGCTATATACAAATACATAATGCTCTTGTTCTAACTTAACATTTTAGTCACTATTCTCTAGATAACATACAAAGAGATTCTGCTATCTTCATAACAAAAAAGTTAATAATACATGAGTAAAATTAACTTAACTAATTTCGTTGTATACGTGATGTACAATGACAATAAAGGCTATACTGTACTATAAAGTTGCATAACAATCCTATTGTTGTCTTAAGGTTGTAGCTGCTTTATACTTGCTTTTTCCATTATTGCATAGGGAATTAATTGGAGTGGCTTATACAGTAAATAATGAAAATAAATGATAACTCCCAAATGGCCAGTTGCAAAATTGTTTAACAATCCTGAGGACAGGTTTCACCAAAAAAAAAAAAAAAAAAGGACAGAAAACATTTTGTTCTGGCTAACAAATCACACATATATAAAATTGTCCTCATTAAATTGTATCTCCCTACATGCAACATTCCCAGCTTTCGTCCTAAGAGCTAAAACATCACAACAAGCCATTATATGACTTGATTATGTTGGTTTAGGGTAATATGTGAATGTATCCTATAAAAGAAACCACAGCATAAAATCTCAGTGGGTTTATCCATCCTGCTAAAGCCAAGCCTGCACTGGCTTAGCCTAATGTGTGACTATTGTAGGTATTTTTTTGAGGAAGGTTCATTCCCTGGACATATCCTGGCCACTATTGCAGATCAGATGTAAGGTCTTCGTACACTTGTATTTTATGAACTTACTTGTATGGCAGGAAATGGGAGGTAGTTCAAATTGTTGACAAGATATCGGAGACTGTAACTGTAACCCATAAAAGCTCCAAGGAGTAAAAGGAAGAGATGATATTCATTCAGGCATGTGTGAAGGGTAGCATCAGCAGCACTGCAGCAAAACAGCAATTTTAGTTTTTTTGCATGCAGTCACGCAGAATTTTATTCTTTGCTTCACTTTCAAAAATATAGTATCTGATTTTGCACTTTTTATAAAAGTTCTATTTGGAATGTTGCGAACTTCCAGATATGCTGAGATCAGAACTCCAGGAATTTCCATTCGATAAAGTTCAAAATCATCTGGAGATCATGAGAATGGAGAAGGTTGATTTAAATACAAGATGATTTGGTACTTTTGGAAGGGGTAGGAATCCTCTTTTTTGTAAACTAATTCCCCTTATTTTAAAAACAAAACAGCAAAATTTCACGCGAGTTCTTTCCCATAGCACAAGTGTCTTAGCACTATCCTACAGGGATGTACAAATGTTACAGGACTGTAATTAGCTGCAGTGAAAATGGTTTTTTTTCTCAATGATTAATGTCTCAGAAGCAAGAAACTCAACGTAACTTCTACTCAAAGGTAGCCCAAAGAAAATATTTCTGCTTATTGCTGCCAATGACTTCTTACAATAATTTAATCCTAAAGAAGAAATTGGTCTGAACAAAATTATTTGCGTGATTTCCACACTTGAAATGGAGGGGGAGGGGGAGAAAAAGATTGGCCTTGTTTGTACAACATACACGAATAACTAAGTCATTAAGGCAAAAAACATGATGTCCAAAACCAAAACCTGCATTCTCTATTTGCAGAGGAAAGATTACAAACACACCCACCAGCCTGCTATGCCATCTACTACGGCTTGTCTGCTGCTGGCACACAAAGATCAGAGAACTGACCGGAGAAGATCCCTGAACGAGCCAAGGTGTGTAAACAGTATTTTAAAATTTTTGGTAATGCTCTTTTTATTCATTTTTACATGTTATGTATAAACGGAAAGCTTCGGGATTATACCTTTCTGTAGTGGTAGCTGTGCAGGGCATGGACAAAAAGAGGAACTTCCCCTTGGTCATAACTGCAGCACACCAAGCCACCAGCATTCCCATCACAGCATGGGCAATTGAATGGATCACCTGCTGCGGGTGGATAATCTTGCTTATTAGGGCTAATCGGGAGCAGTGAATAGAAGGTACAACTGCAAAGTAAAGAAAACAACATTAACCATCTCCTCCTTAAACCACTCCCTTAGGTTTCCCTCCTATTGCATCATGTTCCAAACTACGGCATTCCAACCACCACCATTTATTTTAATATTAGATAGCTCTTAATATGAAAGGTATTCATATTCAAACCATCCTGCCCATCAAATCACCTTCAGAGAAGTTTTTCAATGACAAAGGCCAGCTTTGTGAGAATTCTTAGATACTGATGATTCAAGGAACAATTAGGAGAATAACTCAATTTCTCTTTGGATTATAGAATAAGAGAGACCCCAAAATGAAGCTTAAAAGTACAGATATATTTAAGACACTGGTCAGGGCCAGGCGGTGCATCTTATTCGATATGGCTTTCAGTACTCACCTGCGTGAAACTGAACATTGAAGACATTTATTACCAGTATCACCGCAGACAGCAGTAGTAGGCAAAAGATCACATAGGATGTATACAAATCATTGAAAGAATCTGGAACAGAAAAAGTGAATTCTTTTTGAGAAAGGACTATAAAGCAGCTGTAACTGGAACAACAGTTTAGGACCTATAAGTCTGAATAATGCCCTAAGAGTTTCTGTACTGAAGATATTACCTAGTTGGATAATGAAATGTCTATAAGAAAACAACCAAGCTCAGAGAGCACCAGAGATTCCATAGTTTCTAGCAAAATTCTCAACTCACTGTCCACGGTTGCATGTACAATCCACGCATGCAGGAGAAAATTTTAGCTGTCTTTCCCCGTATCTTAGTTTTTATCTAACTTTAGTAAAAGCTAAGAGCTGGCGAAAGGCAACTAAATTATTCTGGCAGTTTCTTTTAAGTTGACAAGATTTTGTCAGATGGCTTTTTTAATTAACTAAACCATTATAAACCATGATCAGAGATGTGACAATCTGAAATGTTGCATAAGCGTTATCAACATAATAAGTACAAAGCAGTGTGATTAAAATACAACAAAGTACTATGCAGCAGTATTATTCTGCAGCACAATTATCCAACATTGGGTACATTTTGTACATACCTGTGATCCACTGAACAGGATGGAAGAGGTCAATACTGGTAATGCTGATGAACACTGCCACACACAGAGGAAGCAATAGCACAGACCAAGCAATGCTTGCTGCTGCTCTCCATCTTAAGATCTAGGGTGGGGAAAATGCACTTTGTTTCCATAAATCAACACACAAATTCCCAAATAACTTTAGATCAAACATTTATAATTCTGATAGTTGCAGAAAGATAAACATGATGTTTAAAAATAAAAATTCTGGCCACATATGGCCAAATATACTGTTTCATATAAAATATGTCACTTAAATCCAAACTGAGATCACAGTGGAATAACTTAAATAGTTTTTAATTTGAGATTATTATAGGTCACCAGAACAAGGGGTTAATTTGAAATTAACCTAATCCCATTCCTCTAGCATCCAGGAATGGGAATTGGAGGCAGAAACAGGGAAAAATAGGGCAATTTCAGCGTAATCATTTCTTTCTTTAGTTTTTTTTTAAAAAAACTCATCTACCGTGTTTCCCTGAAAATAAAACCCTGTCTTATATTTTTTTTGAACTCTGAAATAAGCGCTTGGCCTTATTGCCATGCGCTCAAAAGCCTGATTGGGCTTATTATCAGGGGATGTCTTATTTGGGGGAATTTGCAAAATAGTATAAGTTTACTGGCCAAGGGGCCAGCAAATAAGGGGGCCCCTCAGGTTACTCCATTAAAAACCTTTGTTTCATATAAAACTAGATGCAGTATGGTGCACGAACGTTAAAATAAAATACATTACAAGTGGCAAATTCACTAAAATCATCCAGAGGATGTGGGAAAGAGGGCACTTTTATAATAATAAAATTTCAATCTTGGAAGTAAGTGATCTCTGAATCTAGATAGGCAGAGTGAAGCACACAGGAAAGAGTTATGAAAAATTCTGGTTCTGATTCTAAAGCTCCATTCAGACAGCTGAATGTTTACAATTCAAATTCGGGTAAACTTTGTTAGCACATGGGGTTATTGTCTAAGCCAGTGATGGCTAACCTTTTTGCTGTCACGTGCCAAAAGCGTGGGGAGCGTGGGGAGATAACGCACACGTGTGCACCCCGCCCCCCTGTGCATGCATGTGCAACCCCCCCATGCTCCCTCCGCTTTTGGCACGTGATGGCCCAGCAGGCCCATTTTTTGCCCTCCCCAGGCTCTAGAGCTTTCTTGGAGTCTGGGATGGGTAAAAATGGCCTTCCCCATCCCCCCCGGAGGCCCTCTGGAGGCCGGAAATGGTGTGTTTCCCAACTTCCGGTGGGACTGGAAGGCCCGAAAATCAGCTGGCCAGCGCGCACATGCGTGCTGGAGCTGAGCTAAGGAAATGCTTGGGTGCCCAAAGATATGTCTCCATGTGCCACCTGTGGCACACGTGCCATAGGTTCGCCATCATGGGTCTAAGCAGTTCTCAAAGGCATGTACAGTTGTCAATCCACAAAAGATCTGTATTTGTCCACCATAGGAAAACCAGACCAGTTGTATCTAAAACAGATATAACACATTTGGATAGCATTTTATTTAAAAGCACTATCTACTATAATGAAAAGGATGGGGAAAGAGGGCTCAGTCCATCACTTTTATTGAGACTGGTTACATTTAACTCTTTCTCTTCCTGACCTGCTAGCTAGCCTGATCATTGATGCCCTTTATGTGTGTGTAATTTACTTTGGGATTATTTTGGAGGATATTTTAATTATCTTATTAGAGATAAGCTTTTTCAGTTGCAGAACTGAACAATTATTGCATACTGATATAAAGCATGCAAATGCAGTGTTGGCCTTATTGAGTATGAATGGGATAAAAATATAATTAAATATGCCACAATCCTTAGCCTTCAGATTCCCAACTTCCTGTTTTTCAGATATGTTAGTATTTCTATGATTCTCAACCAACTTTGCCAAAGATTGAATGGGACTTCTGAAAGTTGTAATTCCAAAACATCTGGGTGGCACTAGATTGGGAAAGACTACAAGTTATTTTCCTTTTAAAGTTATGAGCAGCAGAATCTCCATTTCCCATGCTCAATTCCCTAAAAAGAGAAATCTTCCAGTACTAGCAATTCAGCAAAATTTCATTAGTCTATCCCCATCTCCTGACAAGATTACAAAAAAAAAAGCTTCAGGATCTAACATACTGGTTGGTTTCATACATAAACTTAGTGATAAAGTTATGGTTTATTTTAGTTGTTGAATGAAAGACAATGCTGCCTTCACAAAAGAATATGAAGCCATATTTTGTAAATCACAATTTACAAAATTGTGATTTACACAATTTTGCGTAATTTTGTGGATTTGCACATGTTTACATGCAAAACAACTGCCTTATGGCTTAGCTTCCCACTGCGAATCCAGCCACTGAAACCTGCTGACAGCATTACGGCTCCTTTCTTCGTTAAAAGCAAAAGATCTGCCAGTGGCAATTTCAGGATTTTTCATGGAGGGAAAAAAAAATAGAAAATTAATATTTTAAAAAGCGTGGCATCTTTATACTTTCATATCTATGTTGAGTCATTTGCAGGCGCATGTTGACATGAATCCCCCAAAATGCATATAGTAATTCCAGATTCTCGTGCGAGAAAGCAAGTATCCTTTACACACTTTTGTATTACGAATCATTTATTCATCGCAGTCACGAATATGTCGATAACCGGCGTGCACGCTTAGTCTTTAGGCGCGTTTAATACGAGCGTGGAATTATACATACACTGAGCTGTTCCCGCGTTGAAACATCTCCCATCGTGCAAAAAGGCAGTGAACGGTATAGGTTCCCGGATGTACTCCCAGCAACCACCGCTCTCCTGCCAGCAGTGGGGCAATAGCTTCAGTGACGTTTTTTAAACACGCCCATCGTAACGCCGTTCTTGGTGGTGGGGGGGGGGAAAAAAACCATCAGCAAAAACAAAAAGAGACAGAAAAGGGGTTTCCGTTTCGCCTTCAGATTTGGGTCTTTTATATAAATATATTTTTTTTAGTGAAACTCGATTTTTTTTTCCTCCGCGTGATCGAATGTCTAATCCACGAATCCCTTTCGGAACATCTGCAAAAGTGGAGAACGGGACGAGAAGGAAAAGGAAAGAAAGCCGAGATCATATCACAGTAGCGGGGGGGAAAAACGTCTTTAAAGCCGGAATCCCATCAAAGCAGCTAAAAAAGTGAGTGGGGGGGAAAAAAATGAAAATCGCATTTTACAAAACTGGACCAATAACCTCTATATAGAATTCCTGAGTTTTTCCCTTTCGAAGTCGGACGTTTAAAAGCATTGACTATACATCTTTTGGCTCTCATGGGAGAATGCAAAAGATATTTGCATCTTTGACTAATTGTTTATTGGAAGATCTTAGAAAAGTTGCAGTATCTGAATATTGCTGCAGCTCATGTTTAGTACAGAAGAGCCGCTACAGGTAAATCGGGTTTGCTTCCTAGCCGGAATTCACAGGCCTATTATATAAGTAAAGGAAATGAAATCTCCGAGATTTTCTCTTGGTCACTTCTCAGTTATATTCATGCAGAATGTTTTGGCAACGGTATGGAAGTGATTTGCTATCACCTTTTGCCAAGATGCTTTTCGATTTCCCAGTTTAGCTCAGCATTTCTCAATCCCAGCAACTTTTAAGATATTTGGATTTCAGCTCCCAAGAATTTCCCAGCCAGCCAGCAAGTCCAAAGATCTTAAAAGTTGTTGAGGTTGAGGAACACGGGTCTGATTGACGGTTCTGGGATTGCCGAGTGGTCTCCTATCCAAATTCTACTCAAATCCAACTCTGCTTAAACTCCTAAGAGCACCCACGGTCAACTACCTGCTGACACCGTCATAGCCAATTCAGGAAATGGATTTTCTGGTGTGTTTCTTTCTTTCTTTCTTTCTTTCTTTCTTTCTTTCTTTCTTTCTTTCTTTCTTTCTTTCCTTCCTTCCTTCCTTCCTTCCTTCCTTCCTTCCTTTCTTTCTTTCTTTCTTTCTTTCTTTCTTTCTTTCTTTCTTTCTTTCTTTCTTTCTTTCTTTCTTTCTTTCTTTCTTTCTTGTGACTCTGCTATCTGAAAGGTTAACATATCCACTATAGCAGATGTCTTCAAACTTGGCAGCTTTAAGACTTGTGGATTTCAACTCCCAGAATTGGAGTCGGTTGGAGAATACTGGGTGTTGAAATCCACAAGTCTTAAAGCTTCCAAGTTTGGGACCCCTGCACTATATTTATTTATTTATTTTATTTTATTTTAATTAGATTTATATGCCGCCCTAGCTCCATAGGACTCAGGGTGGCTCACAACAATTAAGATATGCAATCCCAATCCAAGTAAGAAACATGTTAAAATACATATTAAACGCATATTAAAATACATTAAAAATCAAAATAAATCAAATACATTAAATCAAATCAAATACATTCAATTCAATACATTAATTCAAATACATTAAAAATCAAAAATACATTATAATTAAACTATATCTTAAACTGCCATGGCTTTAAGCTTTATGCTCCGGAAAAGCTTTACCATTTAAACTGTTCCTGTAATTTGAACATCATTTGAGCACATTTTAAGGGTACCAAGCTAGGGAAAAAATGTATTTGCAATTGATTGCTGTCTCTTTAAAGGGAGGGGGAAGGAGGAGGAGGAGGAGGAGTAGAGCAACGTGGATTGGTTAAGATGCGACAAGCTACTTCTGTCTCTTTAAAAGCGAGAGACAGCGAAGAAGGGGGAGGGGTTTACTTAGTGCCTGCTGTTTCCGGCAATACAGGTTGGTTCTCGGCGTCTTCCATCGTTGTATTGCCCCGAGGAGATAGCGACGGCGCCGCCTGGTGGTGTGGTTGGGTAGGACTCTGATTGCGGCCTGTCTTTAGGGAGAAGGATAAAATCCGTGTTTGGCTAGCGAAACCCCATTTCCCCCCCCCTCCCCCAACTCCCAAGAGATGTCAGATGTGAATGTCAACATATGAGCATTGTAAACTCTGCTCAAGAAATTGACGGTGGTTGGATCAAAGCCCTTTCCCCGACATAAGAGCGCTTCTTTATCTGCTTTTCTTTAAATGATCCTAATTAAAAGCAGATTTTCCTAACTGTTGAGCTGCATTTTTTTAATTTCTTCCTAATTGTAAATTTGCAGTCATGGGCAAAGGATGGAGGATGGAGGTTACCTGTGCTTATGATTACCTGGCCAGATGATAAGTTTTCTTTGAGGGTACTGTACTCCTTGGGTGACCCTGACAGCAATATAGGGTGTGCTTGAAAGAAAAGAAACCCAGATACAGATTTCTGTGTAAATGATTTTTTTAAAAAAGCATACTGCAGCAAAAATGATTCACAGTGCTGCTGCAAAATCCCTTAAGCATTGTTAGGTTTTCTAGTATAATGTAGTACAGTACTGTGGAAATTATAAAGTGAATTCTTTTACTTGGAAAAGCAAATGCTTTTGCTTCATATTTTTCATGGAATAACCAGAATATACAAGTGAAAGTCGAAAGAAATTTGTTGAGCTTCAAATACAGTTAAGATGAGATTTTTTTCCCCCAACATCTACTAGAGATACAGATTTTTTTATTAGCCAAATACAACTATAAGAGTTCCTTGTAAGAAGGGAGGGAAAAGCAAGTTTCCCACCACTTCTTCTCTGACTAAATGGTAGCCAGAGTGTTCTTTTCCTTGCATTAAAGTTTTTTTAATTTCACCAATTTTTAATCCCTTTCATTCTTTTTTTAAATCAAGTTTTTTTTATTATTTTTTAAATGCATACATATCATTGTGTGAATGGCACGATGTTTGAGTATCATACATTTCAAAACAAATAAACATATTCCTAATTATTACATTCCATTTTCCTTATTTCATATTATTTACTCCTATCTTTTACACAAAATTTTAATTTTCATATAAATATTAGCTAGTATGCAATAACATCTAAACCGATGTGCTTTAGCATCCATATTATCTTCTGTTATAGTTTCAATAGTATAACCCTCAAGAAAAAAACCCTGAAATTATCCATCTGTTTTCATAATTTTTAAAGAGCAACTGTCATCTCTGCTACTCCTTTGACCTATTGCTGACTCACCGATAGTCCCAGTGTTGCAGAATATATAGCCTCATGCTATATAACTAAGCTCCATTTCATGCTGAATAAACTAAATTATTTATGTATCTTAAATAGAAAACTATCTTACAATAGATTTTTACCCCAAAAGTTTTTTATTAAAATAAATTCGATAAAAATCAAAAAAATCTGATTTAAATCAAAAAAATCCGATTTAAATCAAAAAATCTGATTTTTTTGATTTTTTAAAAAAAATCATTGATTTTTATCCACCCTGATATAATATACCCAATACCTATAGAATATGGTGTATTTTCCAGTTAGTATCTCTTTCAACTATAACCATACAGCTTCTTTAAATTGCATTCAAAAAATCAAAGAAACAGACTTAATCACTTACACATATATTGTTAATAATAATGATAATCATAATTATACTATCATAATATTAATTAATCTTCATATTAATAATTTTATACACATCATCTTTCTAGTCACATATATCTATGCAACTGCAATATTTTTCTTTTAATACTAACATCACTTCATTAATCAAACAGCATACTGTCTAAATATCCCTTTCATTCTGAGGCTTAAACCAGTAAACACAGCATCCCTTCTCCCCCCGCCCCCCCCCCCATAAGACAAGAGATTGAGTAGTGCAAAGTCACTCAGTGAGTTCCACTATTGTTGGTAGCTCTTACCTCTTACCAAGGCAACTCATAATGGGATCTCAAGTAAACATTGGATTATGACTTCTCTGTACAATTTGACTGTCAGACTTTTTTTTTCTTTTTATCCAGCTAAATTGAGATATATAAAGATATTTTTTTGAAGTCAAATTGGCTGAATTAATAATATTAATAGAAGATGACAGAAGAGATAATTTCTTTTATAAAGTACTGGTTTGGAGTTATTTGCATTTTCCCCTATTATATGCAGGCATTTCTGTCCAGTAGGTTAATGTATCCTCTCAATACTTGTGGCAAATTTGTATTCTGGATGAACTGAACTGAACTGGAGAATCTTGTATGACATTGAATAGCTGCAAGAGCTTTGGAAATCAGTTTCAACAATGAAGAATAGAATTATGGTTTTCAGTCTAAGACAATATTTGTTCTCTTTATATTTTTCAGGATTTTGCTCAATTCCTATTAACAAACTAAGGATATAACTGCATGAATGGCTGCTGTGGATGACTTCAAGTTCCAAGGTACATTTCAAAAAGGGGTTTCCAAAACCTTTACATTGTTTTGTGTCGTTGCTTTGCTTTGCAAATTTAATCTCTATCTCATTTATAATGCATGGTGCTGCCACTTATTTTTTTAACAAGCAGTGTTATCATTGTGGAACTGAATACAATTATCCTTTCCTAATGGGAATTATCTCAAGGTGTAATTTTTTTTAATTCACCAGGGAATTCAAATGACATATCTATTTCATTCTTTTTATCTTCTCCACAAAATATTCTGCTTAAATCTAATGCCAGCTTCTCCTTTGGCATTTAATTTACAATTAAACAGGAGATGCAATAGATGGGCCTTTGGTTTCATTCAAAGCATATTCGTTATAGTTATACAATAAGATTAACTCAAGTAACTGAGAAGGTGTAATACGCCAGAAATCTTCCTGATGTTAAGTAAGTATTGTTTGTTAGTTGAACTGCTACTTGTTACAAGTCTCCGGGTTGGGTTTCTGCTTTGTGGTGCTTCTTTTTATATTCAGTTTCAGAATACAGTATAATGAAAAACATAATTTTTAATAAATAACAGTTCTAATGAACTCAGTTCTAGGGCACGGATCCAAAGCTTTGTTTAACTGAGTAAACAAACGTCTTGGTAATTTGACAATATATTTACTTTAGAATATGATGCAAGAGTTAATACCGTATAACTGTATGCTTTGAGAGGAAACACTAAGAAAAATAAAGTCTTTTGCAGGAAATGTTTGTTTTTCAGAATTTGACGATGCAGCCAACTTGTTGGCAGCCAATCCAGATGCCGTCACTATAAGTATTGATGAACCTACTGAAAAACCAAAGAAAAAACATGGACGTCTGCATGAATCTGGAAGAGAAGAAGACGATGAACTTCTGGGGACAGATGATTCTGATAAAACTGAGGTTTGATGAAAACATACTGATTCTATCCGACAACTGCTGTTCTTCTTCATATTGTTAATAAACACTGCACATATTGTGTATAAAAATGCGGTAGAAACTATTAAGGACAACTCTCTGCAGGAAAGAGAGACACTAGAATAGTCTTGGGATGATTCATATACTATAAATTTAAATTGCAGCTCAAAACCATCTAATGGGATGTGGGATTTTTCCCCTTAATATAGTGTTATTGTGTTGAATCATTCATTAGCATTGTGCTGATATAGAAAGGTGCTGTTGCCATTGTTACAATCTTGGTTTGCGTTTCTGGTTCAATAAGTCAATATTAAGGGGATCCACTCATATGTAAACAGATGATTAACTTTAACTTTAGGATATTCTGCATAGCTTTTTTCCACTTCTAATAGCAATGCAAACTGGATATAAATCTTCTCTCCAAGAACTTTAGAAGGGATTTTTGTTCCTGTCAATGGGCAGAAATTTAATGACACTACTTGATTGCCTTTGATATTAAATCTGAGCTCCTATACAAACTTTGAGATAGGTTGAGTAAACTCACAGCTATCTAGCCTACAGATGGAAAGACTATATATGCACATATGACTGGGAATGAAGAAATGAGTAAAAACTGGGTTTGGGTCAAACTGTGAATCAAATTATTTCATCATTCCCAGTCATACACACATATATATTCTTTTAGTTCACTAGAGCATGGTCTAAATTATTGGGCTTTGGCCAGGTTGATGCCAGGTTGTCTCTCTTTCTGACAAGAGACTTGGCAAAAATACATGCATGTGCTTTCAATGAGATGAGTTTGTAGAATTAACACAATGTAAGTAACCCTAACATAGAATATGTGGCATAGATTTTCCTGAAAGCTCTGCTTTCCAGCACAAATGTCAAATTCAATTTTCTCCGGAGTGGTTCCTGTTTCTAACATAAGTGACATTGTTTGTATGTGTAAATAATATATTTGAATAAGAAGTAAACCTGTACTTTCTTCTAAAAATCCTATCTTCCAGTTGCTTGCTGGGCAGAAGAAAAGTGCTCCATTCTGGACATTTGAATATTATCAGACATTTTTTGATGTGGATACGTACCAGGTTTGTCATCTCCACATATGTGTATGGTGCAACATGTGCATAATGTGTTTACTTTAATGAAATAGGGGTGGGTTTTTTTGTTTCCGTGAGCCAATCCTGCATAGCAGATCCTGCTCTGTATTTATTTTGCTACTTCCTTGTCCATATGTGACTTAACAAAAAGGTATACATGACCATTCCTTTTGAAAACCTTCCAAATATCTATTGCTTCTTTTTGCCAATTTAAATAGTTGGGACAGAACTTTTGTGGATATCATTTTTGTACTTTTTCATGACCATGTATTATTTTTTTAGATTTTTCTTATTCTTCATACAACCATAATTGAGCCCCCAAATTTCTGTTATTAAATGAGACATTTGTTAAGTGAGTTTTGCCCCATTTTACAACATTTCTTGCGACAATTATTAAGAGAATCACTGCAGTTAAGAAGTGAGTAACCTGGTTGTTAAGTGAATCTGGCTTCCCCATTGAGTTTCTTCATCGGAAGGTCACAAAAGATGATCACATGACCCCAGGATACTGCAACCGTCATAAAGTTTCATGTCTTTTGTCCCTTTTAAAAACCATCTTGAACATTTGGCATTTCTTTTTTCAGTGCAGGGCTCCAGTCTGCATTGTATGACCTACTACTTTGCCTGCGATTGTGAAATTAAGGATATTGTACAATAGTTTGCATGTTCTATTAAGTCACCTGTTTTTAGTGTTGGAATGTAGATTGACCTCTTCCAATCTGCTGGCTGCTTCACAGATTGTAGTTCTTTAGCATGGCTTCCAGAGTTGCTGCCATAGCTTGGTTAGAACCTTGACTGATTCTGCTCCTGTTGCTTGCCATATTCCTGTGGGTATTCCATGACTTACTGTACAGTGGTGGGTTCCGCCCGGTTCCGCCGAGCCGGTAGCGGTGACGATATGATGTCACCGAACCGGTTCCGCCACCCCCCGTTATTCTTACCTTTTATTTGGCCCCACCCCCAATCTATTGCTGCCTCCTGAGTCCCAGCTGATCGGCTGGGAAAAAAACTGTTTAAACTCTTGCCTCGGGGCTTCAAAGGGCCGCCCTACAGCTAATCAGTGTTAAAAGACAGTGTGGTGGTAGACTGGTGCCTCCAAAAACCAATGAGTAGACCAGTGCCTGCAAAAATAAATGGGTAGACCAGTACCTCCAAAAACAAATGAGTAGACTGGTGCCTGCAAAAACAAATGAGTAGACCGGTGCCTACAAAAATAAATGGGTAGACCGGTGCCTCCAAAAACAAATGAGTAGACTGGTACAGCTCTACAAGCAGTTAAAAGCCTGGTAGACCAGTACCTCTGTTAAATCCTAAAGAATTGTCACATGGCCATCAAGCCACGCCCACAAAATAAGCCACGCCCACAGAACCGGTAGTAAAAAAATTTAGAACCCACTCCTGTTACTGTAGCTAACTTCTAACTACTTCTTCTAGTACTAGAAGTTCTTGCAAGAGAGAGATATTTCCTAAATAATCTTGGATGTTGACATTTCTACTATACAGTAGTTCAGCATACCCCTTCCGTCTTGTTTGATCTTTGAATCAGTTACTAACTGATTGGTATACCTTACCATGCACGTAGTATTGATCTAATAAACCTTTATTTGCTGCTCAGGGGGAAAGACCTCCGTTGTTTTATCTCACTTATAGCCATCACCACATTGTACTATTTTTACTGTGTGTTTTTTTTCAGAATTCAAAGCGACCAGGCTTACACCTAACATTAAAACTACAATGGCTGAATTCATTAAATGCTCAAAGCAAGCACGTACCAATTTACGAGTTAGCTTATTTGCAAACAAAACCTATGATTAAGGGAACTAACAAGGCTTTTTTTTTATTTTTGTTAAATTAGAAGGAAAATGGCTGGATTTAATTATCCAAATCATAATGTAATTTGTTTGCTTTTGGTTTCTTGATGTATGAATGCAAGCAATATGTTGCACATTGTTTATTTCTGACTGAATAAACCATACTTAATTTCCTTAAGATTCTGATTTCCAATGGGGCAATGTATAGATGGTTTTGTTAAATTCAAAATGTGTTTGGTATTTCTTTAATTTAAATAGTTTATTTATCTTCAGCCATATGATATATGCTGCTTTAATTATTATCAGGTTTTGGACAGAATCAAAGGTTCTGTATTTCCAGTGCCAGGGAAAAACTTCGTGAGACTGTACATTCGGAGTAATCCTGATCTTTATGGTATGTGCAAACAATATAATTTTGAATAAGGGATCTTCTCCCGCTTTTGCGCTGAATACAAAATAAGCCAATCAAACTAAAATGGGAAATTGCTTTTGTTTCAATTAAGGTCCATTTTGGATATGTGCCACGCTAGTCTTTGCTGTTGCAATTAGTGGTAACCTTTCAAAATTCTTCATCCATCTGGGTAAACATGATTTTCATTACGTGCCAGATTTCCGCAAAGGTTCGTAAAATTATTTAAAACAGTTTGTATCTATTCAGTTTTTATTCAATGGAAGAGTACGGTAGCGGGGATTGTGGTGAACCAGTTTGAGGAAGGTTGCTGATTTCTTTGTAGCCAGAATGTTGAAAGGCAGGCAAGGAACTCTGATTCTCAGGGGAGGCAGGAGGAAGGCATCCATGCCATGATCCAACAGGGAGGAGAAGCATCGCTTACTCTGTAGACATCATTCAGGACAGAAAACAAACCTGACATGCTGAGCTCAAGCAAACCACCCACAGGAGGCTTGGCATTGCAGCCAAACCCTGGAATCAATGCCTCTAGCTCTAGGTAGCCGAAAGGTGAAAGGTGGGTAGGCAGGAAGTACAGCATCTGTACAGCTTTGACTTCAGAAGAAGGCAAGAAAGGAGTTCGCAAACATCTGAAGGGTGAAGAGACCCAAACCTGGGATGGAGTCTAGGAAGAGATGATGCCAAGCTCACCAACATGAATAATCACTAGTAAAAAAGATGCATTTGCTTGGCTGCTTCTGCTAACTGTGCCATGATGTATATTCTCAACCAGCCTGGAGCAAATGGTTCCTGGATCCATCCCAGGCAAGGAAAAACCAGTTGTGTCATTGTCCACCTTGTAAACCACAGCAGTAACCAGAATGGATGGATTCACTACTTGTGAGAAGAGCAGCAAGGTGATAGTCACCCCTCACATAAATTAAGAAACAAATAACTTGTCAAGTTGGATATTCAGCCCAGAATTATATTGCCATACACTCATAACTTTGTGTCCTGCTAAATTCTTTAATTAGCAGTTCTGTCCTGAATTGCTCATTTGTCCAGGAGTTTCTATTTTAAAAGATGTGTAGCTTGGCACATTGACATGCAAGGAGAGAACAATAAATGAGTAAGATACATGCACATCTTGAGGTCCCCAAAATAGCTTCCTATTCTAATGGATACATGAAGAGGCTCTCTCAGAATCCACACATTCCTTGGCAGATCAGTATATTATTGATTGCTTAACACATGGCCTACTTTCAACACCGGTGAGTAGTCAAGGCAGCAAATAGAATTGAAAAACAGAGTTCTAAATGTATGAATGTTAAATTGTATGAGCCAGAGGCTTAGGGATGATTTCAGTCACTGGTTTCAACACTTGATTCCTTCCCGCCCACCCCCACCCCCAAGTGATGGGATAGAGAAACTGTCACTTTCCAAGGTTTGGTATATAGCGTAAAGGTCCTCATTTAGATTAATAAGTTTTAAAGAAAATTCTGGAGGGATATCACTGGTTCTTGCATAGTTTACTCTGCAGTTCATGAAGCCGAACATGTTATGATGTAAATGCCTGTTAATCTTGAATCATAATCCTAAAATACATCTCTTTATAGTCTCCATAGCTGCGACAGCCATCTATGCTTATGCTTGGCTAGTTCCTCTTGCTCTCTGGGGATTCCTTATGTGGAGAAACAATAAAGTTGTGAACATTGTCTCCTACTCCTTTCTTGAGATTGTGTGTGTTTATGGCTATTCACTCTTCATTTATATACCAACAGCGGTAAGTAGTGTCCAATTAAGTATTTTAGGAAGAACAGGTGACAATATGTGGAATAGCTAAATAGACCAGTACCAGTTTTTGATATTCCACATGCAAAGTTTAACTGACAGATCTGTATTATGTGATGGGTGACATAATTCAGTTGTTTAGTCTATTACTTCTTGATTTAGTCATGGCAGCTGAGAACCCTAGGGATTGCAGTCCCTACCTACCTACCTACTGGGGAGGGCCTCAAGCTGGAGAAAGGTTTCAAAATGTCTGAAAGGTGACAGAGACCATAGCCATCCTTCTCACAAATGTGTGTTGATAGAGAGGCTACAAGTGTTTGACTGGACAAAGATACAGGACTGCATGTGATTCCACAGGGTTTCTTGTCATGTGATGAGACAAATGTACTACTACTGTATGGCAGGTTTCTCCATCACAGGTGATGGAGATGGTGTACCTAGATAGTTTTTTTCTTTTTATTGGCCAAGTGTGATTTGACACACAAGGAATTTGTCTTGGTGCATATGCTCTCAGTGTACATAAAAGAAAAGATACGTTCATCAAGAATCATAAGGTACAACACTTAATGATAGTCATAGGGTACAAATAAGCAATCAGGAAACAATATCAATATAAATTGTAAGAATCCAAGCAACAAAGTTATAGTCATACAGTCATAAGTGGAAGAAGATGGGCAGGGGTGGGTTCTACTTACCTTTACTACCGGTTTGCAACAGGGCTGCACATGCGCTCTTCTGTGCAGATGCGTTCTAATGACGGTGGGGTCAGTGGGCGGAGCCTCCTGCCAGTTTTACTACTGGTTCTATAGAACCGGTGCGAACCAGGGGCAACCCACCACTGGAGATGGGTGATGGGAACGATGAGAAGATTAATAGTAGTGCAGACTTAGATAGGGATAGCAGATTAAAATGTTTTACTTTGCAGCCAGTAAAACCAGGACTTTATTTCTTTCCTTTTCTCTTGCAGATTTTATGGATCATTCCACAGAAAATTCTCCGATGGGTTCTGGTGGCATTTGCTCTGTGTCTTTCAGGATCTGTTCTAGTAATGACATTTTGGCCTGCCGTTAGAGATGACAACCGGAGAATCGCAATGGCTACAATTGTGACAGTTGTCCTTCTTCATGCCTTACTGGCTGTTGGTTGTTTGGTATGACAACTTTCAACTTGTCAAGTATTATTTTCAGTTATTCCATTTTTATTTTTCAATATTGATTTTATTTAGATTTGATTAGCTGTTGTAGAATTAGACAATGACATGTCTAATTAATACATTCAGAATATTTGCAAGCTACTTACAGCATATATTGTATATTTGTGTGTATCCATATGCATGTAAGTGTACAATGTTACTTAAATAGCTCTAGAAACTTGTTGGAGGGAATCCCAGGAGGCCTGTTGGAGAGAGAATTAACCGAGTTTTCAATTACTAAGTAACTTTTGGCTTATATCCTTTGTCATCTTTACTATAGGTTGTCCTCAACCTATGACAACAATTGAGCCGATAATTTCTGCTGTTCAGTGAGACATTTGTTAAGTGAATTTTGCCCCATTTTATGACCTTTCTTGCCATGATTGTTAAATGAATCGCTGCAGTTGACAGTAACAAGGTTGTTACTGTGTTGAATGTGGCTTCCCCATTGATTTTGCTTGTCAAAAGGTTGCAAAAGATGATCACATGACCTTAGTAATAGCAATGGTCATAAGAATGAATCAGTAGCCAAGCATCTGAATTTTGATCACATGAGCATGGGGTGACTACAAAGATTATAAGTGTGAAAAATGGGCAAGTCACTTTTTCAGTTCCGTTGTAACTTTGAATGGTCACTAAATGAACGGTTGTAAGTCGAGGACTACCTGTTCTATACTTTTCAGATAGATCTACTATAAATAGTGTTTTATATTGTTTTTCCATATCTGACACTCTGCATCTTCTATCTTGGTCATCTTTGTTATTTCTATGTTGACTGTTCCCTGTCCATGTACATTACGGGTAGTCCTTGATTTACAACTGTAATTGAGCATGGAATTACACCTGTAAATCATGCCATTCATGAAGCAGGTCATCCCATGACTGTACCCAATTTTACAACCTTTTTTGTGGTAGTCATTAAATGAATGCTATAGTTGCTAAGTAAATCCATTGTCCACAATGGGCATTTTTGCTAAAAACCAGAAGTACATGGAAAAGATGTAAATCGTGATCACTATGTGTGAGACACGTCCATAAATGTGGGCCTGTTGCTGAATAGCCAAAATGTGATTATGGGGTGATGGCTTCAAATCACAACTTCAAATCCGGATTGCAAATACCTTTTCTGGGGATTGTCGTAGCTTTGAATAATCGCTAGGCAAACGGTCATACATTGAGGACTACCTATACAAATATATTGGATTGTGATATTCGTGATGTTCTGATTATCTCCCTCTTGCTCCCCATTAATGTAGGCATACTTTTTTGATGCGCCTGAACTGGAAGTCCTTTCATTGACGACAGTGCTTCCACCTAATGGAACAATAGAAGTAACAAAGGCTCAGTAAATAAGGTAAGATGTTACCTTCTTATGAGCTGTGGTGGTGCAGTGGTTAGAGTGCAGTACTACAGGCTATTTCTGCTGATTACCGGCTGTGTGCAATTTGGCAGTTCAAATCTCACCAGGCTCAAGGTTGACTCAGCCTTCCATCCTTCTGAGGTGGGTAAAATGAGGACCCAGTTTGTTGGGGGCAATATGCTGACTCTGTAAACCGCTTAGAGAGGGCTGTAAAAGTACTGTGAAGTGGTATATAAGTCTAAGTGCTATTGCTTATAAAAACTTTTCTGTGTAACAGGACTCGCTGCAAGTGGTATCAATTTAAGCAGTAATACATGCAGTTAAATGTGCTTTGATTCTTAGATGGTTATTTCAAGCACATTTTTCCTGGCTGTTGCAGAAGGCTTTTGTTGCACAACAGTTCAGGAGCTCTCTACCTAGGGCTGCCCTTGAGGACCATCCGGAGACTTCAGCTGGTACAGAATGCAGCCGCGCGGGTCGTGATTGGTGGTTCCCAATACGCCCATGTTACACCTCTCCTGCGCGACTTGCATTGGTTGCCCTCCGGGTGAGATTCAAGGTGCTGGTGATGACCTATAAAGCCCTTCATGGCTTAGGCCCAGGATATTTGTCGGACCATCTGCAACCAGCAACAGCTCCCTATCGCCCGGTGCGTTCTCACAGGGAAGGCCTACTCAGAGTGCCGTTGGCTAGACAGTGTCGACTGGCAACCCCTAAAGGTAGAGCTTTCTCTGTGGGTGCTCCCACCCTCTGAAACCAACTTCCTCTGGGGCTCCGGTTGGCCCCTGACCTCCGCACCTTCCGCCGCAACTTAAAGACATGGTTGTTCAACCTGGACTGGGGGGGTAACATATATTTTAACATGTTTAATTGGATATTTTATTGTTGTGAGCCGCCCTGAGTCCTACGGATAGGGCGGCATATAAATAAAATACAATAAATAAAATAAATTTTGCACAAAGCAATGATTGGGGGAGATGGTGACATGCCAGCAGAGTCATGTTAGGCACTTTCTAAATTTTTGACATATCGAGCCCAAAAGGCTCACCATCACCGCTCTAGCAGTTACTCAAGCAAGCCATTTCTGTACTTTGTTGTAGAGAAATAAGAAGGTACAACAGTATACCGAATATTCCCATGTCTGCTTAAAGCCTGAACTTTCAACTCAATTAAAAACTAGACCAGTAAATAACATTTTAATCATAAAATTTCAGTCTGTCTTCCATGTGTTTCAATCTCTGTATGACTCTGCTGGAACTGATCATCAGGTATTTGGTGACAAGGTTCTACCAATATGCAGATAATATTCAGCTTTTTTCTTCTCTTCTGAGCCAAGAGTGTATGTGCTTGATCAGTCTAGAGGCAATAATGTGTTAAATGTTGCCAAGCAATTTAAATCTAACAAGATGGAGGTCCTGCTGAGTGGGTGGTTCTCATGATCTGAAAGAGGATAGGAAACTCTTTCTGAAGGAGGTGTACATGCTAGAGGTACAATAGTGGCCAAAATTGTGGAGACCTTTTGGGGAAAGTGTATTTTCTAAAACTAGCTAATAACATCACTTTTTGGGGGGGGAAGTAATACCGTAAAATTATATATCAATGGAAAGATAATTTAATCAAGAATGTAATGCAATAACTTTTATGAAGAATTTGCTACTAGAATAGCAGTTACAGTATAAAGAAGAAAAGTGAAACATATAGAAAAAACTAGATATACAAAAATTATCACCATGTCAATAGTTGGGTAACCTTTAGCATGAATTACGGCCTTACAATGTCTTCCCTTGGAGTGAACCAAGTCTTTTAGTTCTGCAGCTGCTATAATGTGAAACCAAAATTGAATGATTGCTCCTATTAACTGGGTTTTATTGCTGGATCGCTTCTGACTAACAAGTTTCTTTAGTCGACTCCATGGATTTTCAATTGGGTTAAGGTCTGGGCTATTCCCAGGCCATTCCAGCAGTGGAATATGATTGAAACTCCAAAGAAAAGTGGTGTTATTAGCCATCAAACCTCAAAAATACAAAGGTTAAAATAAAAGGTTTCCACAATTTTGGCCACTACTGTATCATCCTTGATCCAGTTTTATCACTGGAGGCCTAGCATTTATGGAGTCCATCCAGCATTGGCCAAACACACTGATTATGGTTGAACCTAGATTGAGAATGCCAATCCTTATTTATTGATCCTCTAGCAATCTTTCATTTGGACCAATGGAGTGCATTTTATATGGAGGAAGCAGTTGCTAACAATCCAGAAATACTTTTGTTACCTAATAGCAACAGTAGAGTTGAAAGAACTGTAGTAGTTGCCAACTTGATTCTGAGCCAAATCCATAGCACTATTAAGGTTGATCTCAAGGCTATTAGTCACTTGATGTTGCTTATTTGAAGTACTGTGTTAGCCTTCTTGGGTTTTTTGATTTAGGAACTGGGAAAACATCCCTGTTTGTTCCACTGTTGGGAAAAATATTGACTGGTCTCTGATTATGAAGTACTTTCTTACAAATCTATACGTGGCACTAGTTCTTAAAAGGCTTTGGTAGTGATCTAAGATACTGGCTAATAGATAGTGTAATCAATGTGGTTGAATTCTGTGGGGTTTTTTTAACATCTGTTCATTATAACTAACTTTAGAATTTCTGTTATCACCTAGGAGATTTCTATGAATCAGCTGACTTGGTGTGCTTTGTGCTTTGTTGCTGCACAAAGAGAAGCAACCCGAAATGAAACCTGGACCAGGAGGAAAGTTTGAGTGGGATTTTGTGTCTCTAGATACTGCTTGAATGCAGACACACTGTCTATAAAAACGTATACAGTCTGCTTTTATGTAAAATATCACAGAAGGAAATGGAGAACAATTTTAAAACTTTCCAAATTAAACTAATTACTGTTGAACATTTGTTGTCTTTAGGAACCATGTTTTTTTTTTATTAAATCAACTGTACTTACAGTTTTGTAGGGGATGGCTTCCTTCCTGTGCTATAATGACCTGCTGATGCTCATGTAGTAATGATATGACAGAAGAATTCTCCAGTGTGGGGCTACTACAGGTAATCCTTGATTTACAACCACAGTTGAGCCCAAAATTTCTGTTGCTAAGTGAGACAGTTGTTAAGTGAATTTTGCTTCATTTTGCAATCTTCCTTGCTACAGCTGTTAAGTGAATCACTGCAGTTGATAAGCTGGTAACACGGTTGTTAAGTGAATCCGGCTTCCCCACTGATTTTGCTTGTCAAAAGGTTGCAAAAGGTGATCACGTGACCTTGGTAAACAGCAACGGTCATAAGTCTGAGCCAGTTGCCAAGCTTCTAAATTTTGATCACATGACCACAGGAATGCTGCAATGGTTGTAAGTATGAAAAAGGGTCACTTTTTTCAATGCTGTTGTAACTTCAGTTACTAAATGAACAGTTGTAAGTCAAGGACTATCTATATGTGAAATGATCTCTCACTGAAATTGGACAGGTTCTTACTTTGTCAACAAAGACCATTTTGTTCTGGCACTTCTACTATTTCTTCAATTTTACTACACCAAGAATAGTAGAATTACCTTGGCTTTCATTTTTTAATGAACTTATTTCACTGTATCTTATCGTTCTTTTGATCATTTTATTGTAAATCTAATGTGTTTTTAATAAAATGAAATGCTCTATATACATTTTTAAATACTTACGTCTATAGTCTTTTCCACTACAAGTCTACAATTTAGCAGAATTTTTTCCCCTCCAGAGAGCAACTTCGCTTGTAGGTATCATTTAACATGGCCAAGAGTTACAGACACTTTCCATTAAGTATACTTCTGCATATAGATACAGTAAGAATATATAGAACTTTTAGAGGGCCATTCTACACTTGAGATGTTGGAAATCACGTCTATATGCTGTAAGTTTAGGTTTGTGTGCTGCACCGTAATGCAGTACCTTCCAATCTCACCATCTTGTTTAGATAAATATCCAGAAGGAAGATCATTAGACTTTCTGAAATACATTTTACATTTGGTAAAACCAAAGAGTACAAGTAAACAACCTTCAGAGATATTTATAGATCCTCGGTTTAAAACAGTTGTATAACTACAGCATTATTTTCTTTTTTGCCTGGAACTGATATTCATTGCCTGCCAAATAGATTATTTAATTAATGCCAGAACTTAGAAGTAATCTTGTTGAATTTAGAGGAATTACCTGTACAGATTTTTGTATTGGTTTGCTGCCAAAGACTTATCTTTCTTCTCAGTCCTTATCTGAATACCATTATCTGGTTTTAAAGCAGTAATAAAACCAGTGCAATAAAAACAGGTTTTTCTGTCCTTGTACTACAGCTGTCTCAGCCATTTTTTGTAATTTGGTTACATCATAGGTAAGAATTGTGAAGACTCTGCTTTGTGAACTTTGGGTGAAAAACTTGTTTTAAATTCTATCTGTTGATCACTGAACATCAGCAAACATTTTAAATATATATATATATGTAAATTATACTGTTATACTACAGTATTCATATGGACAGCAAAAAGCCAATAATAGTGATAGATGATAGAACAAAAGAAAGGTGAAGGAAGAAGAAAGCCATTTAGCTTGGCTCAGGCAAAGTCTCTAAATCCAATACTGTAATTGCATCTATATTATTAAATTTACTCTGTAATAGTTTCTTCGTTAATCACTGAAAGCCTTGTGAAAGAATAAACTTCTTTAGTGTATGTCCAAAAGCCAGCAATATGAGAGCTAACCTAATTCTGTAGGGCCAAAGCTTCATAATTACTACACAAATCTTGAATAATTTCACCTTTCTGCCAAAATCTGGCCAGTACTATACATGTACAGAGGGTTACTACTCTGATATTTCCAAGCACTGATGGATTAAAAAAAGGATCCTTTTTTTTCAAATGTGCATAGAAGAATATTTGGCTGACTCTCATGAAGCAAAATACCTTTTCATCCAAAGAGATTACTTGTGAAATAAATAACAGCCGATAATGCCATCCCTTTGAGGACATGGTTGATTAGGACATTTTAAGGCATTAAGACCACAACAATCAATCTTTGAATATGAATCCTGGACAAAAAAGCAGGACAGATAAAAGGATTTTTTCAAAACAACTATGGAATTCCCTAACATGAAATAAAGTGCTGGCTCCTAGCCAGGGGTGAAATCTGAACCAGTTCGCTAGCTATGCTAAATTATACTCTACTGCATGCGCAGTACACGCCAAAAGAAGGCTTGGGAAGGTAAGTAGAACAGCGAGGGGGGGGGATCAGCTGCAGCTGTTTTCTGCTTTCTAGCAAAGCTAAACTGCACGGCACAGGTAATCACGGATCGTAGCTTTTTTAAACTACCTGTTTGACCCGGTAGCTATTTTTTTACTACCAGTTCTCCCAAACCAGTAGTTTTTATTGCTACCGGTTTGCCCGAACTGGAGCGAACTGGTAGCATTTCACCCCTGCTCCTAGCTTTCCTGGTTTCATAAGATAGTTGGCCCAATTTATCAAAGTCAAGATGATCAGTGTATAGTAGCTTTCATGGCAGTGTGAGTCCCTCTTAAAGCCATCTACTGGGAGACCAGTGGGCTTCCTTGTGCAGTTGATTGACCACTGTGAAAACAGATTGCTGGATTATATGGGCCAGGGATCCCATTCAAAAACAAATTTCTTTCCTTAAAGCATCAAATACTGCTTCCTTCTGGAGAATTAAAATCAAGATGAAACTTTGAAAATTATTCCAACTATCAAGGATGGATTTATGTCTGATATGCTATTGCTGTATAATATTAACCAAACTTGTGGAAATACAGTAGTGCTCAAACAAGCTAACATTAGACATCCCTTTCCTTTGATTTCTAAGAATAGAGGAATTTAAAAAAACATATCTGAACAGCAAATTATTTTTTAGAGTGCATCCACATGTTTCCAATACTGTTCAAGAAACCCTCATGTGAATTCAACTAAACCAAAGCACAGCTGTTCTGTACCTATGTTTTGAAGCAAATAAGCACATTAATTGGAAGAACTTCCTTGTCCTCTACTTAAGGTTTACTGTATGTTATTGATTAGCCAGACTTTAAGTGTATGTACTGTACACATACATTAGTTTTACTGAAGATTTTGGAACCACCTATTTCAGAAGAGCACTAAACCCATTTTTAAAACTAGCCCCCAAAATAACTGACATGCACTGGGGGTGGTATAGAATATTTGACAGATAACTGCCTATCCCAATATCTGGCAGCTCAACTCCACAACCTGGTATTCCATGGAACGGAGGTACTGGATCTCAAACTACAGTCTGCAGATCATTCTGGTTTGAATTCAGTAGATTTATCAGGTGGTCTGCCTCCCATATTTCTCTGCCAGATCCTTCTCACTGCCTCAACTCCTGTCACTGTATCATGCCATTCACTGTCTTGGTACCATATCCCTGGATACAATGCCAGTCAGTTGGCCAAATCAGCCAAGGGTCGTTGTTATTGCACCACAAAAATTAATCATTGGCTGAAAACCGGTTCATTGAAGAATATACAAGATAATATAACTAGCAACTAACACTCAGAAACAACAATAATGAAAAGATTTCAGGCGTGTTTAACTACAGCAACTCCACATGAGTGTACCAAGTGGAACTATGATCTCATGCATTCAACTAAAAAAAGTGCAAATTGGGTTTTAAAAAACCTCATACCTTAACATGAAATTTTGCTGAACTAACTTGTTTTCTGATGGTAATTGCCAATTATCAGTCAAGAGCACACTGATTGCATCCCACTGACGCTGATCTAATTTTTGCTGGCAAGAAATAGTACTACTTAAAACATCCTTTACTTGAAATTAATTGATTTCACTCGCTATAGCATGGATGTGTCTACCAAGAACCCTTCAATGTTTTGGTGGTATTCTCAAAGGAATGGATTGGAAAGCAAATGCCAATTGGAAAGCAAAAATATTTGCTGCCAAGGGTGGAGTTGCATTGCTCATAACAAAAGTCGGTAAATGTACCATTACCTGTAGATAAAAAGTTGAAAAGTCAATTGTCAAGTATGTAACAAATATAGGAAGAACAGGTGGGATGAGCTATTGAGAAAATTCCCCCCTTTTTCTCATACAAAATCCACAGTGGGGAACTGATAAGCTTATCCCTGGAAACCCAGAAATGATATTTGGTTTTGTTACTCACTGTTTTGTGAGATATGATGTGTCGTTTAGAAGAATTGTATACTATAGGGATAAGCACTTCTCAAGGTACAAACTTCACAGATTTATTTAATAAATTTTTATTGTCAAATTTATAGATATGGTACTTCTTCTTCTTCTTCTTCTTGTGCCATGTCCGTCATCGGACATTGGCGATCATGTTGGCAATCCTATTTTTGTCAACAGCCATATGAAAAAGTGCTGCTGAGTTTTTTCCAAACCAGTCCCTTAGGTTTTTGAAGCCATGATGTTCTTCTTCTGCCTGGGCCTCGTTTGCCTTCAATTTTTCCCTGGAGGATTAAGTGAAGGATGCTGTATTTTTCTGGGTGTCGCATCTCATGTCCAAAATACTCTACCTTTCATTTTTTAATGGCTTTGATTATTTCACTTTGCTTTCCCAGGCGGCTTATCACCTCCTCATTTGTGATTTTGTTAACCCAGTTTATACGTAACAGCCGTCTGTTAATCCACATTTCAAATGCTTCTAGTTTCTTCAAGTGATTTTCTGTCAGAGACCACCCCTCTACTCCGCAGAGCAGGATAGAAAAGATGTAACATCTGACAAGCCTGATTTTCAGTCTTAGGCTTATGTCATGACTGCAGAAGACCTGATATGGTACATGATCTTAAAAAATTTGGCAGGTTTGTTCAGAAACAAATTATCTCTTATTTGTTTATTGTCAGCATTTCTTCCATTATTCCCAAGTTTTTGCACCATCTCTTACAGCACTGCTTTTTAAACTTGACAACTTCAAGATGCGTGGGTTCCAATTTTCAGAATTCGCCAGTGCGGCTACTAGCTTCTCTGGTTTCAAAAAAAATTGCATGCCTGGGGAATTCTGGGAGTTGAAGTCCACTCATCTTAAAATTGCCCAGTTTGAAAACCACTATCTTACAGCACTGATGGAACACCAGTATGCATAAATAAGGGAGGGTATTGCTACACTTGTGAAAAAGCCATATCTGAATATGCAGGCCACACCCTGCATATTTCAGAAAACAGTTGACGCTTAAAAACAAAAATAGTAGACGGTTCATTGCTAAAACAAACTGTGGGAATTGCAAATATGATCAAAATAGGGGGCTTTGAGCATGTGTCTTTTCAGCAGGCTATTCAAGGAATTGGGCAATGAATACAAGATTCAGCTTTTCCATATGGAAGTAGAGAGCTAGTTGTGAGAAAAAGCCCTCACAAGAGTTTTTGAGTATAGGGAGAGTTCACAATTTTTCTTGATGAAAATAATAAGGCTGGTAAAAGTCATTCTGTGTGACTTCAAGTAGCATACTGTACCTTAGCTAACTCAGCTGTATGAGTAGCCTTAACCAGTGGTGGGATTCAAATAATTTAACAACCGGTTCTCTGCCCTAATGATCTCTTCCAACAACCAGTTCACCAAACTGCTCAGAAGGTTAACAACCAGTTCTCCCCAAGTAGTGCGAACTGGCTGAATCTCACCACTGGCCTTAACCTTTCACATTAGGGTCAAAACATCACAATTTTTAACATGAAGCAAATATTTCAGCTTTTCTTCACAGGCCTAGATTTTGGTGCAAATGGGTTGACCAACAAAAAATACCTCCACCTCAATTATTGATTATTTTTTCCATTTTTCAGTGGAAGAAATTAACTCAGCTTTACTAAATTCATTCCAAATACACTTCCATGATGTGATTAATAAGCACTGTCAAGAACTGGACATAGTCAAAAAATTAATTAAGAATTCATTTGCTGCTGTTGCTCAGATTGGATGTTTCAAAACTCAAGTATCTGAGTGTCATATACTATGAAAGTGGTTTTTGCAAGAAGTCACTTCCAACATTATCTAGAAGTGTTCAACATACGGTAGATGCCATACTTGCTGCCACTCCTGATGACTGAAACTGCAAGTTTGGGTATACAATTCAGGTGAAAGTATGAAGTAAAAAAAAAAGGATGCAGAATCTGAACTAAGGCTTGAACTAATATCCTCTTATCTTGGTTATTATTTTTGTAATAATATTTCATACTAGTCTGCTAATGTAAGAGCAGGGCTTGAACTAATATCCTCTTATCTTGGTTATTATTTTTGTAATAATATTTCATACTAGTCTGCTAATGTAAGAGCAGAAATAACATCATGTTTTGGCCTCCAGCCTTCTAATCATCTTTGTTGCTAAACTCTTTCTAGAGTCTCCATATCTATTTTTGTATCGCGGTGACCAAAGTTGGATTCAGTATTCCAGGTGTGGACTTGGAAGTTTCTTCCAACCTAGTCTATGGTAAAAGAGTCTTATAATAATAAAATAGAAAGTCTTAAATATCCCACATTTGTATTCCTTGAAGGTTAAGCAAGATAAAAACAAGATAAACTTGTTTATTTATTTATTTATTTGTTTAAATTTCTATACCGCCCTTCTCCAATGTAGGACTCAGGGCGGTGAACAGCCAAAGTAAAAACAAGACATACATACAAAACATACAAAATCTAAAATCTGTTTAAAATAATTAAATAATTTTGGCCGTAATTAAAACATTCCAATTTAAAATCCGTTTAAAATTTGACTCAAGCCAGCCCAGCTAGTTGAAATAAATGGGTTTTTAGGGCCCGACGAAAAATCCGGAGGTCTGTTATTGTACGTAGCTCTGGGGGGAGGTTGTTCCAGAGGGTGGGCGCCGCCACAGAGAAGGCTCTCCCCCTGGGGGTCGCCAGCCGACATTGTCTGGCGGACGGCACCCTGAGGAGGCCCACTCTGTGGGAGCGTACTGGCCGGTGGGAGGCTATTGGTGGCAGAAGGCGGTCTCGTAAGTACCCCGGCCCTAAGCCATGGAGCGCTTTAAAGGTGGTCACCAACACCTTGAAGCGCACCCGGAAGACCACCGGGAGCCAGTGCAGCTCGCACAGGAGAGGTGTCACGTGGGAGCGCCTCGTCGCCCCCAAAATCCCCCGCGCGGCCGCGTTCTGGACCAGCTGGAGCCTCCGGGTGCACCCCAGGGGGAGCCCCATGTAGAGAGCGTTGCAGTAGTCCAGGCGGGAAGTGACGAGTGCCTGAGTGACTGTGCGTAGGGAGTCCCGATCTAGAAAGGGGCGCAACTGGCGTATCAGGCGGACCTGATAAAAAGCCCCCCTGGCCACGGCCGCCAAATGATCTTCTAACGACAGCCGTGCGTCCAGGAGGACGCCCAAGTTACGAGCCCTCTCCGTGGGGGCGAGTGATTCGCCCCCAATAGCCAGCGATGGCGTCAGCTGGCTATATCGGGACGCCAGAAGCCACAGCCACTCGGTCTTGGAGGGGTTGAGTTGGAGCCTGTTTCTCCCCATCCAGGCCCGCACGGCCTCCAGGCACTGGGACATCACTTTAAGGGCATCATTGGGGTGGCCTGGGGTGGAGATGTACAGCTGGGTGTCATCAGCGTACTGATGGAACTCCACCCCGAAGCCACGGATGATCTCACCCAGCGGCTTTACATAAATGTTGAACAGAAGGGGCGAGAGGACCGACCCTTGTGGCACCCCACAAGCAAGGTGCCTCGGGGTCGACCGCTGCCCCCCTGTCAACACAGATTGCGACCGGTCAGAGAGGTAGGAGGAGAACCACCGCAAAACGGTGCCTCCCACCCCCAACCCCGCCAACCGGTGCAACATGATACCATGGTCGATGGTATCAAAAGCCGCTGAGAGGTCTAACAGGACCAGGATAGAGTAGCAACCCCTATCCCGGGCCCTCCAGAGATCATCCACCAATGCGACCAATGCCGTTTCCGTGCTGTGCCCAGGCCGGAAGCCGGACTGGAGCGGGTCTAGATAGACAGCTTCATCCAGGTACCGGGGAAGCTGTTGCGCCACCACACTCTCAACAACCTTCGCAATGAAGCGAAGGTTGGAGACTGGACGATAGTTAGCCAAAACAGCCGGATCCAGAGAAGGCTTCTTGAGGAGGGGCCTCACCACCGCTTCTTTCAAAGTGGCCGGCAGGACTCCCTCACTCAAAGAAGCGTTAACAATCTTCTGGAGCCAGCCTCGTGTCACCTCCCGGGAAGCCAGTACCAACCAGGAGGGACACGGGTCCAATAAACATGTGGTCGCGTTCAGCCATCCCAGGACCCTGTCCATGTCCTCGGGAGCCACAGGATCGAACTCCCCCCAGATAACACTCTCAAGACCTGCCTCAGTCATCCCATCTGGACATACCCAGTCAGAGGCCAGCCCTTCCCGAATCTGAGCGATTTTGTCATACAGATACTGCACAAAATCCTCAGCTCGACCCTGCAAGGGGTCATCCCGCACTTCCAGATGGAGGAGGGAGCGGGTCACCCTAAACAGGGCGGCCGGGCGATTATCTGATGACGCGATAAGAGCGGCAAAATAATTAGTTTTCGCCGCTTTTATCGCCACTAGGTAGGTCTTAATATGAGACCTCACCAGTGTTCGGTCAGGTTCGGAGCGGCTGGTCCTCCAACTACTCTCCAGGCGTCTTTTCTGGCGCTTCATCTCCCTAAGCTCCTCGGAAAACCAAGGAGCTAGGTGAGTTCGGTGCCGGGTCAGAGGCCGCAAAGGCACGACTCGGTCCAAGGCCCCGGCAGCCGCACTATCCCAGGCGGCCACCAGGTCTTCGGACGAGTCATGAGCCAGAATCTCAGGAAATGGCCCAAGCTCCATCTGGAACCTATCAGGGTCCATCAGGCGCCTGGGGCGGAACCACCTGGTCGGTCCCGCCTCCCTGCGGCAGGGTGCAGCGGTTAGAAAGTCCAGTCGAAGGAGCGAGTGGTCAGACCATGACAAGGGTTCGATGGCTATATCCCCTATATCAAGGCCACTCAACCACTGACCAGAGACAAAAACTAAGTCCAGAGTGTGTCCTCCTGTGTGAGTGGGGTCATGAATTAACTGAGTAAGGTCCATGGCCGTCATGGAAGCCATGAACTCTCGAGCCACCTCAGACGTTTCACCGATAGATGGCAGGTTGAAATCCCCCATGATGGCAAGTCTGGGGGTGCCCACCGCCACCTCGGCTATAACGTTAAGGAGCTCGGGCAGGGCCGTTGCCACGTGGCAGGGAGCCAGGTACGTGACCAACAGGCCCATCTGTACTCCACGACCCCACTTCACAAAGAGGGACTCACATCCGGCTATCTGTGGAACAGTGGTCTCCCTTGGATCCAGACCTTCCTTTATAATAACTGCCACCCCCCCGCCCCTGCCCTGAGCCCTCGGCTGATGAAATGCACGGAAGCCTGGTGGGCATATATCCACGAGGGGGACTCCCCCCTCCTGGCCCAACCAGGTCTCCGTAATGCCCGCCAGGTCCGCCTCCCCCTCCTGAATAAGATTGTGGATGAGGGGGGCTTTATTAACAACGGACCTGGCGTTGCACAACATCAGCCGGAGGCTCTGGCCCTGAGAATCTGAACAACCTGGGGAACAAGAAAGGCATTGGGGACCGGAATGCGCAATCGCTCTAAGATAGCGAGTGCGCATTCCCCGCACATGATATGGTCCCCAGCTTCCGCCATATCTGCCCCTCCCACTCACTGTGCTGATGGAACAGCCCTCTTCAAATCGAACTCCAACCCCCTCCCCGACCTCCGGTTCTACGTCCCTAATGTCGCAGCCCTTCGCTAAGGCTGGTCTTGAACCCGGTGGATTTCCCCCAGAACCCACCCTAATCCCCCCCGAACCCCTTAAAATTTTTGTTAAAAACTCACTAAAAAACCCACTTAAAAAACCCCTCAAACTCTTCTTAGCCGCATGCCATCTCTCGGGGCTCCAACGCCCGTCATCAAGATAGGCCCTCGATAACGAAGAGGGCCAGACCTGCGAGAGGGGGGAGTCTCGCAGGGCACGAAGGTCATTCACCGAGTACATCAAAGATCAAAGGGAGGTGATAGTCCATGGCCAATAACCAGGGGCCAATTTGATGTTATCACAGTCAGAAGGAGTGCAATGCAAGGCTTCAATAGAGTTCCAATGGAGCATGTGAGACCTCAGTGCCCTCTCACGGCAATGGCGGGAGTAAAATGCTGTTTCGGTCCGGCAGAGGGTGACCCAGCCCTCCTCTCACGGGGGCTGGTCAACCACGATCGTCCAAAAAGCCGGAGTTGAGACAGCAGCTATAGACCCACTCCACCAAGACTTGAATCCCCAGATGTAAACCTCCATTCAACGGAGGGGAAGAATGGGGTCAGGTCAGTCCACATAGTCCAGACAGGCTCAGACAGCGGAGATCATAACCGTCATTACCTCCGGGGAGGTCAAGATGGCATCTAGACCCGGAGATGATTGTTCAGCAGGCATACACGGCATGGCATCACCACATTCAGGGGGATGGGGGTGAAAAAGGAGAGCAGAGGCAACAAATGCCATAGGGGGGAAAACCCCTCAGTCATAGTCCAGCTCTCCCCAACCCCTCCCGGATCTTCCTTGGGACCATGCTGCTTGCCTCGTCCAGCCTCGCCCAGCCTCCATAAATCCTCATGGAGGCCTCTGGGACGACCAAGGGGCCAAATAACGCCCCACGGTCGCCCAGGAGATCCAACAAAGCAAGCCAGCAACTGCCAACCTCTCCGACGCTCCCACGCTCCAAACTGTGGCAGCTTCTTCCCTGACCCGGCAGCCGCCATTTCCACGCCGCCAGCACCACCGTCGCTGCCGCTGCCAGCCTCCCCGCCCTCACCTCGCCCCCCCCTCCGCCCCTAGTACATGTCCAGGGCAGATTGGGCTGGCGAGGATCCCGGCGAGGGTGCTGTACCGCCGCCACCGCCGCGGCGCTGACGCCGTCATCCTGGCCCTGCTACCTTCGCCAGGAGAGTCTGCTGCCGCCCCTCCTCCTTCGGGCCGCTCTCGCCGTCCTACGGTCTCCGCGAGCCTCAAGGACACTCACAGAAGCCGGAGACCCCTCAACGGAGAGCCCCAACACTCCTCCAGCTGGGCCAGGGCTGCAACGATCGAAATTCAGCCCTCCAAAGGCCCCCTGGAGCCATAATCGCCCCCCAGGATTACCGGGATCACAGGCAAGTCGCCATCTTGCGCATGCGCAGAAGAGAGAAATCTATATAGAAATCTATATAGTTTATAACTATATCCCCTTATTGCAGAAAACTAATCAAGACCTCGATAGGTGGAGGAGGCTTAAATTGTCCCTGACTGGTAAAATTGCGGCGATCAAAATGAATATTTTACCGAAATTTCTATTTCTATTTCAAAATATACTGATATCACTAGATAAAAAATTTTTTTGGGATTTGAATAAACATATCAGGAATTTTTTGTGGGAGGGCAAGAAATCGAGGATTTCTCTCAAGACACTTCAAGGGAAAAGAAATTTGGGTGGGTTCGGGCTCCCTGACTGGGAATTATACCAAAAAGTGGCAAAAATAATTTGGATAAAGGAGTGGGTCAAATTACAAGAAGGTAGAATTTTGACACTAGAAGGACACGATCTCCTTGAAGAATGGCACGCTTACCTCTGGGATACAAAGGATAGGAGGAAAACTCATTTCTATAAACATAAAATTAGAGAGACATTGATTCGTACGTGGCTGGAAATTAGACAGAAGATATATACCAAGGTTCCTAGCTGGCTGTCGATTATGGATGCTCTAGTGGCCCCAAATAGAAGAGGGAACTATAAAATGGGCACATATAAGGATATCTTGGATGAAGAAGGGAAGCTCAAACCCTTGAAAGTATTGAGGGACCAGGGGTTTATTCTGGATTGGTGGAAATATCTCCAGATTAAGTCTAGATTTCAAGAAGATAGAGATAAATGTGGTATTGAAATGAAATATGGATATTTTGACAAAATTATTTGGGGACCAGATAAGAAAATGTTATCGAAAATCTATAACTTTATATTAGATGAGGATAGAGCCGAAACGATAGCTAAAAATCAGCTAAGCACTTGGGAGAAAAACTTAGGATATGGCCTTAATTTCAATGACTGGGAGATAGCTTGGAACAGAAATTTCAAAATAACGAAATCGGTAACATTCAGGGAAAATCACTACAAAATGTTGCATAGGTGGTACCTAGCCCCGGACAGGCTGGCCAAAATATTTCCAAATTCCTCTGCTTTATGCTGGAAATGTGGAAAGACGGTCGGCACCTTTTATCATCTGTGGTGGACTTGCCAAGAGACCAAAAAGTTTTGGTTAAAGATTCGACTCTGGCTCTCGGAAATAATGGGACAGGAGATAGCCCTGGCCCCGGAATCCTTCCTCTTAGGTATGATTGAAGATGGTCTCGACAACAATAAAACCCAACTGGCAATTCAAATTATTACTGCGGCTAGATTAGCCTTTGCGAAACTCTGGAAATCCAACTCTACCCCCTCTGAAGAAATATTAATAAATAAAATTCTAGAGTGCGCAGAGATGGCTAAATTGACGAGCGAGCTAAAAAATGAAGAGAACTCTAAGTACTACGAAGTATGGGGAATGTGGTATAACTGGTTAAAGAATACGATAAAAATATGATAATAGGTTATGATTTGTTAGACACCCGAAATGGACTTAATTGTATAGAAATGTAGAGAATTGTATAGAACTGTATATTGTATAGTTATGGATGGAATTCATCTAATGTTTGATCTATGAAATGTGTAAACACTGCACCTCGGATCAAGATTGTGATTGTACATTGTCTTTTTAAAAAATTGGAAAATTCAATAAAGTATTTTAAAAAAAAAAAAACAAGATAAACTTCTGAATACTTGATAGCAAGGCAAAATCTATTGAAATCAATGAGAGTTGCTGCCCTAGATGGTTTTATATTTTGATTAAACCCTCTAGAGGAGTCGGGTCATTGATTTTGCAAGGAAGAAATCTAGCATTATAGTTATTTCCGGGAAAGATTTCTCTGGATTTCAATTCCTAAATAGATTATATAATCCTTGTTTTCGAACATGTTGAACCTTACAACATTATTTTTTTTAACCAATGTTCTGTTAAAGGTTTTGGAGTTTCTTCAAGGTAAAGAACTGATAACTGTTATGATGTTGGTCATTTGAGGCAACTAACGAGCCTAGCAATTATTAACTTTAGCTCAGGCTCTCCTTTCCCCCCCCCCTTTCACTTTGTTCCACATTGAATTCTACTTTGCAGAATGTAGCAGCCTCTTCTTCTGCCAAGATGTTCAGAATGAAGAGATTTATGCAGAGGTTCTGGATTCTTCTGCATGTATGCCTGTCTACTATCATTGGTAAAATCTGCATGTTCTTTTTCCCAGGTACTGTGAAGAGCTATCTCCTGAAGCAGAGAGAAAAGAGTGGCATGGGAGACAACCCAAAATTCTTCTATGAAAATTGGGGTCCAACTTTCTTCAGCTTCTCTTACTTACTCTTTGTCTTGAAAGTCAAATGGAAAAGGCTGGAAGATGAAGCCTTTCAGGGCTGTCCTGCTCCTAACACCCCCATAGCAAATCTCAGTGGGAAAATGCATCACATTCTGGATTTCATGCAAGGTAAGTAAACACCAGGATAATGTTTTAATTATTTAATGTTTAAATGTGGCATTTGCTAATATCATAAGTGAAACAAAATTTCATTTTAAAATCAGGGTACTAATTGATTAAACAGACAGAATTTATTTTTTTCATGCAGTTGGAATTGACATAAAACATATTAAAATAATTGGGGAAAATGTTAAGGTGGCATTAGAATTGTTGAGTTGAGTAGTTTAATTCTGACATATTAACAGGAAATAATTTAACTTTATATATGCATGATTGACGCAGGCAAAATGACTCTCATAAGTAACATATGCTATTGCATACACTATACATAAAATTACATATTGCATACGAATATACAAGATTATGCATATGCATGTATTACTGGGTCCAAGGATACACACATTCAAATACATGCGTGCAATCTTGCCTCAGATTTTTTTTCTTAAAAACTATAACAAATGCCTTCACAGAAAAGAAACAGAGCATGATAAAGCTTGAACTAATCCAAATACATATTGCAGCACAAACACAAACTGCACTTTGCCTCTCTCTTAACATATTCATAAGTTATTGGCTTCTACTTCATAGTAACTAATTAACTGCACTGTTTTGGAAATTAAGATAAAACTCAACTTCTATACAAGTAGCATTGTACACTTATTCTGCATATTCAAATAGTTGCCACAGGTAATTAAATCAAAATATTTTAGAGAAAAAAAATACATTTGGTAGGAAATTGATAATGGGTGATAATTTTATAGTTTTATGTTTTGGCTTAATTGTAATGTGAAGCAAGCTACTAAGGTTTCTTCAACAAATCCTGCCTTAGTTTTATTGTGAACACACTCATGGTTCTCATCACTTAGATCAAGAGACATTGTACAGATACTCAAATAAAAATCAGAACATTATAATATAGAATTCTACTGCAAGTACAAACATAAGTTAAAAACCAAAAATAGCTAACCATATCATAAAATTCCTTCAAACAGAGACAATGTTGAAGAGATCATTTTAATTAGAGGATTTTTATTGGTGATGCCAATAAGGTTCTAAAACTTTGATCTGCATGCAATTATTGTTGGGTTTAGAAAAAATGGAAAAGGGACATTTTAAAATGAAATACATGCTGCCAAATACATGCAACATTCCTGCTGAATACATGCAACATTTTTATATAATATGCAGATTTATTATTTATTATTTGGGCTTGTATGCCGCCCTCTCTCCAAAGGACTCAGAGCGGCTCACAACAATAAATACACAAATTCAATTATAAAATATAACAAATATAAGAACCCGTTAAAGTCACATTTAAAACCCCTTCAATCCAATCCGGCCAGGCCAAATAACCATGTTTTAAGATGACGGCGGAAGGAGCAAAGGTCAGGAGCCACCCAGAGCTCCAGGGGGAGCTGATTTCAAAGAGTAGGCGCGCCCACAGAGAAGGCTCCCTGGGAGTCACCAGTCGACACTCTCTGGCCGACGGGACCCCAAGGAGGCTCTCTCTGTGAAAACACACCGGGCGATGGGGAGCTGTCACTGGCCGCAGATGGTCCACCAGGCATCCTGGGCCTAAGCCATGTAGGGATTTATAGGTAATTACTAGCACCTTGCTGATCACCTGCTGATCATAATCAGCAGATGCTGGTTATGAAAACAAAATATGTTGTTCTTTATCCCATACTGCTTATTGAGAATTAGAATTGTACCATCATAAAATATTCTTGGCAAAATTATTCACGTGATATTAGCAGGGTCTTAATAAAGGTTTCATGTGTTGGAATTAATACATGGAGGCTCTAGTCCAATGTTTCTCAACCTTTAAGATGTGTTGGTTTTAAGTTCCAGAATTCCCCAGCTAGACTAGGAACTTGTTCAAAATGGTACCAATAAAAGTCTATTAAACCATATTGCCTTTTCAAATCTCTCAAATGTTGTATTAAGCAGCCACTAAATGTTAGGTGTCTCAAATACACAAGAATGTGACCAAATTCTTAAAATTACTATATATGTAGCATTTAAATTGCAAATAACTCCCTGAATAAATATGAGAACTATAACAATCCTTATTCTTGTCTTTATCCTTCAAGACTGATCTGTGTTTTCTTGCAGGTAACAGGCCTTTGGTTCTAGCATTTGGAAGTTGTACCTGACCTTCATTCATATTCAGATTTGGCGAGTTTAATAAACTTGTTGAAGATTTCAAATCTGTAGCAGACTTTCTTGTAATCTACATTGAAGAAGCTCATGCCTCAGGTAAGGCAAGCATGCTAAAAATCTAGTCATTAGATTGTAAATGATTGTATTCCAGGTTACCAATCTGGATGCATTTCTTCTTAAATATAAACCATACAGCTTAATGGATCAGGTTTAACATTATGTGACAGAGGAAGCTAATTTAACTTGGAAAACAATTAGTGTATCAAATATAATCTCCAAAAACAATAAATATTTGATTGTCTAAGTCAAATGTAATTTAAGAAAGGTTGCTGTTGAGAACCAACAGCTAAGAGGCAGCATCCTCACTGCTTTCTCTGACACCTAACAACATTTTATCTGCATGAATAGAAGCAAAAATTCATAGTATCAAAGCCATACTTTCACTGTGGTTTTTTTATCTGCCAGCAGTCTCTGGAAGATGATAAGACAATTGTAGAGTCATTTAGGTATAGGCATGATAATAGCCCATGAGACTGAACAGGTTTCATGGTTTTGTACTTCTGGAAGAAAAATAGGAATACAAGTGGAGTTGTTACAGTACAAAAATCAAGAAGCTCTGGGCTATTACATATTCCACTTCTATTACTAAATGTGAGGATGAATATATCCAGTATTGATAGTCTAATTCTTGTTAGGATTATTCTTTATTTTAGATGGATTTAGATGAAGTATTCTTTATTTTAGATGGATGGGCCTTTAAGAACAATATTGTCATTAAAAGTCACCGAACCCTCCAAGATCGTATAACGGCTGCACAGAAGCTCCTAAAACAGCAACCCCTATGTCCAGTGGTTCTAGACACAATGGAAAACCTGAGCACAAACAAATATGCGGCTCTGCCAGAGAGACTGTATGTGCTTCAAAAGGGAAAAGTTGTGTATAAGGTAAAAAAGAAAAGTTATTACGTATTTATGTGAGGTGCAAGTTTGCAAAGCTAAACATGTACTTGAAACCTTGTGGGAGACATGACTTAACTTGGGGGAGACTGCTATCTAGAGTTCTTTTTTCTAAAACAGGTAAACTATTTTAAATATGCATTATATTAATATTATGCATATTTTCATGTAACATCTTTGCTGTTAATTTTCCATAATTGAAAGAAAATAGTGGCATCCAATTCAATGTGAAAATGTAATCTTGTCTACCTAATTCTGAAATAA
Source organism: Pantherophis guttatus (assembly GCF_059756535.1). Taxonomy (NCBI): domain Eukaryota; kingdom Metazoa; phylum Chordata; class Lepidosauria; order Squamata; family Colubridae; genus Pantherophis; species Pantherophis guttatus. The sequence goes on from NC_142065.1 coordinate 64,204,527, forward strand.
TTGCCATCCTATTAATACTGCCACATGCTCATATTCTTACACCATATGCTTTCATGAAAAGCCTAATCTTTTAATCTCTTTTATAATTATTAATCTCTTTATATTACTTTACATCCCTTGCCTATACTTTATATTCCTGTCCTTAGAAATTAGTCACCGATTTTTTTTCCTTTTACAGGGTAGACCAGGACCTTGGAATTATTGTCCACAAGAAGTACGTGAATTTTTGGAACAACTTTACCTGTAAAAGAACACCTCAAAGTAACCTGTTTCTGAGAAGCACATACACTCCATTGCCTGATTACATTTTTAAAAGTATTTTTATTTATAAAGGGCTGTATTTATTTGGAAAGATAACGGTGAAAACCTTACATCATTAATATTCAGCAGTCATTAACTCAATTAAACAATAACATAAGATCTATTTATTATATTTACCCTAGATTACCTGCCAATGCTAATCTCCATTCTTGTAATTGCCAGTGGTAGATGCACAAACTGCTTTACACATTTGAAAAATATCTTTGTGGTGAATTTTCTAATGAAGCAATTGAAATAGGATAACATGATGGATTGCTTTATATATAACAGTCTCTAGATAGTAAACAGAGCAGTGATCTCTTCTTTAGTGACAGGAGTGCAGCAGTGTACATTTCTCAATTATGTTTCTTCTATAAGAACTGTATCTGGAATTGTTAAGTCTATGGATCTGAACAGAAGCAGTCTTTGTATAGGATCAAATTTCTGGAGAACATTGCTGCAGAAGCAGCTGACACTTGTAACAGACAAACATGCATTATTGTTGTCACGAAACACCTAGCATGTGCAGATGCATTGGATCCTTTGAACCCAAACCACTTAAGGACAGAAGCACCATCACATCCAGTTTTAAAGGTGTTTGCAGAGAAGAACTTTCTGAATGGAATCATTGTAATAATTTTCTTACTTTTGTTTCTATTAATATTTGTTTATGATAGTCATAGTTTAAAACGTAGAGAACTATGACCTGATACGGAAAAATATTTATAGAAACAAGATGCAATGTTAAACTTGGTCCAAAAATCTTCGTCCAGCATGAATTTGTTTCCTTTAAATATGGTATTATCTTATAATATAGATAAAATGATGGAATGAAACGTGGTGGTCTAAAAGGAAAGATTGCCCCAGACTAAATTAACTCTTTTTCTTATCAATTAAGATAAATTGAAGATATTGGGCAACATAACAGAGGGTTTGATGAATTCTTGTTTATTACGCTATTTCATCTATAATATACTGTACATCATCATATAAATATTATCAATTTAAATAATGCTCATTGTTGAAATTTTTTAACAAATTTCCATTGAAAAGATTAAACACCAGCTGCAGTTAGTGTACTTAAAGAATCATTAATGCCTGCTACATTTTTAAAAAGGCTTAATGTTTAATGTGTTATAATCTGAATACTGAATTTAACTTTTGTGCGATAGTCCTTCTGCTATTACCCTATGAACTGACACAAAAGCATCAGAAGCAGATAAAATGATGATTCGAAGATATGTAGCTTGGATCTCAGGAAACTATCAAAGAGAAAAAAAATAAACAGCAATAAACTAGATATGAAATACAGCATTTTAAAATACCATTAATTCCCTTAGGAAAGTTTAAGTGAATAAGTGAATAAACATATTCATTGCATTTAAACATTTGCTGTTAAATGTTGAAAATGGAATATATGAAGTACTACATTACTGTGGCTTTATAAAATATTACTATATTCTGATTTCCCAGCCATGATTTGCTGGCAGATGTTTTTGATTCTTTAAAAGTTTGTTAGGAACAGAATGTCGCTACATTATTACCATTTTGCTTGGCGTTTATCTGTAGAAAATGGTCAACCTTAGAGAATGAATAACTACATATCTTGAAGTTAAATATTTGTATGTAATTGCAAGTACACTTCCCTATTTACACACAAAACTAAAATTGCAATAACATCCAAAATGCTATGTTGTCAATATTCATGAATGTATCTTAACAGTTCTAAACATAATACAATACAGAGCCTACAATATTTTTTTAAAAAGCATGTAACCAACAGTTCCACTAGCACAGTGGAACTTGCTTCTCAGTAAATATGCTTAGATGTGCAACATGTAAATAAGTAACTAATTAATGTGAGCAAACTTTTAAAAACATTTCTCAATATTCGCTAGCATTAACTCAGTAATTTCAGATATGTGGGATTGGCTGCCATTTGTGTATTTTAGTTTTTCACACAGATCATGCGATAATAATTTTTAAAAATCCCTCAAGATGAGCTCAGCTCCTGTTAACAACAGGAATACATAATTTTATTTCCAGCAATATGGAAGTGCTATTTGCTATTCTCTCCATTTCTTCATTTTTAAGTTACCTGACCAATGTATGGTCCTTATATTTCTTGGAATTCTCCCATCTAAGAACTAACCAGGTTTAACCATGTTTAGGATTATCCAGAGTTGCTTAAGTGTTGCCAATTGATAATGGGTTTATATCACAGTGTAAACATAAAAATATTCTTCAGATTTTTCTGAAACTCTTCTTCAGATTACAATGTAAATCTAATAAATATTTTCAAACTTCTATTTTTTTTTAAAAAAAAATGCAATCATTTACTTAAGTTAAAAACTGATTATCTTTTATATTGTGTTAATTCTAAATGAAAGATACTTACAGAAAAATCTTCTGTTTGTAGTTCCCCATCTTTACATTGCAGCTCTGAAAATAAAAATTGTATAATTTAACTGTAGAAAATAATTAAAATATAAATATAAAATATAAATCTTACATGTTTACTGGAACTAGTACTTAAACCAGTTAAAAAATTCAAAAGTCAACTAATCTCTAATAATTAACCCTTATCTTGAAAATGCAGGGTATTTTTTCTGATAAGTATCTCCTCCATCTAGTATTAAAATATCTTCTAATGTTAGTGGGGTTAAGCCAATGGGTAAAAATATTCATGTTAACCAAGAAAATTATTCATATTTTGGATAGTATCTGAATTAACTCCAACTCCCAAAGGAGGTGAAGTTGAACACTAAAACAGGATATGGGGTACAGTATGAAAGATGATCCTTAAACATTTTGAATGCGCAAATTTCCAATTTTGAGTTATCATAAGGTCCAAGTTACATACTATTCACAAGCTACTGTAAGAACAGCTGTTGGCAGAAAATAGTTTTAAGGCATTAGGCATTCCTTCATCAAAACATTTTCCAATTGTTGAAGCTGATTTTTGAGATTTCTAGACTACATAATCCAGATTAGCACATCTCCTATTGTAGATCAAAAAAACTTTTCCAAGGTATTTAAAGACGTTGACCTATTTGATTTGATGGCCATTTAAATTGCTACTTTTGAATTCTAATACGTTTAGCAAATATCAATATTTTTGCCTTTACGCAGTCTCTACAGTGCATAGTTGATGGTTTTAGGGCATGTTTTAATCCAATGAAAGTCTGAGATAAAACTACATATTTGGCTTATTGAAACATATGAGCTACTGTTGTGGGGAGAAAATCAGGGTATTCAGATAGATGGTCAGAGTTTATGTAAAAAGTAAGGAACAGTGATACCAACATACAATCCTATCTATCTTCCCAAACCAAGGTAATTGCTTTAGTTGTGTAATTTTGTGAAGTAAATTAGATTTTTAGACAAGCTTTTTCATGAAGCTCAAGCAGCAATAATAATAGACATCTAACTATAATGGAATTGATGAACTTATCTGATTTCTTAGGCCTAGATATCGAGTAGAAGGCAAACTTAAAATCAACAGAAGCAGCATATGGGCAAATCCTACTTTAGCCATATACTTTTCTACCAGGTACTGTAAAATAAAGGCAAGATCAAGGGATGTTGGGTCTAACATCAGCCTGTTTCTCTGCACTTGTTCTACTTCCAGCCAATCCACTATTTTTGTATTTAATGCTTAGTAGATTATTAGATTGATAGTATGTCCCATTCTTTTTATAAAAGGGTCTATTACTGCTGTACCCGTCGTTTGAAATCATTGTAGAGTAATCAGTGAAAAAGAAGGGGGTGACTAAAACTGGGATTCACCATTCTAAATTGTTACATATGCATTTTGCCATTAAGTAATCATTACCTGGTGAGTTTCTTGGTTTAAATTGGTTAACCCACTTTTTAATTTCTAAGCACATTAACTGTCAGCCAGTGAAGAAGTAAGTCAGCATTCATGTCTTGATGTATGTATGTATCTCAGAATCATAGTCACATCATTGTAGAATTGGAAGGGACCACAAGAGTCATCTAGTCCAACTCTCTGCAATGTGCAGGAAAAGCAATTAAACCATTCATGAGAGAAGGCTGTGCAGCCTCCATTTAAAAACCTCAGAGGTAGAGATACCATAGCCCTTATTGGTATATTATTCTACTACTGTGTCTATGTCTGTCTGTCTAACTTTCTACCTATTTAATAATGGTATATATAATGAAAAAGAGAAATAGTGTTTAAAATATCACCCACTGTTGTGGACTATTCTTCCCCAACAAGGTGGAGAAGAATTCGGGACGCTGACTTTTACCTATATTCAAATGTCAAAGAAAAGGTTCAAGTCAGAGCATACCTGAAATTGATAATCGGATAATGCATTACAAAGAATCAACTACTGTTTGCTAAGTGCAACAATAACAACAATTGTAAAATATTTTGAAATAGCCTTTGGTTCTGCAGATTACAAAGCTAATACTGAAATTTAAAAAAAATACAATATCTCCTTGGAACTTTTAATGGTATACTATTAGTCTAATGTTATAGAAAAATTGAGATCAACAGAATTTCTTTTAAATAACCATAGCCCTCAGACTTGATTGAATTCAGTAGATTATGATCATTCACTGAATCATAACGATATTAAGTGTAATTACCTCTTTCAATGCATTTTTCAAAATCAACTGGATCTTTAGATACACTTTTTTCAATGCGTAATCTCTTCACTAAGGAAAATATTTTTAAAAAATTTGTTAATTGTAAGAATACTAGTTCCACCCATATTTCAAAATTATTAATAAAATAATTCTTCGCTTTTACACAAGGGCACTTGTAAGACTAATTTCATTTTTACAATTCACCAAAGAAAATTATAAAGAACCATTAAAATACAGTAGAAAGCTAGGCTACGTCAAATGTGAGGAGCATGAGAAATATGTGATCAATATATTCCCCTCCACGTACAAAAATAATTTGCTATGGACATCTTTTGCAGATGGAGGATTGAGATATATAAAGAGGAGGACAATGCTATAAAATATTGGGACCATGATAATCTGGGTTTGGAAAGGGTTTTTCCTTTAACTGTGTTCACTTTTTAGGGCATAAAGCAGTTTTAGGCAATTTTTCTCTCAAAACGTTGGGAAACTGGCCACAATATTCAGAAACATGCAATCAAATGGATTCTAGGGATCACCCAAATGAAAGAAAATCACACACATTTCTTATCTCCCACATACGGTAGCTGTATAGACTTACAGAACCATGCATACCACAAACTAGAGTTTCCTTTGAAATGACTGTTCAGTATTAAAAGCGCTGACAAAACTCATAATTTGTTGAATAGCGTATATTTGGTCTTAAAAGAGGTTGTCTGAATGCAGGGACAAGCACACAGCCTTTTTCCAGGGTGGATCTTATTTCCAAATACCAGATCTTAAACCCAGATAATTTCTTCATCCCCCTTTCCAAGAAACTTGTTAAATTCACAGAAGAGAAGATTTTTGTATGCCCTTGTTCAAGCAAAGAAATCTACCTCCAATACAAGTATGAAGGCCATTGCTTAACACATTGTAAGCCGCCCTGAGTCTCCGGAGAAGGGCGGCATATAAAAATAAATAAATAATAATAATAAAAAAGTCCTAGAAGTAACAGCAACAGTAACAGAGTTGGAAGGAACATAGGTCATCTAGTCCAACTCCCCTGCTCACGCAGGAACAGTATAGAAGGGATCTGAACTGCCAACCTGTAAGTTCTGTCAACTTACAATAGTTTAGTGACCGTTCAGTGCCGTTACAGCGGCACTGAAAAAAGTGACATGATAATTTCTCACACTTATGGCTGTTGCAGCATCCCCATGGTTATGTGTTCAAAATTCAGACACTTGGCAACTGACTCTTATTTAGGGTTGCAGAGTTCTGAGGTCAAATGACCACTTTTGTGACCTTCCGGCAAGCAAAGTCAAGGGGGAAGCCACATTCACTCAACAACCGTGTTACTAACTTAACAGCTGCACTGATTAACAACTGTGGTAAGAAAGGTTGTAAAATGGGGTAAAACTCACTTAACAAACATCTCATTTAGCAACAGAAATTTGGGGCTCAATTGTGATCATAAGTCAAGGACTACCTATAAGCTGATTTAATGATATTAGCATGTTTACCAAAAACTTGATGGGTTATTCTTGTTGCAAAGTCCCTATTACAGGATGGCTTCATATTAACCAGAAATTAAAGGTATCAGTCTTAGGATATAAGTATGGGGGAGTTCAAATGTATCATTTTATATTCAAAAATGTGTTTAGTTACAGTTGTATCAAAAAATAAATTACTTAGGAAAAAAACCCAAATACACCCATAAAGAATTAAAATTATAAAGAGAATAGCCTCTGCAACTCATATTAATAATAACTAATAATTTCTTATGAATATAGTATGTAAAAATATTATGAGCCATGGCCCAATTCTTCTAAAGTGGAAATGTCTATACAGTATTCCCAAGTATAAATGCCTGACTATTTTTCATTATATGAAGTATAGAACTATATTATGGAACAGTACATTATAAGAAGCATATAAAATTGCAGAAAAGACACGTAATTTGAAAACATAAACATATTATAACTTACCTAAGTAACACTGAATTGTCAGTTTGCTAATGGTCACACATTTATGAAAGGAAATAATAAATTCCTGAGGAAACATCCCAGTTGTGGTCCAAAAAGTTTCAGATCGCCTGTTAGGAACGAATAAAATGCAATTATACATCATAGGCTATGTATGAAACTATGGTTTCAACATAGTTAAACAAACCATGGCTTAACACAATATTCACTCATATGGGTGAAGCTACCCATATTTCTTAGCCTAGCCCTAGCGGCCTATTTCAAAATGTTGCTGTGGGGATAACCCAAGAAACAAAAAAATATACTTTCCTTTGAGCTTTCTGGGGAAAAGAAATATTATATTATTGCAAGCTACCACGGGCAGCCCCAAGGGGGAATAGACGGCAAATAAATTTAACAAATAAATAAACAGATAAATAATACTGTACATATAATGTAACAAAAAGATTTTTAAAATCTTGAATTCTTGTCACCATTGAGCCTTGGCCTTTTCTGAAGCCAGTGTTTTTCCACCTTGTTTTTCCATAGGCAATATTTTTTCTACCTTTCACTTTTCCACAGGCAATGTTTTTCCACCTTCCATTTTTCCACAGACAGTGTTTTTTCCACCTTCTACTTTTCCAGTGTTTTTTCCACCTTCTACTTTTCCACAGTGTTTTTTTTCACTTTCTACTTTTCCAGAGTGTTTTTTCCACTTTCTACTTTTCCACAGACAGTTTTTTTCCATCTACTTTTCTTTTCCAGTGTTTTTTCCACCTTCTACTTTTCCACAGGCAGTGTTTTTTCCACCTTCCACTTTTCCACAGACAGTATTCTTCCACCTTTTCTTTTCTACAGACAGTGTTTTTTCCACCTTCCACTTTTCCACAGGCAGTATTTTTTCCACCTTCTACTTTTCCACAGACAGTATTCTTCCACCTTTTCTTTTCTACAGTGTTTTTTCCACCTTCCACTTTTCCACAGGCAGTGTTTTATCCACCTTCTACTTTTCCACAGGCAGTGTTTTTTCCACCTTCTACTTTTCCACAGACAGTATTCTTCCACCTTTTCTTTTCTACAGACAGTGTTTTTTCCACCTTCCACTTTTCCACAGGCAGTGTTTTTTCCACCTTCTACTTTTCCACAGACAGTATTCTTCCACCTTTTCTTTTCTACAGTGTTTTTTCCACCTTCCACTTTTCCACAGGCAGTGTTTTATCCACCTTCTACTTTTCCACAGACAGTATTCTTCCACCTTTTCTTTTCTACAGTGTTTTTTAGACCTTCCACTTTTTCACAGGCAGTGTTTTTTCCACCTTCTATTTTTCCACAGACAGTATTCTTCCATCTTTTCTTTTCTACAGACAGTGTTTTTTCCACCTTCTATTTTTCCACAGGCAGTATTCTTCCACCTTTTCTTTTCTACAGACAGTGTTTTTTCCACCTTCCACTTTTCCACAGGCAGTGTTTTTTCCACCTTCTATTTTTCCACAGACAGTATTCTTCCACCTTTTCTTTTCTACAGACAGTGTTTTTTCCACCTTCCACTTTTCCACAGGCAGTGTTTTTCCACCTTGACAAGTTTAAGATGACTTTAACATGCATAATGTTAAAAAAAAAAAAAAAGAGAGAGAGAGAGAGTGAGATTCTCCACCTTCCACTCAATTCCCCAATTTTGGGAGTTGAAGTCCACTCATCTTAAAAGTCGCCAGGGTGGAAAAGGAGACTCTCCCGAGGTCCCAAGTCAATCCTTTCAATATTCAACACGACCCCGAAGGCTCAAGGCTCACCCGTCAATGATATTTTCCGCCGGGTACATTTCATCACTGGATGTTGCTAAAATAACATCGGCTCCCTCGGAGCTGAGACAATAATCTGTAAACTTCATCCCTGCTCAAGCCTCGCAAACGGCCGTCTCAAAGAGTCCCTACTTTTCCTTCCCACCGGCCGAGCGCCTCAGTTGCCTAGCAGCACCTAGCCTGAAAGTCCGGAAGTGGCGTCCTAAAATCTGGGTTAGATAATTTGCTTGCTGAGGGCATCGTATGAAACCAAACAGCGAAAGAGAGTCACAATAATTGGAGAGTGGAAGGGACGGCAGGGATCATTTAATCCAGGGATTTGTGGACTTCAACTCCCAGAATTCCCTCGCCAACCGTGCTGGCTGGAGAATTCTGGGAGTTGAAGTCCGCAAAGTATTAAAATTGGCAAGCGTGGACACCTCTGCTGGTGACTAGTCCAACTCTCTGCAATGTGCAGGAAACCAATCCATGAGCAGTGGTTCTTTCAATTATATTGTGCGTGAATCCAAAGAGCTAGGTAAATTAGGAAAGGGTATGACGATGTGGTGCCCTTCAAAGCGTTGGACGTGAACTTTCAACGGCCTTCTTCAACCCCGTGGGTTGGGAAATTAAGGAGTTCAAATTCACACACACACACACACATTTCTCTCGTTCTCGGGAAACGGCTCTACATTTTTATCTCTAGGGTCTCCGCCCAGGCACGCATGCGCATTGCTTTTTTCAGTCGCTCATCTCGCGGTCTAAAGTAGGGGCAAGTGATTCTTCTTTTACATTTTTGTATTTTCTGCGGTGGTTTCACAGAAACCTCCCTCGTTGGGAGGCGACGGATTGGGGGGTGGTGGTGGATTGGATTTCCCAACTGCGCACCTTTCAGAGTGGATTTGGGGAGGCTGCTGCTTGTTTCCAATGTTCCCCTGCTGAAATCGAAACAAAACCTGGCTATATTGCATGTAAGTTGAAAGGATTTGCTAATTAACTAAAGTACTGGCAGCAAATGAAGCTTGATTGCTCTTTTGCAGTCATACGAATACCCTGTAAGCATCTTCAGAAGTTTCTTCGGACAACAATATTCTTTTTTTTTAAAGCTTCATGGCTTGGATTAATCTTGTTTTATAGACTAGTTGTTTGTCAACCTTGGCAACTTTTAAGATGTATGGACTTCAACTCCCAGAGTTCCACAGACAGCAAGCAAGCAAGCAGGCTGGCTGTGGAATTCTGGGAATTGAAGTCCACACATCTTAAAGTTGCTGGATTGAGAAATACTGCTTTAGATTATGATTTTAAAATGAGGACAGCTGTTAATGGGTTTTTTTCTCTCCTGCAAGGACATAAAGACATACAACCATCTCTATGCTTTTGGGAAGCTCCTTCAGCTTAGGTGTTTAATATTAAAATATTTATGTATAAAAATACTCTGCATAAGTGAAAAAAACCAAAAGTGGAATAACTGTTGGAAATTTTATTCCGCTTCTTTAATACTTTACTTTGCTCATTTTGACTTTTCCTTCCAGAAATCTGAAAGCAGAATGTCATGCTATCTTAGTGCCGAAAATGTTCCAGAAGGAGAACCTGTATATGTTCGAGAGAATGGTCAGCTCTTCATGATAAATCAAGCTTCAGGAAGAGGAATCAATTATACTCCAAATTCAAGGCCTTCAAGATTGTTCTCCAAAGAATTCTCTGTTGAGCTTTGTGTCAACAAGGAAAATGACAATGGAAGGACAGATCATTTTATCTTTACTTACACAAAGGAGGGAAGTCTTCGTTATTCTTCCAAGTCTCTTTTCAGCCTAGTCCTGAGCTATATTGCTGACAATATTAATCATGTTGATTCACTGAATGACTTTCCAGAACAGATAGCAGAAAAGCTTTTCTATGCTGCAGATGCTAGGCAGAAATTCATGGAATCAAAAACAGGGCTTTGTGCTTTGCAGACGTTCACTAATGCTTATGGATGCCTAGTGCTTCAGAAACTATGCTTGAGAAATGGGTAAGCACATACTGTTTGCTAATAGTAGTATGTTTGTACTCTAATGAAGCATATATATATAATTTTATATATATATATATATAAAGAAAATGTAAAATTGGAATGCTCTGTGAAAGTCAATGCAAATAGGATAGATTGAACTGCCTATCTCTATTTTTTGAACTGTTACATAACTGGAAACAGAAGTATTATCGCTTCATTTGCAGTTGAAGGATATTAATTAAATCTGAATTTAATCCTACTGGCTTTATATTTATAAGCTAATCTTATTAGTTTATCATTATAAGTTTTTAAATTTGTGCTGCTGTTGTGGCTGTTTTGTATGAGAAATAATGTTGTAAATGTATAAATAAGTTTACAAAAGATACAGGGTAACCTCCTTCAATTTAATTTACCCCACAAATGTGTTAAGACTTCATGCTCATTGAAAATTATAGAAATTGAAGTATTCCCCCCCCAAAAAAATACCCTATTTTCTATAGTATTACTGTAGATTTTAAATGTACAGGAATACAAACTTCTTAAACAGAGTCATCTGAAAATAAACTGTATTGACATCTAAAGAAAATGAATTAAGGCTTACTCCTTGCAGTTTTGCATCTAACTATTTTGATCCCAGCTGTACCTGCATCAAATTTGCCTTTTGTTGAGATGCTTTGTAAATTGTAAATGGGAAAAAATGCTTTTATTGTAGTTGTGCTTTAGACAATAAGCAAAATCCTTGCTTTAATAGAACATGCACAAACAAGGGAGTAAGATTACTTCTGAGATCCTGACTGTATTGTATAATTTTACTATCACATTTCTCCATGTGATAGTAAATCACATGGAGAAATGTGATTTCAATACTATATTGAAATGGAATTGAGCATAATTAGAAGTGGCTTAGGTTGGGCATTAACAAAATCTGTGGTTGCTTTTTCCAAAATATATGAGGCCCAAACTATTTTCCAACTACTTTCCAAACCAAACAAAATATTGTAAGAAAATAATCCTGTTTGTAAAGATGATTAGTAGTATTAAATTTTCAGCAACAGAAGACAGTGCCCAATACAATGCTAAGTTGTAGGAGCTTACATTTTTGTTTTTATTCTTTACAGTTCCCTAATTATCTCTGAAAAACTTGAAGAAATTAAATCTTTCCGAGGTCTGACGTATTTGGATTTGTCCTGTTGTAAACTTGGAGATGACCATGAGCTGCTAGAGCATGTCACCAATGAAAGTCTGTCCAGGTACAGTAATAATAATTGTGAGAGAAATTAGCATTCTCATTTGTTTGTTTATTGCTCAAAGAACTAGGGCAACTGAAATCAGTTCCAGTTTTAATTATAACAAGCCTGAATTTTTTTTTATTTTTATTTTTTATTTTTATTTATTTTGATATGCCGCCCTTCTCCGGAGACTCAGGGCAGCTTACAATGCATTAAGCAATAGCCTTCATACTTTTGTATATTTTATACAAAGTCAGCTTATTGCCCCCACAAACCGGGTCCTCATTTTACCCACCTTAGAAAGGATGGAAGGCTGAGTCGACCTTGAGCCTGGTGAGAATTGAACTCGCAGTAATTGCAGGCAGCTGGATGTTAAATGCTGCCTTAGTAGGAGGCATTAGCGTCCTACGCCACTCAGGCTTAGATAAATGCATTTATCTGTTACATATTTTACAAATGGAATAAATTATTACATATTTCACTTGTTGGAAATATTTTATTCGAATTGTTGATTTTTATGTGCTAGCTGAAAGTATCTGCTAAATGCCACTATTTATTTATTTGTTAGATTTATATCCCAATTTCCATGTAGGAATTTAGAGTAGCATGCATAGCCCTTCTTTCTCCTCTGTTTTTCATCAAAGTGACAACCCTGTGAAGTAGATTGGGCTGAGAGAGAGACAGAGCCACTGACCCAAAGAGTTTCTAAGGCTCATCTAGATTTGATTCTGGGTCTTTCTGGTGACATCCCACACCTTACCAATTACAGGTAGTCCTTGACTTACAACCATTCGTTTAATGACTGATGAAAGTTACAAAGGCACAGAAACAAGTGACTTTTGACTGTTTTTCACACTTAATGGCCATTGCAGCATCCCCACAGTTACATAATCTAAATTCGGACTCTTACCAACTGGTTCATATTTTATGACAGTTGCAGTGTCCCAAAGTCAGGCGATCCCCTTTTGCAACCTTATGAAAAACAAAGTCAATGTGGAGTCCAGATTCACTGAACAACCGTGTTACTAGCTTAACAACTGCAGTGGTTCACTTTGCAAGTGTGGTAAGAAAAATAAAATGGAGCAAAACTCACTTAACCACTTCGTGCTTAGCAACATAAATTTTGGGCTCATTTATGGTCGTAAGTCGAGGACAATGACTGTATATTACCTTGGCACTCTCTATGCAGCTAATCATAAATAAGTGATTTCTTCCTTCACAAGAATGCACCTCATGACAGGAAAAATGTAGAAGGAAGAACCAAAGGTGCTTTTTCCAAAAAGCAACTAGACTTTCTTGATTTTTTTCCCCTTTGATAAAGTTTTGCTTCTCATTCAAGAAGCTTCTTTAGTTCTAACTGGTTAAGAATTTCCATAGACACTTCCTTCCACAGAAGGAAGTACTTAAATTGTTCTGGTTTTTCTCCTTAATCTAATCTTGTGTATATAGAGTTGAAATATATATATATATATATATAGATCCCAGTCATCTCCCAGCCCTCAAATTTTAAGAGGGTATACAGAAGGTTCACATGCTATATCATGCTGAGCTGTAATGAAACCTGTTTATGATTTGGGATATTGTATCAATTCAGCAATTACAGGTTACTCCACATACCAGATTAACCAGAACATGATTTAGTGCAGTATCTAAATCCGGTCTATAGTTCAAACAACAGCTGTTTCTGTTCACCAACTTCTTCACTAATAGTCCATGCAGAAATGTTGCCTGGACATGCACATATAGCACATGGACTGAGGATAGCTTTTGAAGCAGTCTTAAAAAGTTATGACTGCTTAAATATTTCAAAGAAAGGTACTTTTTTCATGCGAATGTCATACTTGTACTATAATCCATGTGATCCATTTCTTTTAAATGCTTTTTACAGCCTGTTTAATTAAATCATAAGTCTAGATTAATAGTGTCATAACTATTTAATTTACAATTCTTTGAAGTTTGTTCAGATTTGCAATTGCAGACATATACAACAAATTGGGTTAGATTAATAAATTAACTAGGTTTATTATTTATATACACTTACTTTAAGGTACTAAAATGTGTTTTCTGAATCTTAATGTTCTTTTTCTGAACATTATTAATGTATGATAATTGTGATTACATAAAGAGTTCAAGCTGGGCTTAAAATGAGAGAGGAAACCTGAAACAATAATTGATACTTTTCAGGAAATACTCTTTAATTATTCTTTAACAATTAACATTACTCCAGATATTTCTGTAAAAACTGCAATTTTTACGTTTTACTTCAGTCTAACTCACCTTCTCCTGAAAGATAACTGCTTATCAGATATTGGGCTTCGCAAAATGACAGCACGAGTTCGAGTGATGAAAAGAGGCCTTGAAAATCTCTCAGTATTGGATTTGTCTTGTAAGTATAAATTAAGATTAGAGAGTAGATATAGGCAGTCCTCAACTTACAACCATTCATTTAGTGACCATTTGAAGTTACACGGACACTGGACAAAGTGAGGTGTGACCATTTTTTACACTTAGGACCATTGCAGCATCCCCATGGTCATGTGAGCAAAATTCAGAAGCTTGGCAACTGGCAAGTATGACCAGTTTCAGTTTCCCTGGGTCACGTGATCATTTTTTACGATCTTCTAACAAGCAAAGTCAGTAGGGAAGCCAAATTCACTTAACCCTGTTATTAACTTAAGAACTGCAGTGATTCACTTTACAACTGTGGCAGGAAAGCATATAAAATAGTGCAAAACTCAGCAACTGTCTGGTTTAACAACAGAAAATTTGGGCTCAATTGTCGTAAGTCAAGGACTGCCTGTACCTTCCTTTCGTTAACTGAACTTTGAGAGACAAGTTGCTATTTTTTGCTACAAAGTCAGCAATGTTATCCTTCATGTTTGAGACAAATAGCATCAAGACTCCATGGATTATTCGAATACTTTGGAATGTTACTCAAGAGACTTCAAGTTCTCTGGGTGTGTTTTTATTTAAATGTCAATTTTCTTTAGTTGTTCCAGTTCCCTTCCAGATAAACTTTGAGGCAGTGCTGTTTGGAAATAGTTGGTTTCAAAATAGCAATCACTGATGGTTTTCAATATTTATATGAACTGTTGAGGGACATTATCAGATAATCTGATGTTGGATATTATCTGCATGTGGTGACTTAAAAATCTATGTCCTTGTATCACCTCAAGTAATTAGCATAGCTCATTTGAACCCAGGTAATGGATTGGTTAAGGCTAATCTGGTGTTGGACCATAATATACTATCTAACTCTGGAGAAAATGTAATACATTGAAACTGAATGTAGACAAGAGAGATCTCCCTCTACTGAACAAAATGACACTCTTCCAAAAGAAGCAGAAACATAGTGTGAGGTGCGTCTGGATCTATCTTTTTTTTCTGACCCTTTTCCTCTGCTGTAAATTGCTGAAAGACTTCAGTGGTCAAGTTAAATAAATGATTTGTTACTAATTTAATTCAATTCAGTTTAATGTATTAAGCTTATATGTTCCTAACTCCCTTGAGCAGTGGTTCCCAGTTTGAATACAGCAAACAAGATGGTACAATATCCTGGTTTGCTGGAGTTCTATGGAACAGGAGTTTTTGATAGCAAATATCTAAACTTTATTCATATGCAGTTAATCCTTGACTTACAACCGTTCGTTTAGTGATCATTCAAAGTTATAACAGCACTGAAAAAAGTGACTTGTGACCGTTTTTCACACTTATTGCTGTAGCATCCCCATGCTCACGTGATCAAAATTCAGATGCTGGACAACTGTCTTATATTTATGACGGTCGCAGTGTCTCAGGGTCATATGATCACCTTTTGTAACCTGACAAGCAGAGTCAATAGGAAAGCCAGATTCACTTAACAACTGTGTTACTAACATAACCACTACAGTATTCACTTAACAACTGTGGCAAGAAAGGACAAAAAAAAAGGAGCAAAGTTCATTTAACAAATGTCTCCGTTAGCAACATAAATTTTGGGCTCAATTGTGGTCGTAATTCGAGGACTACTTGTAGTGGGAAAGAAAAAGTGCAAATGCCTGTCCTGAAATTTGATATTTCTCCATTTTTGTATCAGGCTTAGATGCCTGCTCTAATCCAACAGAACTCTGAGTGGTTTATATTCCTTTCCTACAATAACAATATTAAAACAATAAGACCGTATAACAAAATAATAATTTCAATAGCAAAACAATATTACATAGAGCTTAAAGCCACCCAGAACAATAACATACAGATCCTCTTCCAAGCCTTTCAAAAAAAAGTTAGATTTTATGGCTTTCGTAAAATATAACAAAATTAAGACTAATCTAACCACAAGAGGTAATATTTCAAAGAAGAGGGACTGCAGTCAAGAAGATATCATTTCATAAGCCTTGAACATGACAATGCCTGAAAGATGGGATCTAGAGAACACCTACCCTACTCAATTTTATTGCTCCTATGTGTGACAGTCCATGGTTTGTTATATTACATTTTCTTGTAATTCCTAAGACACCTCTTAATGTAACCGTACTTGCTAAAATATAGTCCTTTTTGGCAAGGAAATGAAGTTTTCTGAACCCCTTTCAGTTAAGTAACAATAATAGCTTAATTGGCGTATTGTTTAGCGTAGTGTCAAGTTAAGAAACATTTAAGTAACTTTATCTCTTGTATGCCCTTTAGCGTGTATAACAGGTTTAATTTTAACGCGATATTGTTTTTTTATATAGCTAATCCAAGAATCACAAATAAAGGAGTTAGGTATCTGCGTCCTTTCAAGAAGTTGAACTATTTGGATCTCTCTGGAACTGGCCTCAAGGTAAAAAGAAGCGTTTACTTTGTTTAACATCTAGATTTAGGCACATGAATATTTACACACACAGATACACCATACACTCTCACATATAAAAAGGTCAACATTTCTGTTTTGTCATAAGTCTTGTCATTGACTTTGTTGTTTTATAGAATGGGTGGATTCACATATTAAACCATGATTTGTTTTAAATGTTGCCAGGAAACATGCTGATAAGATCTGGCAGAATCAGTGTGCTTTGAGTCCTTTCTCTAAAGCAGTGTCTTTGATTGGGGCCTCCTCATGGCACATGCCCTCTGGAATGATATTCTCTGGAGACCCATGTATCACCCACCCTGATTATACTCCATGAGGTGGTGAAATCCTTGTTTCTAGGTCTTGGGACAGAGTAGCGTGAGAGCCCCGGTAGGATTTTGCTTGCTCTGACTTTGTTTTGTTTTACTGAGTTCCTCCAGATATATATCGTTTGTTTGCACCCAGAATCATCTGGAGCTAGGCATTCTTTCAATCAGTAAAAATAAATAAATGAGGTCAGTGTGGCCACCTCATTGCACTAAGCTATAAAGCATTGTTTACAAACAGAAAGGCTGAATTTAAACATTTTGCAAAACCTAGACATCACTGTATGACACGAACATAGCCAATCTATTTTGGTTTCTCTTTATTGCTAGGGCACAAAAGAAGTCATTGATCAAATCCAGACGCTCATAGACCTAGTCCATTCAAAGATCCCTTTGAAAGAATTTGATCATAGCAGCTGCAAAACAGAAGGATGGGCAGAGCAGGTACTTCCTAAATGACAAATATCCATTTTTAATATATAATAAGATGAGTTTGTGAGTCGGAATGTTTTAAAATGTCAGGCTTCAATAACAAAGAACTATTTTCTTTAATTCTTAAATATTTTACTCATAAAGTATAACTGCAAGAAGATATGATGAAATGCAAACAAAATGTAACATTGCTTATATAATCAAAAAATATACAAAATAGTAATTAAATGAGTAACACTTGAAGAAACATACATAATATATTAATGTAGAACTAGCTCAGTCCTTTGACATGTTATTAAATCTAGCTATGTAGCTCATGTTATTCCATCTTCTCAGTTTTTATACAATATATTATTTCAGCATGACAGTTATATAATAGATTCTTAATATTCTGTTATTTAGATGCATTAAAGTAATACATATAGATAACTGGACATTCTATCAGTATTAATTATAGTTTTGTATAGTAATATTATAAGTATTATGTTATATATTATTTCTAAACCCCCCTTCTCCCTCAAAGGGCTCTACAATATATTATATTGTATTGTAGAGAAGGGAGGTTTAGCAATATAAATAAATAATGATTATTTAACAAGAAATGTATTTTTAAATGAAGTATTAATTTTGGT